>NC_069500.1:1285071916-1285671916 GCF_027579735.1 Bombina bombina
TAACGGCCGATTGGCCGCGAATCTGCAGGGGGCGGTATTGCACAAGCAGTTCACTAGAACTGCTTGTGTAATGCTGAATACGGACAGCATAAGCTGTCCGCATTCAGCGATGTCTTTATTAAATTGACCCCTTAGCCATTTTGCTCCCTAGATGTATAGGTTGAGAGTCCGTATATCACAAATTAGTATGTTGTATTGTCCTGCGTATAGATTGTACTGCTTTTTCTCCTCCTAGTTACTATGCAGTATAGTAGGATGCATGATCGCTTTTGGCTATCACATAATTGTATATCACATTGATATTTTTACAGAAAATTTGTTGCAGCTGGTTGCATAGGCAATGACGCAAGCATCGCGCTGAGCAACAGCTGTTGGAGTTTGCACACGCGTGGTGAATAGAGTTAATGGGCATCACGTATTCGGTGAGTAGTGTATATAAGTCTGTGTTTTTTGTGCTATGGTTTGTAAGGTCTGAGGATTAAAGAAATAGTTTTACTTAAACCTGGTGAGTGCCTGCCTTTTTTTGGAAGATTTTATGTTTATATATGGGTACATATATATTAATGTATTTATATGTGTGTATATATATATATATATATATATATATATTCTTACATATGACCCAGCTCAGTTTTTCATTTTAAGTTCTTTATTGTGACATAATTTAACGTTTTGGCCCCCACCTAACAATACAGTGAAAATCACCACCCTTATACTCACAAGCCACTCCCAACTCCCAGGGTGCACAGCTTCTCAGCCATTTAATGTAAACATGAACCATTTGCGGGCTTTGCTTTTTGTTCCTCATTGTTACTATTTCTGGCTAGAAGATATAAAGCATCCATTTATTAGGAGTGGTTTAGTGCTATACAGTAGTAAAAATATAATACATAATAAATAACATAGATATTAGGGTTTAGCCTAACTCTATCCACACTCATCTATACCTGTCTATGCCTTACAGAAAACATGATAATGATAAGTAGGCATTTAGACCTCTTGGATGTACTGTGTCTAACTCGTAGATTTTTGCTCGCTCTTTGTACTAGTGCCCTTTTCCTATTTTTACCCCTTTTAGGTCATGGTATGTGGTCTATGGGACAGCATCTTAAACTGGACACTGAGTGTCCTTTCTCCAGGAAGTGTTTAGCAACTGGCTGATCCGTCTTACCCTTTTCAATGGCCAATCTGATACTAGATCTATGTGTGGCCATCCTTTCCTTCAAGGTACATTCCGTTTTGCTAGTGTAGACATTACCACATTGGCATTTAATCATATACACAACATATTTAGATTCACAATTTAGAGGGAATTTAATCTTGTATCTCTTGCCTGTGTGGCTGTGTGTGAATGTGTCCCCTAAAATTAGGTTATCACATGTCACACAGCATTTATAGACCCCTGGTTTTCTTTGCAAGAAGTGTGTGATAGGTCTTTCATATTTTTCCACTGGGTCTGATTGGACTAACATGTCTCTCAGACTCCTTCCCTTTCTATATGAGAAAATTGGCTCCTCATTTACATATGGGGTCAACCTTTTGTCTATTTGCAAAACCCTCCAGTTCTGTTTTATGGTCTTCCTTAATTTCCATGTATCTGTGGTGTAATCAGTTACAAAAAATAGTCTATTGCTGTCTTTCTCCTTCCTTTCTGGTTGGTGTTCTGACATGGATTTTTCTTTACTTTCCTATAGTATTTTATTAGGATATCTATGTTTTCAAAATCTCTTTGCCCCAAAGAAATCAGCTCTTTTACCTGTAAAAAAATACAAAGAACCCCCCAACAGTAAAACCCACCACCCATACAACCAACCCCCCAAATAAAAGCCTAACTAAAAAAACCTAAGCTCCCCATTGCCCTGAAAAGGGCATTTGGATGGGCATTGACCTTTAAAGTGAATTTAGATCTATTGCTGTCCAAACCCTAATCTAAAACTAAAACCCACTCAATAAACCCTTAAAAAAACCTAACACTAACCCCCAAAGATCCACTTATAGTATTGAAGACCGGGCATCCATCCTAAACGAAGCCGGGAGGAGTCCTCAACGAAGCGGTAAGAAGTCCTTAACGAAGCCGGGAGAAGTCTTCATCCAAGCCGGGAGAAGTGGTCCTCCAGACGTCTTCATCCAGACGGCATCTTCTATCATCATCCATCCGGCGAGGAGTTGGTCCATCTTCAAGACATCCGGTGCGGAGCATCCTCTTCTTCCGACGACTACCCAACGAATCAAGGTTCCTTTAAGTGACGTCATCCAAGTTGGCGTCCCTTAGATTCCAATTGGCTGATAGAATTCTATCAGCCAATCAGAATTAAGGTTGAAAAATCCTATTGGCTGATGCACTCAGCCAATAGGATTGAACTTCAATTCTATTGGCTGATCCAATCAGCCAATAGGATTGAGCTTGCATTCTATTGGCTGATTAGTGTAAGGTTAGGTGTTAGTGTAAGACAGGTTAGGTTTTATTTTACAGGTAAATTTGTATTTATTTTAGCTAGGCAGTTAGTAAATAGTTAATAACTATTTAGTAACTATTCTACCTAGTTAAAATAAATACAAACTTGCCTGTAAAATAAAAATAAACCCTAAGCTAGATACAATGCAACTATTAGTTATATTGTAGCTAGCTTAGGGTTTATTTTACAGGTAAGTATTTAGTTTTGAATAGGAATTATTTAGGTATTAATAGTAGTTTTTATTTAGATTTATTTTAATTATATTTAAGTTAGGGGGGTTAGGGTTAGGGTTAGACTTAGGGTTAGGGGTTAATAACTTTAGTATAGTGGCGGCGACATTGGGGATGGCAGATTAGGGGTTAATAAATGAAGTTAGGTGGCGGCGATGTTAGGGACGGCAGATTAGGGGTTAATAATATTTCACTAGTGTTTGCGATGCGGGAGGGCGGCGGTTTAGGGGTTAATATGTTTATTCTAGTGGCGGCGATGTCCGTAGTGGCAGATTAGGGGTTAATAATTTTATTTTAGTGTTTGCGAGGTGTGAGGGCCTCGGTTTAGGGGTTAATAGGTAGTTTATGGGTGTTTGTGTACTTTTTAGCACTTTAGTTATTAGTTTTATGCTACAGCTTTGTAGTGTAAAACTCATAACTACTAACTTTAGAATGCGTTACGAATCTTGCGGGATAGGCTGTACCGCTCACTTTTTGGCCTGTAATACCGGCGCAATGGAAGTCCCGTTGAAAAAAAAGACTAATAAGTTAATTTGCGGCGGTACGGCCAAAGAAGTGTGCGGGACAGCTGTACCTACAAGACTCGTAATAGCAGCGGTAGTAAAAAAGCAGCGTTATGACTCATAACGCTGCTTTTTTACTCATAACGCAAAACTTGTAATCTAGCCGTATGTTAGGAACATAGGAATGTAAATTTAGATTTGAATGCGGTCTGGTTAGCGCACATGGAAACTACATTTAAAAAATAAGAAAAATAAATATTAACAAATTATTAAACATGCTGTAAAATATATATATATATCATCTATGGATTATGTGGACTATTTTACAGTATGTTTAATATTTTTTATTAATTTTTTTATAATATTTTTTATTAATTTTTTTATATTTTAATTTTTATATTTTAATTTAATTTTAATTAAGTTTTCATGTGCGCAAACCCTGCTCTGTTAAAATATAAATTGCAACAGTCACTGTGAATCGGAGCAATTTTGGATGGTCTATGGGGCTGAAGATCAGAAGAGTTTGGGGTCTGAGGGAGACAGTCATGGACAACACTCATCCCAAGTGCAGCTGCCCAAGTTCCCCCATACATCGGCATCAGTGAAAGCTAGAATTGGTTAAGTCCCTAAGCAAACTCAGGGTCTTTTTCTGGGTGACATATCTATCTGGCACTAAGGGTAGGCTCCCCAGGCCTTGGATATATTTAGGCCTTGACTAATGAGGACTTTTCAGGCTGATGATGCTGTTTAACACTATGTGGTATGATACGTTTGTTTTTTGTTTTTTTAGGAAAGTGGAAAGATATTATATTTAGAGAATAGTACAAACTTAGAGCATGATAATTATGTATCAGTTGAAATAACCATCATCACATTTAATATGTGTTTTTAGTTCCACAGTTGGAGAAGATGCATAGTTTTATTTCACTTTCTATTCTTATCAGGCACAGTAATGGTGCTAATGTGACTCATGAAGGGCATTTACAAGTATACTAAGGGCTCCTTGGATTAGTTAGATAAGTGTATATATTCACAGTACGGTGTAACCTTAGAGCTTGTCAATTGTATATCAATTGGTACACCCACCATTAAATGTAATATGTATTTTGTATTATCACAGTTATAGAAGATGTATGGCTTTGTATTTGCTCTTTACTCCTACAAGTCCCAGTAATTATGCTAATGTAGCTCACATGGGACACTTGCAAGTATGCACAAAGTTCACTTAAACAGTTTGATAAGAGCATATGTTATTTCTGAAAAATATGACAGTACTCCGGTTCACTCACCATATAAGATTTTACTGTCAAAGGTATTTTGCGATTGTAGGTTTTTATTCCTTAAATCCCAAATGAAACATGTGGTGACTACCCTTTCAGTTATGCTGAAATATATTTCTAAACCCATTACACTTACTGTCCCTTTCACATAAATATATGATATATTCTGTTAAGCTCTCCCTTATATCTTGTTCATTGTATTTCAGTCCCCTATAGATAATAAATAATAGTATTTTACAAGCTGAATGTATATGTTGTGCTTTAATAGTGTTTTGAAGGTCCAAAAGTGACCTAAATATTAAGTATCCTACTATCATGCTTCATGTTTAGTTTGCTGGAGGAGTGGCCTTACATGTTTTCAGGAGGTAGAAAAATGAGGATTGAAATTTGGTTTAGTTTTGTATTATCCCATAGGTATAACTTAGAAGGTTGGATATATGGTCATATTTCACTCTCTTGGGCTCATGAGATTCATTTGCTTATATGTCAATTTACTGTCTTAGCTCACATGGAATGTACACTTGTTTTTCTCGCATCAATATACCTGTTTGGTTATTTTTCAATCCCTCAATAAAAATATATAAAAAAATCTAAATTGCGAAACCTGTAGAGAAAAACACCTATATATTAATATTAACAAATATTTAAATACATATATACACATATATAATTTAATATATATACATACATATTTAGACACAAGCCTTTATAACTTTTTAATGCAATTTTAAAAAAATATTTTTTATCAGATTTACGGCTAGATTACAAGTTTTGCTGTAACAGGGGTGCGGTGCTAACTTACACGTTATTGTCACCGCTCACTTACCTACAGCACTGGTATTACAGGTTTTTACAAATCCGGAGTTAAAAGGCAAGAAGTGAAATTGAGCTCCATACCGCACTCCAATACCAGCGCTGCTTAAGTCAGCGGTGAGCTGGTTGTACGTGCTTGTGCACGATTTCCCCATAGACATCAATGGGGAGAGCCTGCTGAAAAAAAGTCTAACACCTGCAAAAATGCAGCGTAAAGCTCCGTAACGCAGCCCCATTGATTCCTATGGGGAAACACATTTTATGTTTACACCTAACACCCTAACATGAACCCTGAGTCTAAACACCCCTAATATTACACTTATTAAGTTATTATCCCCTAATCTGCTGCCCCCAACATCGCCGACACCTACATTATATTTATTAACCCCTAATCTGCCGCCCCTAACATCGCCGCCATCTACCTATATTTATTAACCCCTAATCTGCCGCCCCCAACGTCGGTGCCACTATGCTATATTTATTAACCCCTAAACCTAAGTCTAACCCTAACCGTAACACCCCCAACAAATATAATTAAAATAAATCTAAAGAAAACCTACAATTATTACCTAAATTATTCCTATTTAAAACTAAATACTTACTAATAGTTATATTGTATCTAGCTTAGGTTTTATTTTTATTTTGCAGTCAAGTTTGTATTTATTTTAACTAGGTAGAATAGGGACTAAATAGTTATTAACTATTTACTAACTACCTAGCTAAAATAAATACAAATTTACCTGTAAAATAAAACCTAACCTAAGTTACACTAACACCTAACACTACACTACAATTAAATATATTCCCTAAATTAAATACAATTAACTGAATTCAATAAAATTAGCTAAATTACAAAAAAAACCCACTAAATTACAGAAAATAAAAAACAAATTACAAGATATTTAAACTAATTACACCTAATCTAATAGCCCTATCAAAATAAAAAAAAGCCCACCCAAAAAAAAAAAAAAAACCCCTAGCCTAAACTAAACTACCAATAGCCCTTAAAAGGGCCTTTTGCGGGGCATTGTCCCAAATAAATCAGCTCTTTTACCTGTAAAAAAAATACACACAACTCCCCCAACAGTAAAACCCCCCACCCACACAACCAACTCCCCAAATAAAACCCTAACTAAAAAAACCTAAGTTCCCCATTGCCCCGAAAAGGGCATTGCCCAAAGCCCTAATCTACAAATAAAACCCACCCAATACACCCTTAAAAAATCCTAACACTAACCCCTGAAGATCCACTTACCGGGAGAAGTCTTCTTCCAAGCGGCAAGATGTCCTCAACGAAGCCGGCAGAAGTGGTCCTCCAGAAGGGCAGCCTAATAGGGAGCCACATACTTTAACAATAACATTCTATTTTCTAAAACACAATTGTAGAACTATTTAAAACATAAGTTTCAAAAGTAATGACACCCCTATAGAACACAGAACCTCTTCCTGTGAATATCTTTAGACTTGTGTTTGCAGACTACCCACAGGTTTTCAATTGAATTAAAATTGAGAAACAACAATGTCAGTAGGGAGAACAGCACCACTGTCAGTGCTCGGTATAAGGGGATGTACTGCAATACCCCAACAACATGCATAAATACGTAGAGTACCAGCACAGTAGGTAAAAAACGTTTTCTTTATTGAAGACCTTTGTAAAATAAGCAACGTTTTGGGGTTAACCCCTTAATCATGCTAAAATTGAGAAACACTAATGCTTTGTTCCCACAACCATGTCTACAATGATTTTAATTTATATTAGGGTTCATTGTCTTGTTGAAAGGTTTTATGTATGGCCAAATCTCAATCTCCTGATTTTCGGTTTCAGCCTAAACTTTGATTTTAATTTTAATCATTTTTAGAGGTCTAAGTTTGTAAGGATAAAGTACACTTATTAATCTGATACTTCTTGAGTTGACTGTATGTGTATAGCTCAACATACAGGAGAATTGAAGTGCATTATCACAGAATTCTCATAATTTTATAGCTAGGTAAGAATTAAACCAGTCTGCGTTAATAAAATGCATTCTTCAGAATGTATTCCTAATCCTAAATCTGGGGCCACTATTTGGTTTTCAAACCCATAATGAGTAAAGTCTATGGGGCTGAATTATCCAGCTCCGAATGGACCTTGATGCCACTGTTTCCCCGGGAGCCTTCAGGCTCGCCAGAAACAGCGGTTATGAAGCAGCAGTCTTAAGATCACTGCTCCATAACTGGTCCACCTGCTCTGAGGCTGTGGACATCAATTAGCCAGATCCTATACGATCGGGCTGATTGACAACTCCTGCTAGGGGAGAATCTGCAGGGGGCGGCGTTGCACAAACAGTTTACAAGAACTGCCTGTGCAATGATAAATGCCAACAGCGTATGCTGTCAGCATTCATTGATGTCTGTCGGGCATGATCCGCTGAGCGGTTAATGTCAGACAGACCGATGATAAATCGGCCCCTATGTTCCTACCATTAGCCACAATAAACTGTTCTTAAAGCAAGATTGAACACCATGACATCCATGCTAATAAAACTAGGTGTTAAAAATAAAAAATATCCCTAAAACTTTTAAGTAAGTTGATGAGCTGCAGAGTAATGTGAGATCCTTTTGAGCTGTCATGAGTTATATGGCTCATACTGGAACATCAAATTGGCATAAAATTTTATAAATTTGCTATTTTAAACAACGGGATGAACTGAAGTTGTCAAAAAGCCCATCTTTTTTCACTACCTAGGAAAATTATTGTATATTGGACATAGATCTCAATACACTCAATAAACATTATCAGGATAATGTGCTGTTTGTTTACAAATACACTGTGTGCACAATTATTAGGCAAGTGAGTATTTTGACCAAATTATAATTTGTATGCATATTGTCCAACTCCAAGCTGTATAAACTTGAATGCTTATTGGGTTTAAGCATATCAGGTACAGTGTATATGTGTAATGAGGGAGGGTGTGGACTTAGGAGATCAGCACCCTATATCAAAGTGTGTATAATCATTACAGTTTCTTTTGCTCAGGCAAAATGGGCCAAAAAAGAGATTTAACTGACTGAAAAATCAAAAATTGTAAAAAAAGTCTTTCAAAGGGATGCGGCACTTTTGAAATTGCTAAGATATTTGGGCGTGATCACAGAACTATCAAACGTTTTGTTGCAAATAGTCAACAGGGTCGCAAGAAACGTTTTGAGAAAAAAGACGCAAATTACTGCCAAAGATTTGAGAAGAATCAAATGTGAAGCTACCAGGAACCCATTGCCCTCCAGTGTTGTCATATTCTAGAACTGCAACCTACCTGGAGTGCCTAGAAGTACAAGGTGTTCAGTGGTCAGATATATGGCCAAAGTAAAGAAGGCTGAATCCCGACCACTACTAAACAAGACACAAAATTTGAAACATCAAGACTGGGCCAAGAAATATCTGAAGACAGATTTTTCAAAGGTTTTATGGACTGGTGTGATAAGAGTGATTCTTGACAAACCAGATGGATGGGCCTGTGGCTGGATCAGTAACGGCACAGAGCTCCACTTCGACTCAGGCACTAGCAAGGTGGTGGTGGGGTACTGGTATGGGCTGGTATTATTAAAGATTAGCTAGTTGGACCTTTTTGGGTTGAAGATGGATTTAAAATTAACTCCCAAACCTACTGCCAGTTTTTAGAAGACAGTTTATTCAAGCAGTGGTACAGGAAATGTCTGCATTTTTCAAGAATACCATGATATTTATGCAGGACATGCTCCATCACATGCATCGAAATACTCCACTGCATGGCTAGCCAGTAAAGGCCTTTAAAGATGAAAGAATAATGACAGGGCACCATTCCTCACCTGACCTAAACTCTATTGAGAACTTATGGGCCCTTCTTAAATGGGAGATTTAAGGTGTAGGAAAAGAGTACACCTCTCTGAACAGTGTCTGGGAGGCTGCGGTTGCAGCTGCACAAAAAGTTGATCGTCAACAGTTCAAGACACTGACAGACTCCATAGATGAAAGGTTTATGACTGTTATTGAAAAGAAGGGTGGTTATATTGGTCATTGATTTTTTTTAAAAAAAAATTTTTAAATGTCAAAAAAAAATATTTTTAAATTTTGAGTTGAGTTGAGATGAAAATAAACAAGTGAGATGTGAAAATTTTAGTTTTTTCCTTTAGTTGCATAATAATATTGCATGGGTTACCTAATAATTGTGCACACATAGATATTCTCCTAAAAAAGCCAAAACCTCAATAATGAAAATAATCCTCAAAAATACAACTTGCCTAATAATTGTGCACACAGTATAATAATTGTTACATGTTGTGTGTTGATAATTGTTTTCCCCTCAATAAGGCATTGCAAAATGGTGTATTAACCGAGAATGTTGAACATCCTTTTAAAATATCAATCGACTATGCTAAAAATGTCAGATACTAAACAGTGGCCCCGATACAACCTTTATGCCAATTCACCCTAAAATACTACTGAACTAATAAGTTACAATAGTATAATAGCAGTCAAATATTTTATAACTGCAATTCTCAATTTTTGCTTATCAAGCTTCTCTCTTAGAAATTCTGCTGTCTTTGCCAGGAAATTTGCTGACTTGTTAGTACAAATATTGCAAGTTAGCTGTCTACAAAGTACTGATTTGTAACTGAGTTGTTGAACTCAGCCAAATGTCTTCTTATTATTTTAATTACTATTATGAATTCATTATTTTCAGCATTATGTATTTAGATGTAAACTTCAACCCTCTTACATAGTGCTGGGTACATTAGTAAGAGTAAACACTAACTCATGGACAAAAAAATAGAGATATAGGCCTCTAGTTATCAAGCCGTCGACTTTCTTGCATTCAACGGCACCAATACGCTCGTCTAAGATCGCCTAACATCGCTGCCGCGGACCTGAATACGTTCGCCAAAATTATCAAGAAAGCTGTCAAAAAGCTGCGCACCAAGTACGGTGCGATGAGCAGCAGACTGTTGTTAACTAACAGTCATCGATCTCGCTGCTCATCGGCTTATTCACAGCTTTCTTGGAACCCTGTCACTAAGCACCCACACTAAACTATACTGTTTACCCCCTATACCGCCGCTCCCGAAACCCCCCGCAACTAAATAAAGTTAATAACCCCTAAACCACCGCTCCCGGAGCCCACCGCAACTCAAATAAAGTGTTTAACCCCTAAACCGCTGCTCCCAGAGCCCACCGCCATCTACATTATATGTATTAACCCCTAAACTGCCGCTCCCGGACCCCGCCGCAACTAAATAAATGTTTAACCCCTAAACTGCCACTCACGGACCCCGCCGCCACCTACATTAAATTTATTAACCCCTAATCTGACCCCCCTACACCGCCGCCACCTCCATTAAATTTATTAACCCCTAATCTGACCCCCATACACCGCCACCACCTACATTAAATGTATTAACCCCTAATCTCCCGCCCCCAACATCGCAACAACTATATTACATTTATTAACACCTAAACCTAAGTCTAAGCCTAACCCTAACACCCCCTAACTTAAAGATAATTTAAATTAATCTAAATAAATATTCCTATCATGAAATAAATTATTCCTATTTAAAACTAAATACTTACCTATAAAATAAACCCTAAGCTAGCTACAATATAACTAATAGTTACATTGTAGCTAGTTTAGGGTTTATTTTTATTTTACAGGCAACTTTGTATTTATTTTAACTAGGTACAATAGTTATTAAATTGTTATTAACTATTTAATAACTACCTAGCTAAAATAAATACAAAAGTACCTGTAAAATAAATCCTAACCTCCAGATGGGCAGAAGTCTTCATCCAGGCGGCATCTTCTATCTTCATCCATCCGGCAAGGAGCGTCTCCATCTTGAAGACATTCGACGTGGAGCATCCATCCAGACCAACGACTACCCGACTAATGAATATTCCTTTAAATTATGTCAACCAAGATGGTGTTCCTTGAATTCTGATTGGCTGATAGAATTCTATCAGCCAATTGGAATTAAGGTAGGAAAAATCCTATTGGCTGATGCAATCAGCCAATAGGATTAAGCATGCATTCTATTGGCTGTTCCAATCAGCCAATAGAATGCGAGCTCAATCCTATTGGCTGATTGGATCAGCCAGTAGGATTGCACTTCAATCCTATTGGCTGATTGCATCAGCCAATAGGATTTTTCCTACCTTAATTCCGATTGGCTGATAGAATTCTATCAGCCAATCGGAATTCAAGGGACGCCATCTTGGATGACATCATTTAAAGGAATATTCATTCATCGGGTAGTTGTCGGTCTGGATGGATGCTCCGTGTCGGATGTCTTCAAGATGGACCTCTCTGTGTGCGTTAAACCCACCTCTGGTGTTTATTGCCTAAAAGCTGTATTTTGGTTTCATCTAACCATAGAACCCGATCCCATTTGAAGTTCCAGTAGTATCTGGCAAACTGATAAAGCTTGAGTTTTTTTTTTCTTGAAACCCTTCGAAACAACTTGTAGGGATGTAGGTGATGTTGGATTGTAGGTTTGGAGACTTTCTGACCCTAAGACACAACTAACTAACTTCTGCAATTCTCCAGCTGTGTTCCTTGGGGATGTTTTGGCCACTAAAACCATCCTCTTTCTAGTGCATTGAGACAATATAGACACACGTCCTCTTCCAGATGGATTCATAACATTTCTTCATTATTGTCCTGATGGTGGAAATGGGAATTTCCAATGCTTTTGATATTTTCTTATAGCCACTTCCCATTTTGTGAAGCTCAACAACCTATTGCCGCACATCACAGCTATATACCTTGGTCATGGTTGAACAATGTCCTGTTCCTAGTCACCCAGGTGTACTAAAAATTTTAAAATATCAATGGGAATATACTTTAAATATATTTTAGTCATATGAATTCATAGGGGTGCCAATAATTGTGGCACACATATATTTAACAAATATTTTTTATTTAATTTTTATAAATTTGTGTTGTGTTTGCAATTGTTTGATATCCATGAGAACAGAGTATTTTTTTGTATTTTTTTAACAAAAGATCAAAAAGTTAAAGGGACAGTCCAGTCAAAATTAAACTTTCATGATTCAGTTAAGGCATGCAATTTTAAACAACTTTTCAATTTTCTTTTATCATCAAATTTTATTTGTTCTCTCGGTATTCTTAGTTCAAAGCTAAACCTTATTTCTTAGTTCAAAGCTAAAGCTTATTTCTAAGCCCTTGAAGGTCGCCTCTTATCTGAATGCATATTGACAGTTTTCACAGCTAGAGGGCCTTAGTTCACGTGTGCCATATAGATAACATTGTACTCACCCCGGTGGAGTCAGTACTGATTGGCTAAATTGCAAGTCTATCAAAAGAACTGAAATAAGGGGGCAGTCTGCAGAGGCTTAAATACAAGGTAACCACACAGGTAAAAAGTATTTTAATATAACAATATTGGTTATGCAAAAAAAAATAACATGGAGTAGTCTTTCCCTTTAATGTTAATTTTTTATAAATTTGTAATTTGTATCAGAAATTAAGGATTAATAAAAACCTATTTATTTATGTGGAAGTTTAATGAATCTTTAAAATACCATATTTATGTTTCCAATTAAGTATTTACACTACATTTTTAGGTTCTAATTTTGATGTTTTGTAAAATATATTTTTAATGTGTTTAATGACTGTTGTGATACATAATGTGTTAAAGTACATACGGCTAGATTACGAGTTTTGCGTTATGAGGGGTGCGGTGCTAACTTGCACGTTATTGTCACCGCTCACTTTCCTACAGCGCTGGTATTACAGGTTTTTACAAACCCGGTGTTAAAAGTCAAGAAGTGAGCGTAGAGCAGAATTGTGCTCCATACCGCACTCCAATACCAGTGCTGCTTAAGTCATTGGTGAGCTGGTTGTACGTACTCGTGCACTATTTCCCCATAGACATCAATGGGGAGAGCCGGCTGAAAAAAAGCCTAACACCTGCAATAAAGCAGCGTAAAGCTCCATAACACAGCCCCATTGATTCCTATGGGGAAACACATTTTATGTTTACACCTAACACCCTAACATGAACCCCGAGTCTAAACACTCCTAATCTTACATTTATTAACCCCTAATCTGCCGCCCCCGACATCACCG
Organism: Bombina bombina; assembly: GCF_027579735.1. Classification (NCBI taxonomy): domain Eukaryota; kingdom Metazoa; phylum Chordata; class Amphibia; order Anura; family Bombinatoridae; genus Bombina; species Bombina bombina. The sequence goes on from NC_069500.1 coordinate 1,285,085,298, forward strand.
ACACCTACATTATACTTATTAACTCGTAATCTGCCACTCCGGAGATCGCCACCACTATAATAAACATATTAACCCCTAAACCGCCGCACTCTCGCATCGCAAACACTAGTTAAATATTATTAACCCCTAATCTGCCGCCCCTAACATCGCCGCCACCTACCTACATTTATTAATCCCTAATCTGCCACCCCCACTATACTAAAGTTATTAACCCCTAACCCTAAGTCTAACCCTAACCCCCCCAACTTAAATATAATTAAAATAAATCTAAATAAAACTTACTATTAATAACTAAATAATTCCTATTTAAAACTAAATACTTACCTGTAAAATAAACCCTAAGATAGCTACAATATAACTAATGGTTACCTTGTATCTAGCTTAGGGTTTTTTTAATTTTACAGGCAAGTTTGTATTTATTTTAAGTAGGTAGAATAGTTAGTAAATAGTTATTAACTATTTAATAACTACCTAGCTAAAATAAATACAAATTGACCTGTAAAATAAAACCTAACCTGTCTTACACTAACACCTAACCTTACACTACAATTAAATAAATTCCCTAAATTAAATACAATTAACTATATTCAATACAATTAACTAAATTACAAAAAAAACACTAAATTACAGAGAATAAAAAACAAATTGCAAGATCTTTAAACTAATTACACCTAATCTAATAGCCCTATCAAAATAAAAAAAAGCCCACCCAAAATAAAAAACCCTAGTCTAAGCTAAACTACCAATAGCCCTTAAAAGGGCCTTTTGAGGGGCATTGCCCCAAAGAAATCAGCTCTTTTACCTGTCAAAAAAAATACAAACAGCCACCCCAACAGTAAAACCCACCACCTACACAACCAACCCCCTAAATAAAAGCCTAACTAAAAAAACCTAAGCTCCCTATTGCCCTGAAAAGGGCATTTGGATGGGCATTGCCCTTAAAAGGGCATTTAGCTCTATTGCAGTCCAAACCCCTAATCTAAAAATAAAACCCACCCAATACACCCTTAAAAAATACTAACACTAACCCCCGAAGATCCACTAGTTTTGAAGCTCAATCCTATTGGCTGATTGCATAATTTTTTCACCTTTAATTCCGATTGGCTGATAGAATTCTATCAGCCAATCGGAATTAAAGGGACGCCATCTTGGATGACGTCATTTAAAGGAACCTTCATTCGTCGTTAGTCATCGGAAGAAGAGGATGTCTTGAAGATGGAGCCGCTCCGTGCCGGATGAATGAAGATAGAAGATGCCGTCTGGATGAAGACTTCTGCCCATCTGGAGGACCACTTCTGCCGGCTTGCATGAAGACTTCTCCCGGCTTCGTTGAGGACTTCTTGCCCCTTGGAGGAAGACTTCTCACGGCTTCGTTGAGGATAGATGTCCGGTCTTCAAAACTGTAATTGGATCTTCGGGGGTTAGTGTTAGGTTTTTTAAGGGTTTTTTGAGTGGGTTTTATTTTTAGATTAGGGATTTTGGGCTGAAAAAGAGCTAAATGCCCATACAAATGCCCTTTTCAGGGCAATGGGGAACTTAGGTTTTTTTAGTTAGGATTTTATTTGGGGGGTTGGTTGTGTGAGTGGTGGGTTTTACTGTTGGAGGGTTGTTTGTATTTTTTTTTTTACAGGTAAAAGAGCTGATTTCTTTGGGGCAATGCCCCGCAAAAGGCCCTTTTAAGGGCTATTGGTAGTGTAGTTTAAGTAAAAGTTTTTTTTTTATTTTGTGGGGGGGGGGGTTATTTTGATAGGGCTATTAGAGTAGGTGTAATTAGTTTAAATATCTGATAATTTCTTTTTTATTTTGTGTAATTTAGTGGGGTTTTTTTGTAATTTAGGCAATTGTATTTAATTAATTTAATTTATTTAATTGTAGTGTAATGTTAGGTGTTAGTGTAAGACAGGTTAGGTTTTATTTTACAGGTAAATTTGTATTTATTTTAACTAGGTAGTTAGTAAATAGTTAATAACTATTTATTAACTATTCTACCTAGTTAAAATAAATACAAACTTGCCTGTAAAATTAAAATAAACCCTAAGCTAGCTACAATGTAACTATTAGTTATATTGTAGCTAGCTTAGGGTTTATTTTATAGGTAACTATTTATTTTAAATAGGAATTATTTAGTTAGTCTGTTTTATTTAGATTTATTTGAATTATATTTAAGTTAGGGGGTGTTAGGGTTAGGGTTAGACTTAGGTTTAGGGGTTAATAAATTTAGTATAGTGGCGGCGACGTTGGGGGCGGCAGATTAGGGGTTAATAAATGTAGGTAGGTGGTGGTGATGTTAGGGGCGGCAGATTAGGGGTTAATAATATTTAACTAGTGTTTGCGAGGCGTGAGTGCGGCGGTTTAGGGGTTAATATGTTTATTATAGTGGCAGCGATGTCCGGAGCGGCAGATTAGGGGATAATAATTTTAATTTAGAGTTTGTGATACGGGAGGGTCTCGGTTTAGGGGTTAATAGGTAGTTTATGGGTGTTAGTGTACTTTTTAGCACTATAGTTATGAGTTTCATGCTACAGCTTTGTAGTGTAAAACTCATAACTACTGACTTTAGATTGAGTTACGAATCTTGCGGGATAGGCTATACCGCTCACTTTTTGGCCTCCCAGAAAAAGCTTGTAATACCAGCACTATGAAAGTCCCATTGAAAAAAAAGATTTTACGCAAATTGCGTAAGTTAATTTGCGGTACGGCCAAAAAAGTGTGCGGTGCCCCTAAATCTGCAAGACTCGTAATAGCAGCGTTAGTGAAAAAGCAGCGTTATGAGCCTTAACGCTGCTTTTTCACTCATACCGCAAAACTCTAATTCTCTAATCTTGCCGAATAATAGTAATAATAATAGTTGTCAATGACAGGGATTGAAATATTGAATTAAAATACATAAATAATAATAGTGGTAATAATAATAATAATAATAATAATAATAATAGTTGTCAATGACAGGGATTGAATATTGAATTAAATTATCAGTGATTTTTGGTGAAAAAAAAATATCAATGGTTGCCGATAGTTCTAAGATTGAAATCTAAGCTTTTTCATATTGTGTATGCCTTTATAAAACAGATGTTTAAAATTGTGATAGTTATATATTTTTAATTAGGTTTGCTTTCTTTTATTTCACTATACAACTAAAGGTTTTATCTCTATTTTAATTTGTTGTCACCTATTTCTGTATCATCATAGTCGATTTTTTATTTTGACTGTGCTTTATCATGTGACAGGACATTTAAAACCCCCATGATTCATGGGGTGTATAATATCACTTGACAACACTAATAAAAATCAACACAAAGGTCTCTCAAAAACATGCGTCAGAAAACCACATATTTTTCTTTAATAATCTTTATCTTTTGGCAAATGAAAGACAGATGTTCGTAAAGTAGATCTTACAAGGTAATCGAGAATTCCACAGGGAATTATACAATGCTTGATTTAAATTCATGTGAAGTATATTGAACAATTTATTTCCTGTTCTTTATCCACTTCAAAATCCCATTAAAGGAAATATACTCTTTATTCAAAAATTAATAAATGTTAAGGTACAAAAGGAAAAATAATTCCTGTCCTTTATAAAAAATGTCATTGTGTATTTTTTTTTTTTTTTAAATGGTGTTTCTTATTTTTATTTTTTTCACACATAATGATATTTAGCTTAGGCAAAATTACGCCTAGATTTAGAGTTCTGCGGCCAAAGGGGTGCGTTAGCTACGCTGGCTTTTTTCTGGTCGCACCTTTTAAATACCGCTGGTATTTAAAGTTCACAGAATGGCTGCGTTAGGCTCCAAAAAAGGAGCGTATAGCATATTTACCGCAACTTCAACTCTCGATACCAGCGGTGCTTACGGACGCGGCCAGCTTCAAAAACGTGCTCGTGCACGATTCCCCCATAGAAAACAATGGGGCTGTTTGAGCTGAAAAAAAACCTAACACCTGTAAAAAAGCCGCGTTCAGCTCCTAACGCAGCCCCATTGTTTGCTATGGGGAAACACTTCCTACGTCTGCACCTAACACTCTAACATGTACCCCGAGTCTAAACACCCCTAACCTTACACTTATTAACCCCTATTCTGCCGCCCCCGCTATCGCTGACCCCTGCATATTTTTTTAACCTAATCTGCCGCTCCGTAAACCGCCGCTACTTATATTATCCCTATGTACCCCTAATCTGCTGCCCCTAACACCACCGACCCCTATATTATATTTATTAACCCCTAATCTGCCCCCCACAACGTTGCCTCCACCTGCCTACACTTATTAACCCCTAATCTGCCGAGCGGACCGCACCGCTATTATAATAAAGTTATTAACCCCTAATCCGCCTCACTCCCGCCTCAATAACCCTATAATAAATAGTATTAACCCCTAATCTGCCCTCCCTAACATCGCAGACACCTAACTTCAAATATTAATCCCTAATCTGCCGACTGGAGCTCACCGCTATTCTAATAAAGGTATTAACCCCTAAAGCTAAGTCTAACCCTAACACTAACACCCCCCTAAGTTAAATATAATTTAAATCTAACGAAATAAATTAACTCTTATTAAATAAATTATTCATATTTAAAGCTAAATACTTACCTGTAAAATAAATCCTAATATAGCTACAATATAAATTATAATTATATTATAGCTATTTTAGGATTTATATTTATTTTTCAGGTAACTTTGTATTTATTTTAACCAGGTACAATAGCTATTAAATAGTTAAGAACTATTTAATAGCTAAAATAGTTAAAATAATTACAAATTTACCTGTAAAATAAATCCTAACCTAAGTTACAATTAAACCTAACACTACACTATCAATAAATAAATTAAATAAAATACCTACAATTACCTACAATTAAACCTAACACTACACTATCAATAAATGAATTAAATACAATACCTACAAATAACTACAATTAAATAAACTAACTAAAGTACAAAAAATAAAAAAGAACTAAGTTACAAAAAATAAAAAAATATTTACAAACATTAGAAAAATATTACAACAATTTTAAACTAATTACACCTACTCTAAGCCCCCTAATAAAATAACAAAGCCCCCCAAAATAAAAAAATGCCCTATTCTAAATTACAAAAGTTCAAAGCTCTTTTACCTTACCAGCCCTGAACAGGGCCCTTTGCGGGGCATGCCCCAAAGAATTCAGCTCTTTTGCCTGTAAAACAACACATACAATACCCCCCCCCCAACATTACAACCCACCACCCACATACCCCTAATCTAACCCAAACCCCCCTTAAATAAACCTAACACTAAGCCCCTGAAGATCTTCCTACCTTATCTTCACCTCGCTGGGTATCACACCGATCCGTCCTGGCTCCAAAATCTTCATCCAACCCAAGCGGGGGCTGGCGATCCATAATCCTGCGGCTGAAGAGGTCCAGAAGAGGCTCCAAAGTCTTCATCCTATCCGGGAAGAAGAGGCAATCCAGACCGGCAACCATCTTCATCCGATGAGGAACGGCTCCATCGTGAAGACCTCCAGCACGGACCAATCTTCTTCCGACAACGTCCAACTGAAGAATGACGGTTCCTTTAAGGGACGTCATCCAAGATGGCGTCCCTCGAATTCCGATTGGCTGATTGGATTCTATCTGGACCTCTTCAGCCGCAGGATTATAGATCGCCAGCCCCCGCTTGGGTTGGATGAAGATTTTGGAGCCAGGACCGATCGGTGAAGGAAGATCTTCAGGGGCTTAGTGTTAGGTTTATTTAAGGGGGGTTTGGGTTAGATTAGGGGTATGTGGGTGGTGGGTTGTAATGTTGGGGGGGTATTGTATGTGTTTTTTTACAGGCAAAAGAGCTGAATTTCTTGGGGCATGCCCCGCAAAGGGCCCTGTTCAGGGCTGGTAAGGTAAAAGAGCTTTGAACTTTTTTAATTTAGAATAGGGTAGGGCATTTTTTTATTTTGGGGGGCTTTGTTATTTTATTAGGGGGCTTAGAGTAGGTGTAATTAGTTTAAAATTTTTGTAATATTTTTCTAATGTTTGTAAATATTTTTTTATTTTTTGTAACTTAGTTCTTTTTTATTTTTTGTACTTTAGTTAGTTTATTTAATTGTAGTTATTTGTAGGTATTGTATTTAATTCATTTATTGATAGTGTAGTGTTAGGTTTAATTGTAGGTAATTGTAGGTATTTTATTTAATTTATTTATTGATAGTGTAGTAGTGTTAGGTTTAATTGTAACTTAGGTTAGGATTTATTTTACAGGTAAATTTGTAATTATTTTAATTATTTTAGCTATTAAATAGTTCTTAACTATTTAATAGCTATTGTACCTGGTTAAAATAAATACAAAGTTACCTGTAAAATAAATATAAATCCTAAAATAGCTATAATATAATTATAATTTATATTGTAGCTATATTAGGATTTATTTTACAGGTAAGTATTTAGCTTTAAATAGGAATAATTTATTTAATAAGAGTTAATTTATTTCGTTAGATTTAAATTATATTTAACTTAGGGGGTGTTAGTGTTAGGGTTAGACTTAGCTTTAGGGGTTAATACATTTATTACAGTAGCGGCGAGATTAGGTCGGCAGATTAGGGGTTAATAATTTAAGTTTGGTGTTGGCGATGTTAGGGAGGGCAGATTAGGGGTTAATACTATTTATTATAGGGTTATTGAGGCGGGAGTGAGGCGGATTAGGGGTTAATAACTTTATTATAGTAGCGGTGCGGTTCGCTCGGCAGATTAGGGGTCAATAAGTGTAGGCAGGTGGAGGCGACGTTGAGGGGGGCAGATTAGGGGTTAATAAATATAATATAGGGGTCAGTGGTGTTAGGAGCAGCAGATTAGGGGTACATAGCTATAATGTAGGTGGCGGTGGTGTACGGAGCGGCAGATTAGGGGTTAATAATAATATGCAGGGGTCAGCGATAGCGGGGGCAGCAGATTAGGGGTTAATAAATATAATATAGGGGTCGGCGGTGTTAGGGGCAGCAGATTAGGGGTACATAGGGATAACGTAGTTGGCGGCAGTGTACAGAGCGGAAGATTAGGGGTTAAAAAATTTAAATATAGTGGCGGCGATGTGGGGGGACCTCGGTTTAGGGGTACATAGGTAGTTTATGGGTGTTAGTGTACATTAGAGCACAGTAGTTAAGAGCTTTATAAACCAGCGTTAGCCCAGAAAGCTCTTAACTACTGACTTTTTTCTGCGGCTGGAGTTTTGTCGTTAGATTTCTAACTCTCATTTCAGCCACGACTCTAAATACCAGCGTTAGAAAGATCCCATTGAAAAGATAGGATACGCAAATGACGTAAGGGGATCTGCGGTATGGAAAAGTCGCGGCTGGAAAGTGAGCGTTAGACCCTTTCCTGACTGACTCCAAATACCGGCGGTAGCCTAAAACCAGCGTTAGGAGCCTCTAACGCTGGTTTTGACGGCTACCGCCCAACTCTAAATCTAGGCTTTAGTTTTTCCTATATTAAAGGGTGATAATATTTAAAAAATTGCATGCACTTATTCGTTAGAACATGTCATTTTAAAATATCAACCCTGTACTTCTGTGAGGGCAACTCCCGCAGTAGAAGTACTGCTTGGAACCCGGAGAGCACTGCTGGTCCCAAGCGGAAAATGCCGCTGATACAATCAGCAGTGCTACTTACACAGCTTACTTGTGTGACTAGCGCTGTTCTTTAGATGAGTGGCAGTTTATATATATACATATACATATATATATAGGGCTAGATTACATGTGGCATGCTAATTTTACACATGAGCGATATTGGCTTTTTTACGCTTGATAGAAAGAGCACTTGTATAACAAGTTGAAAGTAAACACGATCATAAGAGCGCAATAACATTATAATATACAGTACCTGCATATCTATTCCTATAGATATATAGGTATACTGTAGATATATATTTTACATTAACATTATCAGATATATATATATATATATATATATATAGAACTATATATTTAATAATACAAAAAAGTCAATGTGAAGAACATAGGAATGTAAAATAGGCATAATCTTAAAGCTTGTTCTTGAAATATTAAATATAAAATATTAACAATTTTAATAATTAAAAATTATTATACATACTGTAAAAAAATCTAAATAATTCATAGAATATATTTAACCCTTTCAGTTTGCTCAATTGTTTTATGACGGAAAAATTCCGTCATATGTCCTTAAGAGGTTAAATAATATATATATTTTACAGTATATATAATAATTTTTATTATTTAATATGTTTTAATATTTTATACACTGCTCAAAAAAATAAAGGGAACACTTAAACAACACAATGTAACTCCAAGTCCTATGCTTTCTGGCTGATGTTTTGGTAACTTTTGAATGCTGGCGTTGCTTTCACTCTAGTGGTAGCATGAGACGGAGTCTACAACCCACACAAGTGGCTCAGGTAGTGCAGCTCATCCAGGATGGCACATCAATGTGAGCTGTGGCAAGAAGGTTTGCTGTGTCTGTAAGCGTAGTGTCCAGAGCATGGAGGCACTACCAGGAGACAGGCCAGTACATCAGGAGACGTGGAGGAGGCCGTAGGAGGGCAACAACACAGCAGCAGGACCGCTACCTCCGCCTTTGTGCAAGGAAGAACAGGAGGAGCACTGCCAGAGCCCTGCAAAATTACCTCCAGCAGGCCACAAATGTGCATGTGTCTGCTCAAACGGTCATAAACAGACTCCATGAGGATGGAATGAGGGCCCGACGTCCACAGGTGGGGGTTGTGCTTACAGCCCAACACCGTGCAGGACGTTTGGCATTTGCCAGAGCACACCAAGATTGGCAAATTCGCCACTGCCGCCTTGTGCTCTTCACAGATGAAAGCAGGTTCACACTGAGCACATGTGACAGACGTGACAGAGTCCAGCATCCTCCAGCATGACCGGTTTGGCAGTGGGTCAGTAATGGTGTGGGGTGGCATTTCTTTGGGGGGCCGCACAGCCCTCCATGTGCTCGCCAGAGGTAGCCTGACTGCCATTAGGTACCGAGATGAGATCCTCAGACCCCTTGTGAGACCATATGCTGGTGCAGTTGGCCCTGGGTTCCTCCTAATGCAAGACAATGCTAGACCTCATGTGGCTGGAGTGTGTCAGCAGTTCCTGCAAGATGAAGGCATTGATGCTATGGACTGGCCCGTCCGTTCCCCAGACCTGAATCCAATTGAGCACATCTGGGACATCATGTCTCACTCCATCCACCAACTTTACGTTGCACCACAGACTGTCCAGGAGTTGGCAGATGCTTTAGTCCAGGTCTGGGAGGAGATCCCTCAGGAGACCATCCGCCACCTCATCAGGAGCATGCACAGGCATTGTAGGGAGGTCACACAGGCAAGTGGAGGCCACACACACACTACTGAGCCTCATTTTGACTTGTTTTAAGGACATTACATCAAAGTTGTATCAGCCTGTAGTGTGTTTTTCCACTTTAATTTTGAGTGTGACTCCAAATCCAGACCTCCATGGGTTGAAAAATTTGATTTCCATTTTTTAATTTTTGTGTGATTTTGTTGTCACATTCAACTATGTAAAGAACAAAGTATTTCATTAGAATATTTAATTCATTCAGATCTAGGATGTGTTATTTTAGTGTTCCCTTTATTTTTTTGAGCAGTGTATATAGGTATAGACATATATAGCTAGATAGTTAGAGATAAAGTGGTAGATAAATATAATATATAAAAGCAAGGAAATTCACAACATAAACTGCCCCCACTCCCCCTTGAGAGCTTTGCATGGCATCATCAATGACATCTATATAGATATAGACACGTAGATTGATAGATATATATATATATATAAATATATATGTGTGTGTATAGATAGATAGATAGATAGATAGATAGATAGATAGAATATGAAAGCAAGTAAATTCCTAACAAACTGCCCCCGCTCCCACCTTGGAAGCTTTGCATGACATCATTAATGACATTGCTGATTATATCACACATGACATTGTCAGGGCCGCCATTAGGGGGTAACAGGGGTGACCCCTTTTTTAAATTTTGGCAGCTGCCAGTGGGAACTACAGCAGAGTGCTAATTGAGCATGGGAAATGTTATTACAAGGAGTAAAGTATTAGCATTTGAGAGGATTTCTGAGTGTGCACTAAACCACTATGCACAGTGTTAGACAGCATTGCAGAGGAGGTAGGACTTACTTAGTAAATGTTTTTTATTTCTTTGTGCAATTTCGGATTGCAACTTCAGTGTGGTTGTAGTTGAATGGTGGGGCCAGAGGTCCATAAAAACACATTTTTTTTAGCAGCAGTGTATTTATGATTATTTGACAATGCTGTAGAAATTCTATATTTAAAGCCATGCAGAAATGTTTCCTCCTCAATACACAAATGGTAGGAGCCCTTTTGACAGATATGCGTTTTTTTTATTAATATATATATATTAATTACATTCCAGTTTACTGCCCCTTTATTCAAGGACTTTCCAGATGCAAGGAGGCATTTTATCTAAGATTTTTACATCTGCATAAAATGTTATACACTCAGACTAAGATTGCTCAGTGTTTGAAATGAGACAGGTTAACTTAAAAGTGTTCTGTTTACACTACAGCTGACTTAGTTTTGAAATACATACAAACAAGCCTAAATCCTGCATTTAACCAGATCTAATGGTATAAGTACCACAGCTTATGGCTCCACCAAGACCATATAGAGTACAGCATTTTCAAAATCCATAAGTACAGCTGACAGATGGTAACATTTGTACACTATATTTGAAGTGGTTCTCTTGGTTGGGGAAAATGGGGGGGGGGGACAAACATATGTCAACCTTTTAAAAGTACTTTTCTTCATCTAGCCATCTACCCAGATCATTAATGTACAATTTTGAATTCACAGAATTATTTTTGTTCGCACATTTACAAATATGATTCTTTAAAAAGTGATCTCTTAATTTCTGCAATTTTTTTTATCATGCATGTCACACACTGTTGATTTAGGGGATGCAATGTGCAGAAATGTTACTTCCTGTGAGTGTTTCTGTGGGTGTATGTGTTTATGTCTGTGCTTTTGCTTGTGTCTCTATGAGTGTGTATGTATTTTTTTTCTGTGGGTCTCTCTGTGAGGGTGGGTGTGTATGTCTTTGTGCATTTTCTGTGGATGTCTGTGAGGGTGGGTGTGTATGTCTTTGTGCTTTTTCTATGGGTGTCTCTTTGAGGGGGTGTGTATGTATGTCTTTGTGTATTTTCTCTAGATGCCTCTGTGAGGGTGGGTGTGTATTTCTCTGTGTTTTCTGTGGATGTCTCTGTGAATGTGGGTGTGTGTATGTATGTTTGTCTGTGTTTTCTGTAGATGTCTCTGTGAATGTGGGTGTGTGTTTTCTGTGGGTGTCTCTGTGAGGGTGTGTGTATGTCTGTGCATTTTCTGTGGGTGTCTCTGTGAGAGTGTGTGTATGTCTTTGTGTGTTTTATGTGGATGTCTCAGTGAGAGTGTGTATGTATGTCTTTCTGTGTTTTATGTGGTTGTCTCCCTGTGTGTGTATGTTTTTGTGTGTTTTCTGTGTGTGTGTGTGTGTGTGTGTGTATGTCTTTGTGTGTTTTCTGAGGCTGTCTCTGTCTGTGTTTCCTTGGGTGTATGTGCAAGTTTATGTTTGAGTTTGTGTGTGTGTGTTTCCATTGTCTGTTCCTTTTTAGGACATTTTGACCTTGACTGCTGATTCACATCTTTCTACTAACTTTGAGACTAACGAGACCTTTCTGGAAGTCACCAATCCACCATTTAACCTTTAAATTATTGCTTAGGCAGTTCAGTGCCCTTTCTTTCAGCCACTGCATGCTGTTGTCATCATTTGGTTGGCATCCTCCTTCACAAAAAGATAATCAGAACTCCATATTTTATTTTTGTAATCTCTTTTTTGACAAAACTGTAGTCTACCTCATTACTTGTCAGGTCAATGTAAACAAGTGCTGAGTGTCTGTTTGGGTGTCTGTGTCTGAGTGTGTTGTTTTTTTTTATGAGTGTCTGCTCTGCTAGAGTGTCTGTATGTGAATCCTTATGTGTGAGTGTGTGTGTTTCATTGTATGAGTGTGTCTGCGTGTTTCTGTGTTTGTGTGTTACTACCTACTTTAAAACATTTCCAAGTTTGACTAAACTTAAGAATAAAGTGCATATACGTTTTAGTCACTTGGTCAAAAATTGTACATGTCAAGGTGGGGGGGGGGGGCTGATCAATGGTTAAGTCAGGGGCTCCAAAATTTCTAGTGGCGGCCCTGGACATTGTTGATTACATCAAATGTGACATCACCTTTGATATATAGTTGAATCTGCACCATCTATGTTCACTGTTCTTTATATATTTCCCTGGTGACCTTTCATGTCCCTCTCTTCTCACATGCAACCATGTCCTCATCCTTCCACACAATCTCCTCACACTCTCACCTTTTTTTTTTACCACACACACACTTCTTTACCTCTCCCTTCCTCCAAATCTTCTTCTCATGAACCTTTCCCTCACACCATACCCATCCTCTCCAACTAGCCATTGCACATCAGCCTCTGTTCATCCCTTCTCACACAGTCCTTAACCGAGTCCTTAACCTCTCTTCCCACCTCACTGATATTCACTACCCTCCTCATCCTCTCACACAACTTCCTCTTGACCCCATCTCTTCACTGTCTGCTTTGCACCCTCTCATTCCTCTCTCCCTCATGCATAGCTGCCTCCTCACAAGCTATTTGTTACACACAATATCCACCTTATTCTCTCACCCTGCTTATTATCTTAGATTAATGTCCCTGCCAGACCTTGCTCATCCTCTAAGGGGTAAATGTATTATTGGTGCAATGATAAACGCTGTTGGCATTTATCATTGTACCAGCAGTTCTTGTGCACTGCTGGTGCAATACCGCCCCCTGCAAATTCACGGCCAATCGGCCATTAGCAGGGGGTGTCAATCAGCCCGATTGTATTTGATCGGGCTGATTGCTGTCCACCACATCAGAGGTGGCAGACGATATAAGGAGCAGCGGTCTTAGGACCGCTGCTTCTTAACTTCCGCTTCAGGCGGAACTGAAGCAGAGTGGGTGGGAAGCTCTCTCCCTTGAACACAGCCTCCTTATCCTTTTGTCACTCTCCCTCGCATATAACTCATGCTCACCCTTCAACACCACATTCCTCTAGTAGCATCACCTGTACTTTTTCAAAACTTAAAAAGGTGTTAAATGTGTATATATATATATATATATATATATATATATATATATATATATAAAACTTCTGGCTTTAACGTTAGTATGAAAATATAATGCAAAGTTGTTTCATTATGCATAAGTAAACATTTTATATACTGTCTCTTTTAACTTGAAAGCTTTATATAAAGTAATGTTACTAAACAAGAGGCAAATACAAGTTAAATTATAGTGAAAACATTTCAGTAACTGTCCAACTGCTCTGGACTGTGGACTGTTGCAAAACAAAAGCTAATTTGTGTGAAATAACTTAAAAATAATAAAAGTTATAAACTTCAAACTATGAAGGAGTATTAGTTCAGGTTAAAAGACATCAGCATGCCAAGTTTCATGAAAGATCATTCCAATTTTTCTGAAAAACAGCACTTTTTCTACATTAAATAACTTTAAAATGGTTTGACCAATTACCTGTACAGGAATTTCTTTGTAATCTCCTCTAGATCAATGTTTCTCAATCGCTGTCCTCAACTACCCCCAGCAGGCAAGGTTTTCATTATAGCTGAACCAGTGCACAGGTGAAATAAACAGCTGTTCAGTAACACCATGGTTACTAAACTGCCCTCATCCATAAGCTTATTATTTCACATGTGCACTAGTTCAGCTATAATGAAAACCTGTCCTGTTGGGGGGACTTGAGGACTGCGGTTGAGAAACAATTCTCTAGATGATATATTCAAGAACAGAGTCTTTAATTGCTTCTTTATCGGTATGTGTGTATATGTGGGTCTAACTTTACTTGTCCATTGACATAAATATAGTCCTTTTTATATTAAAAAAACTAATTAGATCTTTGTTGTGAACCTTTAATACTTGTAAAGTTGTTTTGTGATTGCAGTAATATCTGTAAATATAATTTAAACCTCAAATTAAATGCTAAATGTTAGATAGTGGCTTAACATGTTCTTCTTGATAATTTATATTAATTTTGCAAACTAATAATACAGAAACCTTAAAGGGCCATGATACCCAAATATTAAAACACTTGAAAGTGATGCAGCATAGCTGTAAAAAGCTGACTAGAAAATATCTTAACATCTATATGTAAAAAAGAAAGATATTTTACCTCAAAAGTTCCGCAGTAGCCACATCCCATTGTAAAGGACTTCTTAGCAGCAAATCAGTATGTTTGTCACAGGACAGCTAAGGGAGTGAGCTTTGTGAACACTCATATTATTTCCCTATTCAGTTTAAGGAAGTTTACTATGAAATTTTATGAGAGTTAAGTCAAATCTCATAAGATCACAGTAAAAGAGTTCATGACCTCAGCACTGTTGATGCTGATTGGCTGCTCTTCATTTCTTCATTTTTTTTATTTTGTTTTACCTGCAACTGGGCAGCAGCTGAGTATAACTTGAGGAAGTTGTGAGGTAAAATATCTTCCTTTTTTACATAGAGATGCTCAGGTTATATTTTCTTGTCAGCTTTTTACAGTTATACTGCATCAGTTTCAAGTGATTTAGCATATGAGTATTATGTCCCTTTAAGTAATTCTCCACCCATGCAACAAACCTATGAAAAACACAAACCTACAAGCTTAAAACCTACATCAAATTAACATCCCTGTTAAAGTGAATGTAAAGTTTGACGAATGTGTGCCCGGTTTTTAAAAATCCTATTAAAAACAGGGGCACTTTTATTCATCAAACTTTACATTTCACTCATTTTGTTGAATCCGGCCTCCTCCAATCATGGCTTGGCCTCAGGCAATGTTTGCTCTGGGGGGGGAGCCATGATTGGAGGAAGCCAGATTCGTCCTTTTTGACATATGAAGTGGCTTGCGACGGGTGGGGGAAGCGCTGGAGCGGCTTTCAAGAATAAAAACAAATGAAATGTAAAGTTTGATGAATGAAAGTGCCCCTGTTTTTAATAGGATTTTTAAAAAACGGTCACACATTCGTCAAACTTTACATTCACTTAAAGTAACCCTCTACTTCTAAGTACTCCACCATGACAAGTCCTTAAAGGGACTTGAAACCCCAAATTTTTATTTCATGATTCAGAGTGTAAAATGTATTTCTATTACCAATCTACTTTGCTTTTGTGGTATCCTTTGTTGAAAGACATTTGTGTTTCATGTCCCTTAAAATAGTTCCCAGGTTTCAAATGATCCCCATTTAATGTATCACTTCCTCCCAAGCTGAGATATATTTTTTAAAAAGGGGCTTGCTAGTTCAATAAAATGAGCAGATAGGTATTCAGGTATATTGTTTTGAATTATGCATATTTTTAAAGCATCAGTTGTAATCTTGCCCTATGTACCTACAATTATGGATTTTAAAACGATTATCTTTCATTTGTTTATTTCCAAAAAAGGATGATGTATACTTGTGCAACAAAAATATAAAGAAGATACCAGAGGAATATATTATCATATGCATGACTTGCCCTTGTCCAATAAACTCATATTTATGTAGAAATCTACATGTCAAATATGCAATATAATTTTATTTTTTTACCCATAAGGCTTAAGGATCACCAGTCAATGCTTTTAAACATTAGCTGTCAAACAAAAGGAAGTATATAATTCTTTAATATTAACCTGAAGGATGATACAGCATAGTTTTATTTTGAAAGACATATTCTGCTACATTTTACAGATCTATTTTTTAGGATTTGCACTAATTTACATTGGCTGTTCCTGGGCCCTCAAGAACTCCAGCAGATCCAATTAGATTAAGTATATTACCTGTCCAGAATTTCCTGTCAGTAAAAAATAAATAAATAAGAGTCAGATTATGAGTGGCACTAAATTGTGCTTTTGCAAGCAAGATATTTGCACTTCACTTAGTAATATCGTCGCATGCAAATGTGCATTGGTATTACAAGTTAAGTGCAATGTGAATGCAAC
Source organism: Bombina bombina (assembly GCF_027579735.1). NCBI lineage: Eukaryota > Metazoa > Chordata > Amphibia > Anura > Bombinatoridae > Bombina > Bombina bombina. Next base: position 1,285,101,346 of record NC_069500.1, read on the forward strand.
CTCCCTTTCGCATTGCATGGAGGCATTGTGCTCACGAGAGTGTGCTTCCATAGGCTGTAGGGAGCCTCGTTCAGAACCTAGCACAGCAAAAGGGGGTAAGTCGTGCAGCGATGGGCAGCATAATAAAAATATATATGTATATATACATATACTGTATATTTATGTGTTTGTGTATATATACATATTAACACATAAATATATATGTATATAAGCATATACATATATATTTTCAGTTAAAACACAGTCCGAAGAGAGTGCAATGTAAAGGCACTTTTCAGTGCCGTTTTATTCCTAACACCCCACATAGCCTCACTTTAACCCCTTATGATTGCTTAATGCATAAAAAAAAAAAAAAACATTTTTTTTAATGTTTTATAAAGGAACTATACACTTTATTTTGGAGGCAACTGAGGGACATTTTTTTCATTAACCAGACATTAAAATTGCACTCCACTTGCAATCTAGTGCTAATTGTTTTGCACATTTTGAGGAACCAAAAAGTATGGTATAGGAATATCAACATCAAGCTAAAGTAGACATTCTCTACCACCAAAATGTTTAGTTCTGTCCTTTGTATTTGTCCCAATAATAGGGTCCCATTATCTAAAATTCACTTGCCTGGAATGAATTGTCATGCTGACCCTCAAATAGGCAGACTTCACTCGATTCTTGAAAAAGGGGGCTGAACTTGGTAATGCCAATCTGTTAACCACAACAAAATCTAAGTAATAATATTAATGGGCTAGATTACAAGTGGAGTGGTTTTGTGACTGGCCTAACTTCTTCGCCCCATAGGTGTCAATGGAGAGCAATTCAGTGAAGAAGAAAAAAAACTAACACTTATCGCTTGCGCAATAACCCGGCAGGAGTTATTAACCCCTTAAGGACAAGACCATTTTTCAATTTCTTTCCCTTAAGGACCAAGGCTATTTTTACATTTCTGCGGTGTTTGTGTTTATCTGTAATTTTCCTCTTACTCATTTACTGTACCACACATATTATATACCGTTTTTCTCGCCATTAAATGGACTTTCTAAAGATACCATTATTTTCATCATATCTAATAATTTACCATAATTTTTTTATAAAATATGATGAAAAAATGAAAAACAAAAAACACCTTTTCTAACTTTGACCCCCAAAATCTGTTGCACATCTGCAACCACTAAAAATACCCGTGCTAAATAGTTTCTAAATTTTGTCCTGAGTTTAGAAATACCCAATGTTTACATGTTCTTTGCTTTTTTTTGCAAGTTATAGGGCAATGCATACATGTAGCACTTTGCTATTTTCCAAACCATTCTTTTTCTTCAAAATTAGCTATAGTTACATTGGAACACTGATATCTATCAGGAATCTCTGAAAAACCCTTCAAATGTATATTTTTCTTTAGAAGACAACCCAAAGTATTGATCTAAGCCCATTTTGGTATATTTGTGCAATTATGGCACAAATGGTTGTAACTGCTTCTCTGGGATCCCCTTTGTTCTGAAATAGCAGTTATTTATGGCTGTGACATTACTTTTTGGTAATTAGAAGGCCGCTAAATGCCGCTGCGCACCACATTTATATTAGGCCCAGCAGTGAAGGGGTTATTTAGGTAGCTTATAAGGAGCTTGTAGGGTTAATTGTAGCTTTAGGGTAGTGTAGTAGACAACCCAAAGTATTGATCTAGGCCCATTTTCCTATATTTCATGCCACCATATCACCGCCAAATGAGATCAAATAAAAAAAATACTAATTAGAAGGCCGCTAAATGCCGCTGCGCACCACACTTGTATTATACCCAGCAGTGATGGGGTTAATTAGGTAGCTTGTAGGGAGCTTGAAGGGTTAATTTTAGCTTTAGTGTAGAGATCAGCCTCTCACCTGACACACCGCACCCCCTGATCCCTCCCAAACAGCTCTCTTCCCTCCCCCACCCCACAATTGTCCCCACCATCTTAAGTACTGGCAGAAACTTAAAATAAAAGTTTTTTTGTTTGTTTTTTTATTATTATTTAAAAAATCATATTCTGCTGTGTAGGATCCCCCCTTAGCCCCCAACCTCCCTGATCCCCCACACAAAGAGCTCTCTAACCCTCCCCCCACTAACTTTTCACCACCATTTTGGGTACTACCGACTTTGAAATAAAATTTGATTATTTTTTTTTTAAAAAAAACCCTCACTTTTTCTGTAGTGTAGCTGCCCCCCTCCATACCCTACACCCTCCCCTCCCAGATCGCTTTTTAAAAGTATCCCCCCTCCTCTGCCACCCACCACCCTCTCGCAGTACGTTAGTTTTTTTATGTTGCCAGATCGCGGGTGCGCTCACACGTGCGCGCCCACTCCTTACCACCCGCGTGCGCTCCCATGTGCATCCGATATCTGCTGGCCGGAAGGAAGTTCCCCAGCGATGGGCCACCCACCCGCCCACCTGCAGCTGCTCCCAACCACCAACAATCGGCACCATCGCTGGCCGATGCAGAAAGGGCCGCAGAAAGTGGCTCTCTCTGCATCAGTGTGCCAAAAAAGGTATTGCAGTGATGCCTCAATATCGAGGCATCATGGCCATACCTTGAAAGCGGCTGGAAGCGATCAGGATTGCTTCCAGCCGCTTGAAACCCTTAACGACGTACAGGGTACGTTGCTGGTCTTTAAAGACCAGTTTGTGTGTGCCGTACTCTGTACGACGTGTGTCGGTAAGGGGTTAATATTTCACATTACAATGTTCTTCACATACAGGAAAATGTTATTTTTATAACCATATTTTATATTTATACCATATACCTTTGAATGATTATAAAAACTGTTTATTAATATTTATATGAATCATTTATATCAGATAGTGTTTATATGAGTGTAGCAGATTATTTTAATGTATTTATGTTGTGTATGGTGCAACTTTTATTTTAGCTCTAACCCTTTACGTGAAGTCTTCAGTCACGTTAACCCAACATGCATTAAATTAATTTGGCACTGAAAGCAACATTTTTTTTTATAAAACATAAATCAAAGTTTTCAGCATACTGTGGGGCCCATTTATCAAGCTCTGAACGGAACTTGTGGGCCTATGTTTCTGGCGAGTCTTCAGACTCGCCAGAAACAGCAGTTATGAAGCAGCGGTCTAAAGACTGCTGCTCCATAACCCTGTCCGCCTGCTCTGATGAGGCGGACAGGAATCGCCACAATTCAACCCGATCAAAACGATCGGGTTGATTAACACCTCCCTGCTGGCGGCCGATTGGCCGTGAGTCAGCAGGGGGCGACATTGCACCAGCAGCTCTTGTGAGCTGCTGGTGCAATGGTGAATACGGAGACCGTATTGCTCTCCGCATTCAGCGAGGTCTTGCGGACCTGATCCGCACTGTCAGATCAGGTCCGCAAGACCTTTCATAAATTGGCCCCTTTATCTTGCATTTGCTTCTAGTTTTGCACAATATCTCTGCAGTCAGTGTATTGCTTATTTTAAGACAAACTTATCAGCTTTCATTAAAACAGCTAGACCTGCAGTTATAACATGCTTAGAGAATGCAATATTTGCGCTCCATTGAGTAATACCAGCGCATTCTAATGTGCGCTGGTATTGCAAGTTTAGTGCAATGCAAGAGCATGCTTCCATAGACTCCAATGGGAGCCTTATTCTGATGCCGTCAGACACAACATGAGAACTTGCACAGGGTCTGTCCTGGTTTGGGGCTGCATTTCTGCCAGTGGTGTTGGCGATATTGTCCGAATTGATGGGATTATGAATACTGAAAAATACAGACAGGTTTTAATTCATCATGCTATTCCTTCTGGAAAGCACCTGATTGGGAATGGTTTTATTTTTCAGCATGATAACGATCTAAAGCACACTGCTAATGCAGTGAAATCATATTTAGATAGAAAAACAGCTGATAAAACACTGACAGTCATGGAGTGGCCTCCACAGAGTCCAGACCTGAATATTATATCGGCAGTATGGGATCACCTGGACAGAGAAGGAAATAGAAGACAACCTAAATCTAAAGAAGAACTCTGGGAAGTGCTGAAAGAAGCCTGGTATAATATATCAGAAGATAACTTCAGAAAACTTCAGCACAGTCTCCTCAAAGAGTTCAATATGTGATTAGTGCAAAGGGAGGTCAAACTAAATTACTGACTTTTGCCTGAAGAAGCCATTTTGTTTGTATCTTAATAAAGAGACCAAAAAATAAATATGGATGGTCATTAAAACTTTGCTAAAATAACAAATCTAATTGTGGCCTAAGACTCTTGCACAGGACTGTATAACAACAGCAAGAAACATTAAATTCACAAAAGACCAGCGAGTGCCATCCTATTGTTTTTTGATGTATGGATTTAACCTGCAGGCACGCTGGCCTAACACTTCAACGTGAGAGTGCGTTTCCCTGTTAATATATATATATATATATATATATATATATATAGTGACATAAAGCTAGATGTCAGGGTTTTTTTCCCTGTTTTGCTTGCCATGTGCTGCTGGCAGCAATTTTACTCACCTCTCTTCCTGACTCTGGTGCATACTGTGTGATGCTGCTCACTTCCTGCACTTCCTTTTATGGCCAGACTGGTGTACATCATGCGTGTGAGACAGGATGCAGTCTCAGAATTGTGATGTTATCACTTATTATTTAAAGGGCCTCTGTTCAGTATGCTTTGCCCTTGCATTGTCTCAGACCTGTTTGTGAGAGCTCCTGTGTATAACCTGGCTGTCTGACATCTCTCCTGGTTCCTGATCCCTGGCTTGTTCCTAACTCTGCCCTTGTTCCTGATTCCGGCTCATCTGACTACTCGCCTTGGCTCCTGACTCGGCTCGTCTGACTACCAGCTCTGGTTTTGATTCCTGGCTTGTTATTTGACTTGTGGACATTTTATTATTTTTTGCGATTAATAAAGGTGTGATTATTTTTGCACTTCTCGTCTCAGTCTGATTCCTGGCACCCTGACATTACGCAAGGGACATGAATCCTGATGGTGCTAATATTCCACATTTACCTGCCATAATTTCCAGGATGGATGAACAGGATCACCGCTTGGATCAATTTGAACTAGCCCTGCAAACCCTGCTGACTCGCACTGCACATTTGGACCAAAGTGTTCCCCAAGTTATGGCTGCTCCTGTTTCCGCTGCTGCACCTAATCCTACCAGGAGCATGTCTGGTTCTGCACCTCTACCTCATCATTATAGAGGCGATCCTAATCAGTGCAGAGAGTTTTTGAACCAGGTGGGCATTTACTTTGAGATGTTACCTCAGGCATTTCCCTCTGACAGAGCTAAGGTGGGATTTATCATCTCGTTACTCTCTGACACAGATCTTGCCTGGGCTAATCCCTTGTGGGAGACTAATAAACCTGTGATTTCAAATTACCCTGAATTTGTGGCCTCCTTTTGAAGGGTATTTGATTTTCTGGCTCGCTCCTCCTCTGCTGCTAAATGACTCATGTCCATTCAGCAAGGTACAAGATCTGTTGCTCAGTATGCCATTGAGTTCCGTATGCTTGCCGCAGAGGTAGGTTGGAACAATGAAGCCCTTGTTGCCGCCTTCTTTCATGGTCTCTCTGATGCGATTAAAGATGAAGTTGCTGCCAGAGATTTACCAGAAGATCTCGAGGCATTGGTGTCTTTTTTTATCCTAATTGACATCAGACTAAGTGAGAGGCGCTCTTTCAAGGAGCGCTTGTGGAAGCCTCCTGTTCCGTTGTCTCCTGTTCGTTCCCACCCATGTCTCCCTCTCCTCCCATGCCTCCTGGTCCCGAGTCACCAGGTACTGCTGAGCCAATGCAGTTGGGATTCACGCGTCTCTCTGTGGCGGAGAGGGCCTTTAGGAGGAGGGAGGGGCTCTGCCTCTATTGTGGGTTACAGGGCCACCTTTTGAAGTCTTGTCCTACACGGCCGGGAAACGCTCACACCTAAGGTCCTGTCGGGGGCAGACCTTGAGTGGTTTATCCTCGTCCCTGCAACCGCTAAAGGAGAAACCTTTGGTCACGGTTGTCCTTTCCTGGGTGGACTCCTCCATAGTCACCCAGGCTCTTGTTGACTCCGGTGCTGCGGGCTATTTCATTTACAGTGCATTTGTATCAAAGCACTCCATTCCTGTTTTGCCTCAGTCTGTTCCGCTTGCTATTGAGGCCATTGATGGCAGGTCCCTTCAACCCGCATTCGTTACTCACGAAACTGCTCCGTTATCCATGGCTGTTGGGGCTCTCCATTTTGAAACCATCCAGTTCCAGGTGATAAACTCTCCACATTTTCCGGCTGTTCTGTGTTATCCCTGGCTCCAAAAGCACAATCCCAGTCTCGACTTGCGCAGGTCCGAAATTTTGTTGTGGTCTCTGCAATGTATTTCCACTTGTCTTCAGAAACCAGTTAAAGTCTTGTGCACTTTGGTATCTCAATTGCCAGAGTTCCTAGACATTTTTGACAAGGTGCGTGCCGGTACCTTGCCTCCTCACCGGTCTTACGATTGTGCCATAGACCTGCAACCCGGAGCCATTCCTCCTCGGGGCCGGGTTTACCCTCTGTCTGTTACTGAGAATTGTGCTATGGAGGAGTATGTTGCCGTTGCTCTGTCGCAGGAGATCATTCACAAATCCTGCTCTCCTGCAGGGGCTGGCTTCTTCTTTGTGAAGAAAAAAGGTGGCGAATTAAGACCATGCATCGATTATAGGGGTCTTAATCATCTTACCATTAAGAATGCTTACCCTATTCCGCTTATTACGGAACTCTTTGACCGCCTCAAGGGAGCTACGGTCTTTACTAAACTTGATTTGAGAGGAGCATACAATCTCGTTAGGATCAAGGAGGGCCACGAATGGAAAACAGCATTTAACACCAGGAGCGGGCATTATGAGTATCTTGTAATGCCCTTTGGCCTATGTAATGTTCCTGCTGTTTTCCAGGAATTTATTAATGATGTCCTATGAGATATGTTGCAATAGTGTGTTGTGGTGTACTTGGACGACATCCTCATACACTCACCCACACTTTAGGCTCATCGTTTTGATGTTACATGGGTTCTTCAGAGACTATGGGCTCGATGATTGAAAGCTCTCTGGGCTGGCGAGATTATTAAAGAATGCTCGCCAGTCCTTCTATTTCCCTTGTGGAATGATCTAAAGCCATTTTTTACCCTGAAAACAGGGTGTCTCGCTAAGGGGGGTATACTGCATTTTCATATGAAATGTGCACAACAAAATTCATATTTTAAACATTATACAAAACAAATATTTGAATCATTCACACAAAAATAAGCAGGGAAAAATTGTATTGTTAAGGTGCATCAAAAATCGTAACAAAATTCTTCACCAAAAATCGTATGTTAACAAAAACGTAAAATTAGTATCTAATTTACACAGGAATAAATCAAATTAAATATTCACAGCATAAATTGTAATTGTAGTACACTGAATGTGCAAAAATCACACAGAAATTTGAATTTATAAATACAAAATGCAAAGCGTAATTGTTGTTTTTTCGTAAAATGGGCTGTACATGGGCGTTCCATGTGCGTATATGACAATGTCTCACTAATCCCAGCGTATCTCTATAAAGATTTTCGCACTGAAGATATCACAGTTTTAGGCGAATGTAAGATGCTATAAGCAGAAAGCAGCGTAATGTGAGTTATATTGGCTGCAGGATTTTAATTTGAAAGTGCTCCCCCTGCTCTCTGCTAACTTCGCACTAAGGAGCGAAGTTTCCCTATCCAGCGAGCTCCATTACTTTTAATAGGAGCCATCTCGCAACTCGCAGGGACTGCCCCTTTTTTTACGATCATTGCACCGGGGCAGCCCTGCGAGTGTCAGCGAGAAAAAGAAGGTTTGAGCTGGCGAACAATATATCATCGAGCCCTATGTGAGAATGGCCTGTTTTGTAAACTCGAGAAATGTGAGATCCATCAGACTAGGTTATGTTATCTCCGTTGCAGGGTTCTCCATGGATCCTGACAAGTTATCTGCAGTTGTGCAGTGGCCTCGCCCAGTTGGTCTTCGGTCTATTCAACGTTTTTTGGGGTTCGCCAATTACTATAGAAGGTTTGTTAAAAACTTTTTTCCTTGGTCAAACTTATCACTGACATGACCCGTAAAGAGAATGATCCACTCCATTGGTCACCTACTGCCATTAAGACCTTTGATAGTCTTAAGACTGCCTTTGCTGCCGCTCCAGTTCTGTCTCATCCTAACCCTGTCCTGCCTTTCATTCTTGAGGTTGATGCATCTGAGACTGGAGTAGGTGCCTTCTTGTCTCAACATCCTATGCCTGACAGTTCCTTGCATCCGTTTGGTTTCTTCTCTAAGAAATTGTCTCCAGCGGAGTGCAATTATGAAATTGGCGACAGGGAATTACTGGCCATAATTTTGGCACTTAAGGAATGGAGGCATCTTCTCGAGGGTACTAGCGTGCCAGTGCTCATTCTTACTGACCACAAGAATTTAACTTATCTATCTGAGGCAAAACGTTTGTCGCCCCGACAGGCCAGATGGGCACTATTTTTGTCTCAGTTTAATTATGTGGTCTCCTACCTGCCTGGTAGTAAGAATGTTAGGGCTGATGCCCTCTCTCAACAATTTTCCCCTCGGTCCAAGGAGGAATCTGTACCTACTCCAGTTATACCTCCTGACCATATTTTGGCTACCATATGTACTAATTTGACTTCTCCCTTGGGGGAGGAGATCCTGGCTGCACAAACCAATGCACCTCCTAAGAAACCTAGTGGTAAGTGTTTTGTTCCTGAGAATCTTTGAACTAAACTTTTGCACACTTGCCACTATCCTAAAGCTACAGGTCACCCAGGCAAGAACCAAATGATTTGATCTGTCACTTGACAATTCTGGTGTCCAGGTCTTCGTTATGATGTTGCTGCGTATGTAGCCTCCTGCTCAGTTTGTGCACAGAATAAGACTATTCTACGTCTTCCTGTGGGTCTTTTTCAACCTATTGCTAATGGTGCGCATCCTTGGACACATCTTTTCATGGACTTCATTGTCAAGCTCCCTGTTTCCAATGGCTATACTGTTATCCTTATGGTGGTTGAACGTTTTTCTAAAATGTCATATTGCATTCCCTTGATGAAGTTGCCTACCGCTCAGGAGCTTGCTTCAATTTTTGCCCGGGAGGTCTTCCATTTACATGGGTTACCCAAGGAGATAGTGTCGGACCGGGGTAGCCAGTTTGTCTCCAGATTTTGGTGTTCCTTTTTTGCTCAAATGGGGATCCAGCTTTCCTTCTACTTGGCATATCACCCTCAATCCAATGGGGCTGCGGAACGGTCTAATCAAGCTCTGGAACAGTTCCTCCGTTGCTATGTCTCAGATCACCACAATAATTGAAAAAAATATAGAGAAAGAAAAGGAGGTATCTAGTGGCACACTTAGATAGAGAGCTTATGATTACAATTGATCATCAGAAAGGCACTAGGAAGGAGTTAAATTAAAATATAACTTTTATTATGTTGATTAAAAATAAAAAAAACTAGATTGTGTGTATAGTAATTAAAAATGGGGTATATAGGTGTAACTATAGTACAAAACTACAATCCATTGTTTACTAAGTTGTCACCTACAAAAGCATAGCTATTATTGGTTACAGAAAAAACTGTATAGTACATATATAGATTGTCTTATTATTAGTATGATTATGTTCAGTCAAATAAATGACATATACCCTAAATGATGATCTAAATCATCATCAATACTAGAGATAGATTTTAAAATCAAGAAAATTATTTAGTTATAAAAATACTGTGTCCTGGTCCAAACAGGGTTAAATAGGGTATGACATAGTTATATATGTGATTTACGGAATCATATGGTGAGGTAGTGTAGCAACAATTCCATTCAAAAAGCTGTGCTAAGCTTGGATATAGCAATTATCGAAATAGGGGGGTTGCCTGGAAGATATCACAGGATTCCCCCAGAAATAGTCCAAATAAGTTAGCTTAGACTTAGCAGCGCATTAACCATATGTTGTTTCACAGTTATTAGTTTTAAGTTGGGCAAAGACCTCACCTACTGGTCGTATTTGGTTTACTTATACCCCATACTGAATGTTAACGTCGTTAGTACAGTGTTACCCTGGAACACAGGATTAGAGTAAAAAATGTGTGTTGCTTCTCATAGTCAAATACAGGGAAAAGGATCCCAAAATAGTGTAGCTTTTGTGATTGTATAAATGGCTCAAAAACTTGGTGCTGGGTAGTGTGAGGTTAGATACGTATGTATTTTATTACTGCATATCAGAAAAAAGGCTTTAAGGTATTATCCGTGAGAGCAAATGTGCACACGCCACAAAACCGCTCCCTTACTGGTCACAATAGTTAAATTTTGACCCGAAGATAACTACCATAGCATCATAATTATATGGAGAATCAAACCCCACTAAAACCCGCTAAGTTTTTAAACTAAAGATGCTGAGATCGGCCAACAAATTAAATTAATTCTATTTATTCACAACAATTAAGCATGTTCAGAGAAGCAGAGCGAACGCCTCTAGGCGTGTCCACATTGCTCTCAAGGATAATACCATAAAGCCCTTTTTCTGATATGCAGTAATTAAATACATACGTATCTAACCTCACACTACCCAGCACCAAGTTTTTGAGCCATTTACACAATCACAAAAGCTACGCTATTTTGGGATCCTTTTCCCTGTATTTGACTATGAGAAGCAACACACATTTGTTACTCTAATCCTGTATTCCAGGGTAACACTGTACTAATGACGTTAACACTCAGTATGAGGTATAAGTAAACCAAATACGACCAGTAGGTGAGGTCTTTGCCTAATTTAAAACTAATAATTGTGAAACAACATATGGTTAATGCGCTGCTAAGTCTAAGCTAACTTATTTGGACTATTTCTGGGGGAATCCTGTGATATCTTCCAGGCAACCCCCCTATTTCGATAATTGCTATATCCAAGCTTAGCACAGCTTTTTGAATGGAATTGTTGCTACACTACCTCACCATATGATTCCGTAAATCACATATATAACTATGTCATACCCTATTTAACCCTGTTTGGACCAGGACACAGTATTTTTATAACTAAATAATTTTCTTGATTTTAAAATCTATCTCTAGTATTGATGATGATTTAGATCATCATTTAGGGTATATGTCATTTATTTGACTGAACATAATCATACTAATAATAAGACAATCTATATATGTACTATACAGTTTTTTATGTAACCAATAATAGACTAAGAGTTGTTGCTATGCTTTTGTAGGTGACAACTTAGTAAACAATGGATTGTAGTTTTGTACTATAGTTACACCTATATACCCCATTTTTAATTACTATACACACAATCTAGTTTTTTTTATTTTTAATCAACATAATAAAAGTTATATTTTAATTTAACTCCTTCCTAGTGCCTTTCTGATGATTAATTGTAATCATAAGCTCTCTATCTAAGTGTGCCACTAGATACCTCCTTTTCTTTCTCTATATTTTTTTGATTTATATTTTGGTATCAGGCACTGCCCTCCAGTGATACATAGGCTGACCCTGCAGGGATTTTAGAGAACTTTAACCTGTCCCCATACCGAATTCCCCTTTACCCATAGGGGAATTTCAACCCTAATAACACCACAATAATTGGTCTGAACTGTTACCTTGGGCAAAGTTTGCTCATTATAGTGCTATTAATGCTTCCTCCAAGTTATCCCCGTTCTTGACGAATTATGGGTTTCAACCATCCTTGTTGCCCGATTCATTCATGTCTCAGGGTATTCTGGTTTTGGAGGAGCATCTCAGGCAACTCCGTTCCACGTGGGTGCAGATTCAGGCCTTCATCGTTCTATGCAGCGCCAAAAGTTCTAAGCTGATCGTAGGCATCTGCCCCCACCTTCCTACCAGGTTGGTGACAGGGTTTGGCTGTCCTCCCGCAACTTGAACCTTTGTGTGCCTTCCAATAAACTGGCTCCCCGTTATGTTGGTCCTTTTTGAATACTCCGATGGGTCAATCCTGTGGCCTACGCTTTTGACCTTCCTCCTGCAATACGCATCTCCAATGTTTTTCATGTCTCCCTCTTGAAACCATTGGTGTGTAATTGGTTTACTACTGTGTTTCCTCATCCCCATCCTATCTTTGTTGACAACCATGAGGAGTATGAGGTCAGCAGCATTATTGACTCTCTTTTGTCCAGGGGCCGCGTACAGTACTTGGTTCACTGGAGGGGCTACGGTCCAGAGGAGCGTTCATGGGTTCCCTCCTCTGATGTTCATGCTCCCGCCTTCCTCCGTGCCTTCCATGCCCATTTCCCCCAATAAGCCTTTTGTTCTCCCACGGGGGAGGGGTCATTGAGGGGAGGGTACTGTCAGGGGTTTTTCCTTGTTTTGCTTGCCATGTGCTGCTGGCAGCCATTTTACTCACCTCTCTTCCTGGTGCATACTGTGTGATGCTGCTCATTTCCTGCACTTCCTTTTATGGCCAGACTGGTGTACATAATCCGTGTGAGACAGGATGCAGTCTCAGAATTGTGCTGTCATCACTTATTATTTAAAGGGCCTCTGTTCAGTATGCTTTGCCCTTGCGTTGTCTCAGACCTGTTTGTGAGAGCTCCTGTATATTACCTGGCTGTCTGACATCCCTCCTGGTTCCTGATCCCTGGCTTGTTCCTGACTCTGTTGTTCTCCTTGTTCCTGATTCTGGCTCGTCTGACTACTCGCTTTGGCTCCTGACTCTGCTCGTCTGACTACCAGCTCTGGTTTTGATTCCTGGCTTGTTATTTGACTTGTGGACATTTTATTATTTTTTGCGATTAATAAAGGTGTGATTATTTTTGCACTTCTCGTCTGATTCCTGGCACTCTGACACTAGATTATATATATATATATATATATATATATATATATATATATATATATATATACATAAAAACAGCATGAGGCAGGTGCACTCTCACAAACAGTTCTCCAGGTGCCAGGGTGCTAGAGTAGGATAAGGTATATAGAATAGAAAACAGCACTCTCTGGGCTTAACTGCAAATAATCAATTTATTTGGTAACGTTCCGGGGAATGCTCCCCTTCATCAGACCAACAATACACAAGTGAACCAAACATTTATACACACATAAACCCCTGCCCCAGTGTAAAAAAACGCCAAACATTGTTGTCAAGGCAACCAACTTGTAACACATATCTCCATGAACAATTACCATAAACAATTAGTTTCAATATCGTTTTAACATCAATGAGTAAATCACCATGTACAGATGGAAACACACAACATCCTAATGCCATAATAAAATGCACAAAACTAAGCCCTGGAATGTTAAGTTGTACGCCTCAATAATGTATAACAAATTACACAATACACCAGTAAAATATAACAAAGGGTGAAACCGGATCTAAAGCATGTATGTGCAAATACCAAAGTGTAGCAGATCATTGACTACAACAACATAGTAACATAAATGTCAAGCTCTCAGTACGATTAAGCTGTCACATATATTAATAAATTAATAAATTAATTAAAACACTCATGTCCTCAGAACTGCTGCAAGTAATACATAGATAACAGGCACTGTGCTGGATCGAGATGATTGTCAAAAGCGGAATCACATAATACATCAAGTTCTAAAAATAATAAAACATAAGTGTTACACAACCAGATACTGCATAGGTACAGAGTGATAGCTAATATTTAACTACCCAATGTATAAGGAGAGGAGAATCCCACACAGGTAGTAAACCAGCTGCCTGTTTGTGGCAAGTGTCAGCACTGTTATGCTAGTAATGCGCATGCGTATCAACCTATGCTGTCCCTCCCCCAGTCAATCTAGTGGGCTAACATGATAGGTTGTGAGAGACAAGCCCCTATCCCAATCGGGAAAATCAGAAGCGTATGAGCGTGTGCAGCCCTAGAGCGTGGGGGGAAATAGTACCACTACCTAGACCTATAAGGCTAGTGTACTATCAAAACCTACTCAAATAGGGATGGCAAAGTAACAGGTTATACAGTACACAGAGGCCCCAACATGATGTACTAAGCTAGAATATAAACAGGGGCCAAATACAGAATATGAATTTAAATATAATATATAAAATGGCAAGACCGTTCAGGGATGCATGTATAGATCCTCCGGTCAAAAACATATATATTTACAAGGCAATAAAACCTGAATCATCTATGTTAGGACAAAGTGTCAGTGTGGGGTACACTGAAACTACAACAGTAGTGGCATGTAGGCGGTCAATAAAGGCTGTGTACTATGCACAACAGCGAGTGTAAATTGAGAAAAAAACAGTTTTGTTTGAAGAGGCTCATATGATAGGTGGACAATGGCACGCCCCTATAAAAATCAATCAATTCCCAGGAAAGGAAAAAGTACTAGAACATATGTGTTTACAACCCATTCGTTGTTTTCTAGCCCAATGGCTGTGATATAGGGTGAAACAGGGATCATGTGACCTACTTACAGAAACACTGCACAGTAACCGTGCACTAGTATGTAGGAGAGTGTAAAATAGTACAGTAAGGAAAAAACCCCTTAATCCACAGCTGGAGTCCTATGTTCACCAATGCACGCCCCCATGACCTAAACAAACATGCTGTATAACATATAGTTCCCATCACAGAACCAAATGTCCTGTGGAAAGATCTACAAGAATATGTGGGTCATAGTTAGTACAATAATGCACACATTGAACAGTGTGTTTCCAATTCAAACATTCTTGAAGGCATCACCTCTCACTGGATAAACCAATCATAGTCCAAGGGGCCCCAACCATAATATGGTAGACAAATAAGGTACAGTAGTCTGTAAAAGCTGGGGGTACCTTAATACCCTCACAAGAATCAATGCCAATCAATCCCCATATTCAAACCTCTGGGGTGAACAGTGTCCAATTTGTATATCCATTCCGCCTCTTTCTGAAGTAGTAGTGTACCTCGATCTCCCCCCCCCCCCCCGGGGTAGTGGGGGATGTGGTCAATCAATTTAAATCTGAGGTCAGCCATGGGGTGGCCTTTCTCCATGAAGTGTCTGGCCACCGGTTGGTCACTCTTCCCTTTGTCAATAGCAATGTGGATGGCACTTCTGTGGTTCGCCATCCTCTTCTTTATATTGTCAGAGGTTTTGCCTATATAAAATAAGCCACAGCTGCAGTTCAACATGTAGATCACGAATTTTGTTGTACAGGTGAGGTAGTACTTGATCTTATAACTCACATACGTGTGTGGGTGCCTGAACTGCCAGCATTGGAGCATGGCATTGCATGTAACGCAGCTAGGGCATTTGAATGATCCCTTTTTGGCAATGGGCATCACTTTACTGTAGCTGTTGATAGGGTCAGTCCTCATTAAGATGTCCTTCAAGTTCCTTCTTCTTTTATATCCAATCCTGGGGGGGGGGGGTTCCATACCCCTGATAGGGCAATGATGGATCTGATTCTACGATATCCCATTTCTCCTTCATGCTTGCCCCCAATGTACTGGTACTGGGAGTGTATGCCGTAATGAAGTTGATTCTTTTCTGGTAGTCTCTACAAGAGAGTTTCGTATTCAGCTGAGTTCTGGCCTCCTTAATTATCTGGCCACTGTACCCTTGGTTGGTGAATCTGTCCTCCATTTCTTTCAGTTGGATGTTGTTTAGTTTCTAATGTATTATTTCGAATCACCCTTAGAATTTGTGCCTTAGGAATAGCTTTTATAAGTGATCTTGGAGGATAGCTGAAGCGTGCAAAAGTGCATTGCGATCCGTTTCTTTCTTAAATAGCATTGTGCCAAGGCCGGTGCCCTCCTTGTAGATTCTCAAGTCTAGGAAGTCCACTTCTGTGTAGCTTGAGCCCTCCATTAATTGGACCTGGCCTCCTGCTTTATTCAAGGTGTCCACCCATTCACTGAATGTCTCTAATGTGCCTCGCCAGACAACGATGATGTCATCGATATAGCGTTTGTAGAAAATTATCTGATTGTGTTCGTATACTTTAAAGATGTTTTCTTCCACATGCTCAATGAAGAGATTGGCAAACGCATGTGCCATATTCGAGCCCATTGCCATGCCCATGAGCTGAAGGTACCTCTTTTCGAACTTAAAATAATTCAATTTTAAGCACAGGGATAGGAGTTCAATAATGAAGCCAGTGGGGGGACCCACAAAGGGGCATCTCTCCAGGCACTTAGTAATTATTTCCGTGCCCATTTCATGGGGGATGATGGTATAGAGACTTGCAACGTCAAGGCTGGCCAGCACATCACCTGGCTGTATATCTGTCAATTTGGTTAGGTAAGTAATAAGTGTTGATGAGTCACGTAGGTATGAACGCATGTTCAATACCAAAGGTTGTAGTATGGAATCAACAAAGGTTGCCAGGGGTTGAAGCAAAGAACCCCGGGCTGAGACAATTGGGCGTCCTGGTGGGTGTAACAGCTGTTTGTGAATTTTAGGCAGTGTGTATAATATTGGTCTGACAGGATAATCAGTAGTCAGCCAGTCTTTAATAGTAGGGTCTATCCAATTCATCTGTGCTGCATGATCAATTACTGAGTCAATTTGGGATTTGTAAGTAACCGTGGGGTCACAGGGCAATGCTTTATAGATAGAAGTATCCACCAGTTGTCTGTCAATCTCCCTCTTGCAACTGACACCTGGCCTCTTCAACCACCAGTAGGATAAGGTCCAGTGAACATTTGTTCAGCACCACAACCCACTTTTTGCAGAAATCTGGGTTCGATCTGCCGATGGTGGGCACATTATTGATTCTAAAGCCCCTTGGTATGAGTCTCTTGCTATGATACTCAGAGAGGTAAATGCCATGGGGTTTCAAATTCACCTCTCTTTTTTTCAATTTCAAAATCTGGTTGTATACAGTCAGTGCATTCTCTGCTGGATCTTCCAGTAAAATGGTGTCAAACAGTATCCTTGCTGCATCAATGTCACTCATAGACAGTGTTTCGGCACCTTCCACATCAGCTGGAATAGTGGCTGTGGCCTGGGTTAGTTCAATGTGTTCCATTGTTGCTTTAACAGAGATAGTGAACACACACGTGAAATCCCACACCGTGGTGAATGTTTAAAGTAAAGACACAAGTCCGGTAGTACAACAGAGTCAAGGATCCGATGTGGTTAACGCTGGTGGGTGCATCCAGTGGGATAAATAAACAGCATGAGGCAGGTGCACTCTCACAATCAGTTCTCCAGGTGCCAGGGTGCTAGAGTAGGATAAGGTATTAATTTATTAATTTATTAATACATGTGACAGATTAATCGTACTGAGAGCTTGACATTTATGTTACTATGTTGTTATAGTCAATGATCTGCTACACTTTGGTATTTGCACATACAGGCTTTAGATCCGGTTTCACTCTTTGTTATATTTTACCAGTGTATTGTGTAATTTGTTATACATTATTGAGGCGTACATTTTAACATTCCAATGGTTAGTTCTGTGCATTTTATTATGGCATTAGGATGTTGTGTGTTTCCATCTGTACATGGTGATTTACTCATTGATGTTAAAACGATATTGAAACAAATTGTTTATGGTAATTGTTCATGGAGATATGTGTTACAAGTTGGTTGCCTTGGCAACAATGTTTGGCGGTTTTTTACACTGGGGGAGGGGTTTATGTGTGTATAAATGTTTGGTTCACTTGTGTATTGTTGGTCTGATGAAGGGGAGCATTCCCGAAACGTTACCAAATAAATTGATTATTTGCAGTTAAGCCCAGATAGTGCTGTTTTCTATTCTGTGTATGTATATATATATATATATATATATATATATATATATATATACATACACACAGTATATATTCATACATACACATATTAAGGCAATATACAGTATATACAGTGCAGCCCTTCCCAGTCAAACACCTTGGCATATACTTTTTTCTTTTTTAACCCTTTTAAAACATTTTTACCAATATTAGTATTATATGTTTTATTAAAAATGTGTATGAGTATAATAGTTTATTTTAAAGGGACATAATACTCATATGCTAAATCACTTGAAACTGATGCAGCATAACTATAAAAAGCTGACAGGAAAATATCACCTGAGAATCTATATGTAAAAAAGTAATTTTACCTCACAATTTCCTCCGCTCAGCAGAGTAGGTACTGTGTAAAAAGAAATATTTCTGTTGCTGTCCAGCTGCAGGTAAAAAAAAAAAAAAAAAAAAAAGAAATGAACTGCAGCCAATCATCATCAGCAGTGCTGAAGTCATGAACTCTTTTACTGTGATCTCATGAGATTTTACTTAACTCTCATGAGATTTCATAGTAAACTTCCTTAAACTGAATAGGGAAATAACATGAGTGTGCATGAGGCTCACTCCCTTGCTTGTCCCAGGACAGACATACTGATTTGCTGCTTAAAGTCTTTTACAATGGGATGTGAATACTTAGGATATTTTGAGGTAAAATATCTTTCTTTTTTACATAGAGATAAAGTGATGTTGGCCACGCTAAACCTCACCACAGACTTGTGATATCGCACTCTTATGTTAGTGCAGTGCAGTGATACTATTAGCACGCCATGGGAGATGTTCTCTTTAGCTGGTTTATGTATAAACATGTACATCAGGATAAATGCTGAAGTAATTTCAATAACTTAAAGATAACCTTTTTTCCATGTTAAAAAAAAACAAAAACATTTTTATATAAATTCTGCTCATTAATATGCTGGATATACTTTCAAAGTTTGAGTTCCCTTTAAACTAAACTGTTGGTAGCATTACAGTTGCCTTAATTTTTTTCCTTTGGTGTTCTCCCCCCCCCCTCCTTTTTTTAAGCCTAGCAATAAAAGTTAGCTCTTCCCTAAGGTGAACAACAATAATTCCTTCTCATTGAAGCCTCCAATAACTCCTGACAATTGCCACAAGAAAAATATTATACAATAGGTGCACAAAACATATAAAGAAAATAGCTCCCCAGTTATGTAACTAAAAAATGCCTATTTAGTTTCAAAACTGCATGCACATATTATAATTTAAATGATCAAACTGTCATCCAATAGAAAATAATCTCTTATTTGATTAATCAAATTAAAGAGTGAGCATGATTTGTCAAGTGTTTTTTCTTGCAAGTCTGGCCTTGTGTGCCTTACAGTAACCAATTGTCAAACTAATAATCATGTCACAAGCCTCAATCCATTAAACACCTTAAATGTTTCTAGTCATAGGAATTAATGTGTGGCCTTACTCGTGTCTGGCATAGTAAACAATCGCATTATTTTCTACATTTATTGCACTACTCAGAAGCCTCAAGCCATCAACTGTATGTTCCTTCCTTGGCAACTTTACTTACTGACATCAACCTAAAAGTATTATGAATTTATTCATCCATTTTGTTTAAAAGCTGTATAAAAATATTTTAATAATGATTCAAATCATTTTAGGCCTGCAAATACTATACTTATGTCTTTAAAAAGTTGTGAAGCAGTATTTTAATATTTTAGAAGTTAAAATGAATCCTTTAAAAAATGTGCTCATATTAAAATTCTTTACTCAAGTAAAATGGGGTTAAAAAATATTGCTAATCAGTACTTGTATGTTTTACTGTTTATTTTAAAGGGATATAAAGGTCAAAATTGAAATGTGCATGAGTGCATTTCATTGTTATATACACTTAACCCACCACTTGCAATAAAAGTGAAATGCACTTGTTAATAGCATTCTATGCACTAAAAAAAACATTTTTAATTTAATTTAATTAAAATGTGTAACTAGTCTTAGCCTATAGCTGAGGATAAGAAAAATCAACTATTTTGCTCCACTTGTTATGAAGCCCAAATAATCCTTATTTACATAGAGATGTTCATGTGATATTTTCTTATTGGCTTTTTACAGATAGGCTGCATCACTTTCAAGTCATTTAGCATATGAGTAACGTCACTTCAAACTTCATCTACAATTTGATTGTCACTGTGTCCTAACTAACGACAATGGGGCCGGATTATCAAGCTCCGAATGTAGCTTGATGCCCCTGTTTCCGTGCGATCCTTCAGTCTCACCAGAAACAGCAGTTATAAAGCAGCGGTCTAAAGACCGCTGCTCCATAACTTGTCCGCTGCCTCAGAGGCTGCGGTCTTCAATCTGCCCGATCCTATACGATCGGGCTAATTGAGACCCCTGCACATCTGCAGGGGGCGGCATTGCACAAGCAGCTCACCAAAACTGCTTGTGCAATGACAAATGCTGACAGCATATGCTGTCAGCATTTATCGATGTGCGGCAGACATGATACACTTTTGTAAATCGGCTCCTAAAAACCAACATCAATGTTCATGCTTAGAAGACCTGCAAGAGTAGGTTAGTCAAAAAATATTTTTTCCCAGACTCAATATGACTATTTCTCATTTAAATTAACTGAACTATTAAAGGGATAGTCTAGTCAAAAATAAACTTCAATGATTCAGACAGAGCATGCAATTTTAAGCAACTTTCTAATTTACTCCTATTATCAATTTTTCTTTGTTCTCTTGGTATCTTTATTTAAAAAAGCTGGAAAGTAAGTCTAGGAGCTGGCCCATTTTTTATTCAGCACCTGGGTAGCGCTTGCTGATTGGATGGATACATTTAGACACTAATCAGCAAGCTCTATCCAGGTGCTGAACCAAAAATGGGCTGGCTTCTAAGCTTACATTCCAGCTTTTTAAAATAAAGATATCAAGAGAACGAAGAAAAATTGATAATAGGAGTAAATTAGAAAATTGCTTAAAATTGTATGCTCTATCTGAATCATAAACATTTAATTTTTACTATACTATCCCTTTAAGGCACATTTTAATTCATGTTTTGTAATTTGCTTTCATTCATTCTTCCTGTGTTTTTGTGGTTTGGATACCTAAAACTCATCTCAGGTGCATCTTCTAATTTGAACAGTTACACTGATGTAAACATCATTATATTCACAGGAAAGCCATTAGTGGTATAATGATGCGTTAGATGACTCTTAGGAAAACTAATTCATATTTCCATAAGCAGTGTCTAAACGTAATTGAAGCTCCAGTGTTGTCAATCATGCTGTCATTTGACTTGTCATGCGCTGCATTCTATCTCCAAATTTCCAGTGTAATTCAGATGTTAGTGATTTATTTGGTTTTGTGAGGTCTATAAGTAAGCATCAGTAAGCATCAGAGGAATGTGCTTGCTTTGGCAGCGTAGGAGTAGCAAGCTTTATACAGGGGTTTATGTAAAAAAAAATATCTTAATATATGAAATAAGAAAAATGTTATATTGCCTTATATGAACTCTTTATGGGAATATCTATTTGCTTAAAATATATCAATTTAACCTAATATTTTCTCTTTATTCCAGCACAATCACAAAATTAAATCAGTTTCAGCAACTCACAAATTAATACACTTAGATCTGTAGACAATGCAAGAATTTTGTATTTGAAGCAAATTCATACTGAGCAAGATATTTGCCCTAAATACATGGAGACAGGATGCAATTATAAAGAAAACTACATATTTTGCCCAATAGAAATGTGTGGATTTGTATTTTCATGGACTATGTTGTGGCTAACACTATTAGTATAGACAGAAACATCATTCTTATGAAATAATTTAAACTTTGTTATGGATATAGAGGAATGGTAATGCTATTCAGAACTTAAGTAGCTTTAGCAGTCCCATGAGTAAAATTGTTGAACATTTAATGTAGAGAATAAGCTGAGTAAAGTGTTTCATAAAGAAAATTTAAAATACAGTAATTATCAAGATTTGTATTTAATTTCAAACTCTTTAAGAATGTACTATATTTATATATATATATATATATATATATATATATATATATATATATATATAGACTGTGTATATATATATATATATATATATATATATTTATTTATATTTATGGGGGAAACCAGACGTGGACTCCTTGCCCAGTGTGCTTAGAGGAATGTGGCTGCACCTCACTGACGAGGCCCATAGGAGGCCGAAACGATCGTCTGGGGTTGTCATGTTCCTTGTTCAGAGGAGAATTGCCTGGTATTTCGGGGCTGGACTGACCTTACTTGGCGGGATCAGACTGATATACTTCAGGAAAGTTTTCTTCTGTGAAAAGCACACTGGTCTAAAAGAGGCTGCTTCCGGGTGGTAAATCGCCATAGAACAAGCCACTGAGCTGTTGTTCGTTCCTGGTAGAGCGCTTCTCTCTTTGTATGCAAATTATTATGACCCTGGGGAAGTCTCCCTATGGGTGATGGGGGAAACCAGACGTGGACTCCTTGCCCAGTGTGCTTAGAGGAATGTGGCTGCACCTCACTGACGAGGCCCATAGGAGGCCGAAACGATCGTCTGGGGTTGTCATGTTCCTTGTTCAGAGGAGAATTGCCTGGTATTTCGGGGCTGGACTGACCTTACTTGGCGGGATCAGACTGATATACTTCAGGAAAGTTTTCTTCTGTGAAAAGCACACTGGTCTAAAAGAGGCTGCTTCCGGGTGGTAAATCGCCATAGAACAAGCCACTGAGCTGTTGTTCGTTCCTGGTAGAGCGCTTCTCTCTTTGTATGCAAATGTATATATATATATATATATAGACTGTGTATATATATATATATATATATATATATATTTATTTATTTATATTTATATGTGTTTATTTATTTATTTATATATATATATATATATATATATATATATGTGTATGTGTGTATTTTTATATATATATATATATATATGTATATATGAGTAGAAGGTGTAGAAGCACTCCAGCCCACAGTGATTAGTTTCACTCTCCCTGCCCTGGGTGCACTTCAAAGATAAGTTAGGCCAATGTAAAAGAAGTCACTCGACAGGGTCTTTCCAATAAACACAAAAGTTATTTATATCTTGACGTTTCGGGTATTACCCCGTTTTCAAAAGAACAGCATAATCACAAACAGTGTACTCACCCCCTTTACATACACAGTGAACATTAGTGTGGTGCTCACTCTGCCACCCGGAAGTTACCCGACCTCACGTGACTAATCGTCACATAAGTAGTCATGACAACCAGACGCTCGAAGTTGAGCGCCGTATGTGTAAAAAAAAACAAAGAACAAAAAACATATCATCAGGAGCCTAAATCAATATAACTAGCGTTATCATACAGATGTAGAACCTATACAAACCAGCTAATATAATCATAAATAGTAATAATACATAGACATTATCAACAGCATCGTATTCACCAAATCCACAGTTCTTATACATGAGAGTCTAAGACCTGACAGTATCCATAATTACAAATAAACAATAATATCATATAGTGCTACTATATAATAATACAGTGACTATCATATTCAAATACAAGTGGAGTATTTCCCAAATGTAAAAATTAAATAATACCAGGGTTACTGCTAAAGCTCTAAAGAACATAATCCAGCCTGTCTAGATCACACTGATATTGCAAGCTCCAGTGTCCAATGTACACTACCTATTAACCCTTCAAAAACATTAAGTACCTAGTGGTAGCATATAGAGGACTTAGTGCATAGATGGAATTCAATTTAGGGGAAAAAGGGGGCTAAACTGAAGCAGGATCCCCATAATATTAGGCTTCTATCTAGTATCTAAAGCATTTGTCATGACCAAATCAGGAGTATGCTTCAAGAAACCTCAAAGAACCAATCTACAGACAGCAGTGCCAGTCCAAGTGGACATTGAGTCCCCTAAGTGTCATGGTCCCTAGGTTAAAAATCCATCGGGTCTCCCTCTGCAAAAGGATTTTAGCCCTATTAACGCCCCTAGACAGTGGGGGGATGTGGTCAATAATAATATACTTCAGGTCGGTAACTCTATGTCCGGCTTCAACAAAATGCCGGGCCACCGGCTGGTCAGATGTTCCTTTATTAATTTCTGCATGTATTGCAGACTGATGGTTCGCCATCCTTGTTCTCAAATCATCAACCGTCTTGACCACATAAAACATTCCACACACAAAGTGCAATAAATAGACTATATAGTTTGTGGTGCAAGTTACTCTGTGTCTGATTTTGTACTTCCTATTCGAATATGGATGGCAAAAGAAACTCCCAGTTGAGAGACCCCCACAGGTGGTGCATCCCAAGCATCGAAAACATCCAGGTTTGGATTTGAGCCAGGTATCATTACTATAACAGCCCCATGGGTCTGCTTTGATCAGTTGGTCTCTCAAAGAGACTGCTCTCCGATACCCAATTCTGGCAGAAGCATTGCTTTAAACGGTAGGTCTTTTCCCGTGGTTAATAGGTTCCAATTCTTCTTTAGGGTGTCTGCAATCTCTTCCTTGCCCTTAGTATAGGTTGTTGTAAATATAAGTTTCTCCTCCACTGGTCTGTTTCTGGCACCATACAACAAATTTTGTTGTGTCGATTCCACAGCCATTTCTTTACTTGCCTCCAGAACCCTCTGATGGTATCCCCTCTGTTGGAATTTTCTCTCCATATCCATCATCTGTAGTTCTCTAAATTCCTCCAAAGTATTGTTCCTAACCACCCTCTTAAACTGGGAGGTTGGAAGTGCCTTCTTTAGGCTTGGCGGATGGCAACTGGAAGCATGCAAGATAGAATTCTTGTCTGTTGGTTTACTATAGAGAGTAGAGTTTAAAACACCCCCTCGTTTGAAAATTCTAATGTCAAGAAAATCTACTGTGTTTTTATGATATGTTATTTTAAACTTCACAGTAGGATGTACTTTGTTCAATTCTTTAAACCAGTTGAGCAGTTCCTCCTCGGTTCCTGTACACAGGAGAAACAAATCGTCAATGTATCTCTTGAAAAGCTGTATTCTGTGATCTTTAAACAAATGAATTCCTCCATTCTCTAATTCTGCCATGAACAGGTTGGCATATGATGGGGCCATGTTAGACCCCATTGTCGTTCCTGCAACCTGTAGGTAGAAAGATCTTTCAAAACGGAAATAGTTAAGCTCTAGGCACATTCTTAACATTTCACAAATGGCTTCAACAGGGGGTCCTATATAAGGATATTTTGTCAATTGTCTCTTAGTGGCTGCTATCCCCTCTTGGTGGAGGATCACTGTATACAGGCTGGTCACATCCAATGTGACCAGCCAGACATCCTCAGCCAATGGTGGTAATTCCAGTAGGAGTTTGATCATGGATGCAGAGTCCAGGAGAAAAGATGGTATATTGCGTACAACAGGTTGTAATACTATATATGTCACTATTGGTTGGAGAAAAGAGCCAACAGCGGACACAATAGGTCTCCCAGGTGGGGCATCCAAGCTCTTGTGCACCTTGGGTAGCATGTACAGAACCGGTGTTCTCGGAAACTCCACCGTCATAAATTCACTGGTACTTTTGTCAATGAAGTTGTTTTTCAACAGTAGTTGTATCATCTCATCCAGTATCTTTTTAAATTGCTTGCTTGGATCACCCTTCAATGTACAGTAGGTATCCTTATCCCCCAGTTGTCGCATCACTTCTTGTTTATAGTCAGCATAGTAATGTAGGACCACTGCACCCCCCATGTCAGCCTCCCTCAGGACAATAGTATAGTACTCTTTTAGCGTTCAAAGTGCCAGCCTTTCCTTGATTGTCAGGTTTTGTCTGTATTCCTTTAAGTTATTGAAATTATCTTCACTCTCCTGCCATAAGAGTCTTGAGAATGTTTTGATCAATGCACTATGGCTATTAGGATCATAAGTATGTTTTCCCCTAAATCTTGAGCCAGTGTCTTCACCACTGGTGGTGCCAAAATGTTCCTTAAGTCTTAAGGTTCTAGTGAACCTTTGTACATTCACATATAAGTCAAAGCTATCAGGTCTTGATGTAGGGACAAACGAGAGGCCCTTGTTTAGTACACTCCTCTCGTCTTCTGTAAGGATATGGCTGCTTAGGTTAATGATTAGTTCTTCATGGACCTCCCCCTCCTGGGTGGTCTTGGTGGGCGATATATACCCACCCTCCGGGTATGTGTCCTCTGCCTCCATCGTTTTTTGATTGTGTTTGCATGCCTGGTTGGTTATCCATGCTAGTTGTCATTGGTCTAGTGATGCTATCGGAGTCTGAACTGATACCTGAGCTGTCCACAGTCCGAAGGGATCTCGTGCGGTTATATCTCTGCATCCAGGGTCTGTTTGTATGGTACTGTAGTCTTTCATCTGGGCTCAACTGCCACCGTAAGACACTTTTATTTTTATAATCCTGTGTCACATCTTCAAGCTTCCGATTTTTAAATGCTATTAAATCATTTTCATACTTGTTCACTTCTTCCCTCATTTTATTAAGCCAATTCTGCTCCTTATCTGCTTCCAATCTCTGCAGATATTGTTCTTCATAGGCCTTGGTCTCTTTCCTATTCAGCTCCAGTCTGGTGACTTCTTCAATGACCAGTAATATTTGGTCTAGGGAACATTTGTTCATGATATTACACCACTTTAAACAGAATGTTGGATTATTTCTGCCTATTATTGGTGTATTCCTAATTCTGAAACCTCGAGGGATGAATTTTTTCCTGTGATATTCTGACAGATATGTTGCATGCAGGATGAGATCTTTTTCTTTAATTTAGCCAATTTAGCATAGATCTGTGAGTCCTGTTCAACCGTTACCCTTAAAGGCAAAGATGTATATCTAATTCTTGAGGCATCCTCCTCTATAAAGAAGAATTCCTCTGCCCCTTTAATTTCCTCTGTGATGTCATCTCCAGGTCCTGTTGAACATTTGTGAAATGTTAAGAATGTGCCTAGAGCTTAACTATTTCCGTTTTGAAAGATCTTTCTACCTACAGGTTGCAGGAATGGCAATGGGGTCTAACATGGCCCCATCATATGCCCACCTGTTCATGGCAGAATTAGAGAATGGAGGAACTCATTTGTTTAAAGATCACAGAATACAGCTTTTCAAGAGATACATTGACAACTTGTTTCTCCTGTGGACAGGAACCGAGGAGGAACTGCTCAACTGGTTTGAAGAATTGAATAAAGTACATCCTACTGTGAAGTTTAAAATAACATATGATAAAAACACAGTAGATTTTCTGGACATTAGAATTTTCAAACAAGGGGATGTTTTAAACACTACCCTCTATAGTAAACCAACAGACAACATGCTTCCAGTTGCCATCAGCCAAGCCTGAAGAAGGCACTTCCAACCTCCCAGTTTAAGAGGGTGGTTAGGAACAATACTTTGGAGGAATTTAGAGAACTACAGATGATGGATATGGAGAGAAAATTAAATTCCTACAGAGGGGATACCATCAGAGGGTTCTGGAGGCAAGTAAAGAAATGGCTGTGGAATCGACACAACAAAATTTGTTGTATGGTGCCAGATATAGACCAGTGGAGGAGAAACTTACATTTACAACAACCTATACTAAGGGCAAGGAAGGGATTGCGGACACCCTAAAGAAGAATTGGAACCTTTTAACCACAGAGAGCAGTCTCTTTGAGAGACCAACTGATCAAAACAGACCCATGTGGCTGTTATAGTAATGATACCTGGCTCAAATCCAAACCTGGATGTTTTCAATGCTTGGGATGCACCACCTGTGGGGGTCTCTCGATTGGGAGTTTCTTTTGCCATCCATATTCGACTAGGAAGTACAAAATCAGACACAGAGTAACCTGCACCACAAACTATATAGCCTATTTATTGCACTGTGTGTGTGTAATGTTTTATGTGGGCAAGACGGTTGATGATTTGAGAACAAGGATGGCAAACCATCGGTCTGCACTATGTGCAGCAATTAATAAAGGAACATCTGACCAGCCGGTGGCCCAGCATTTTGTTGAAGCCAGACATAGAGTTACCGACCTGAAGTATATTATTATTGACCACATCCTCCCGATGTCTAGGGGGGTTGATAGGGCTAAAATCCTTTTGCAGAGGGAGACCCGATGGATTTTTAACCTAGGGACCATGACACCTAGGGGACTCAATGTCCACTTGGACTGGCACTGCTGTCTGTAGATTCGTTCTTTGAGGTTTCTTGCAGCATACTCCTGATTTGGTCATGACAAATCCTTTAGATACTAGATAGAAGCCTAATATTATGGGGATCCTGCTTCAGGTTAGCCCCCTTTTTCTCCTAAATTGAATTCCATCTATGCACTAAGTCCTCTATATGCTACCACTAGGTACTTAATGTTTTTGAAGGGTTAAAAGTAGCATATATTGGACACTGGGGCTTGCAATATCAGTGTGATCTAGACAGGCTGGATTATGTTCCTCAGAGATTTAGCAGTGACCCTGGTATTATTTAATTTTTACATTAGGGATATACTCCACTTGCATTTGAATATGATAGTCACTGTATTATTATATAGTAGCACTATATGATATCATTGTTTATTTGTAATTATGGATACTGTCAGGTCTTAGACTCTCATTTATAGGAACTGTGGGTTTGGTGAATACGATGCTGTTGATAATGTCTATGTATTATTATTATTTATGATTATATTAGCTGGTTTGTATAGGATCTACATCTGTATGATAACGCTTGTTATATTGATTTAGGCTCCTGATGACATGTTTTTTGTTCTTTGTTTTTATTTACACATACGGCACTCAACTTCGAGCGTCTGGTTGCCATGACTACTTACGTGACGCTTAGTCACGTGACGTCGGGTAACTTCCGGGTGGCGGAGTGAGCGCCGCACCAATGTTCACTGTGCAGGGGTATGTAAAGGGGTTGAGTACACTGTTTGTGATTATGCTGTTCTTTTGAAAACGGGGTAATACCCAAAACGTCAAGATTAAATATCTTTTGTGTTTATTGGAAAGACCCTGTAGAGTGATTTCTTTTACATTGGCCTATATATATATACTCTACATTCAGCACCCTGGCATTGGGAACCTGTTCGTGAGAGTGCACCTTCCTCTGTATATATATATATATATATATATATATATATATATATATATATATATATATATACAGTATATGTACACACATTATAAACATAATTAAAACACTGGGTCTGTTTTAATATATTTGAAAATATGGGGTTTTCCCTTTTGCTGTAATTTCTATCTAAAAGAAATCCTGGTTTTCATGGTGTGTTTTTTTATTAATTTTTAATTTTTTTTATTTTACACTGTAAAAACTCATCAGATATATTTGCAACATTGATCTCACCCCAGTATTATATCTAGCTATGAAATCTGCACTGATATTGCTCAAGCACGGACACCTAAACATAACTGGTAAAGTAGATGTGTTCTCTGTCTTCATATGGTGTCAGTGTATTTGTTATTTGTTTCTATAAACACGATTGTCTGAACTCAAAAACATAAGAAAAAACCATTTTGCTGGCACTCTATAAAAAAGTCTTGATTAAATGAAACTACATCTGTAGCTGTTTTATCACAGTGCAAAAAATGAATGGAAGCCCCTGGTTATTGGTGTTTGTTATATCTAAAAAAGTACTCTGGTTAATAACCATTTCATCACACAGATATAGAATATCCTTAGCAATATCATTTTTATAGTAAAAAAATCAAAATGAGAAATGTTGTCTGTACATACATTAAAAAACAAATTGTGATGTCTGGGAAAAACATACAATATTTAGGGTCAGATTACAAGTGGCGCGTTAAAGTTACGTGCGAGCAAAAAGGGATTTATTGCGGGTGTTTTGCACATGCCAGGTTTACCACTTGACTGCAATCGCAATTTACACTAGAATGTTTACTGTGTCCTCAGAGCTCTGGTTAAAATGTTTCGTGAAACAAAAAAAGTGTCACAAAACACATCAAACATACATTATAAAGTACACTTACACTCATAATAATACCATCTAATAAACAAATCTTCAAAAACAAAATTGAACAAAAAAGTTATAAGGACTCAAAGATATGAGGTCTCAGGTGTTAGAAAAAAAAGTCAAGCAAAGAGCTTTAACATTGAGATACATACATATACATGTCTAAAATTGATTGGAACCCTTTGCAGAAAAGCATATTTATGCAAAAATATTTATACTGTGTATTTACTGTAAATATTTCACATTCCAATGTTCTGCACATAGCGGAATATGTTCTAAGTATTTTTAAATCGATATTCCATATATATCTGTATATATCTATGCCTATATATAATCATGTCTGTGTATGTATATATATATATATATATATATATATATAGAGAGAGAGAGAGAGAGAGAGAGAGAGGTAAAGATATATATTGTACCAAAATACCATCATTTTTATGTAGAAATACTGTATGTATTAACAAACAAATAGAACATATTCTGCTATGTGAAGAACATTAGAAAGTGAAATATTAATATTTTCATGTTGGGTTAGCGCACTTGAGAATATGTGATCAGGTTTGTGCGCAAGTAGGGTGTTTTTTTGCTCCATTGACTTCTATAGGTGAATACGTTATCGTACGTGCAATATTCTAAGTTCGGCTTTTTACGCACATTGTTTTAGCGTGAGAACAAAAACATTTTACTTTCAACTTGTAAAATGAGCGCTACCCAATGCACGCAAAAAGCAGAGTTAGTGCTCAATGGTTAGCGTTAAATACCGCTCCACTTGTAATCTGGCCTTTAATATTTATCTGATACAGCCAATCATAGGCTACATCACCTGAGCTGTTGTTTCTCACAGCACTACTCAAGTAGTTATATGCACACACAGTAGCTCAAAATGTGCATGTGTGGTACTGCATGAAACCTCTACTTGACAGAAACAACTTTACACGTGCACTCACAGTAAAACAGATGGCCAATACTCTCACTAATTTGTTGTAATTACTGAAAAACAGTGGATGTAATAAAAAAGTACATTTGAATGTTCCCACTAGCTAATTGTTGATAGATAATGCATTATATGCTTTACTTTACGTATTCTAGTCCAATATCACATTAACAATCACTTTATATTATAAATATATTTTTTAAACAAAGTCCTCAGAAAAGTATAGGAAACATGATATGTGATCTTTAACACTTGTAATGCAATGGTACTAAAGGCCATGCCTTCCGGAGAGACTGTAGAGTTAAGAAAAGTATGAGTAAAAACCATGGGTTCTGAGTAGGAAGTATCAAATTTACATGTACAGTCAGTGGGAAGAAAGTGTGGAATTTCCTGAGACAAGTAATACTATGAGAGTGAAAATAAAATAAATAAAAAAAACAATACATGTTGTAAACTTAATTCCCACCCTACATATTTCTCTAAAGTCAGTGGCAATTTGAGAGAAATGATAACTGATAACACACTAGGCAGATCTTCACTATTTTAGAACAATTTGTAGAAAGTGCCATATATATTAGGTTCCTTTACTTTCTGACCATTTCTAGAACGTCTGCTGGAGTTGTTTTAGGCATTTGTGTGCTTTGCCAACAATAGGAAAAAGGTCTGTACATATTTTGGTACCTGAAAAATTAGAAATCTCAATAGTTTTGCATAAATGCAATATAAAGGTTTTCTGAGAACATAATATACTTCGTCTTCATCATTTATGTGATATCATTACATCAATCATTATATTTTGGCAATATAAAACAAGGATAGACTCATCAGCCCCTGGTCGTGGCTTTAAGTAGGGGTTAGCAATACTTTTTAACTGATTAAGGACTAGATTACAAGTGGAGCACAGTCAATATTGCAGGGTGTGCTATCTTGCCTTAAAGGACCAGTAAATACAGTATATTGGCATAATCAACAAATGCATGATAACAAGACAATGCAATAGCACTTAGGGGCCAAATATTCAAGCTCCAAATGGAGCTTGATGCCCTTGTTTCCGTGCGAGCTAAAGACCGCTGCTCCATAACTGGTCCGCTGCCTCTGAGGCAGCGGTCTGCAATCCGCCCGATCCTATAAGATCGGGCTTATTGACACTCCCTGCTAGCGACCGCGAATCTGCAGGGGGCGGCATTGCACAAGCAGTTCTGGTGAACTGCTTGTGCAATGTTAAATGCTGACAGCGTAATAGCGTATGCTGCCAGCATTCAGTGATGTCTGTCGGACATGATACGCTACAGCGTATCATGTTGGACAGACATTGATAAATTGGACCCTTTGTCTGAACTTGAAATGAGTACTAGATTTTTTTCTGACAAATTTCAAAGTTATGTCTATTTCCACTCCCACTGCATCATGTGACAGCCATCAGCCAATCACAAATGCATATACATATATTCTGTGATTTTTTTTGCACATGCTCAGTAGGATACAGTAAAAAATAGTAACAGTAAAAAAATAACTTGTTTTACTGTTACTGCTGCATTATATAGAAAGGGTGCAGGAGTATATTTGCAGCTTAATCCAAAGTATGACTTTAAGATGACTAAGGTGTTGACTGTCCCTTTAAATTATAATTAGACTTAATACTGAGAGAACAGGCTTATTAATGAAAAAGGTTTTGTGGCAGAATAAAATGGATATATGGTATAAAAGGTAGGGTTTACACACACACACACATATATATATATATATATATATATATATATATATCACACCCCTTGGAAAAGATAACTGAAATCAATTGCTTCCTTTAACCATCAATGAGTTTCTTACACCTCTCTACTGGAATTTTGGACCACTCTTCTTTCGCCAACTGGAAGGGTTCCTTTTCCCAACTGCTGTTTTGAGATCTCTCCACAGGTGCTCTATGGGATTGAGATCTGGACTCATTGCTGGCCAGTTCAATATTCTCCATCACTTTGTTTTAAACCATTTCTGGGTGCTTTTTGACGTGTGCTTTGGGTCAATGTCCTGCTGTAAAACCCATGACCTCTGACGGAGACACAACTTTCTGACACTGGGCCCTACATAGCACCACAGAATTCTTTGGTAGTCTTCAGATTTCATAATGCCATGCACACAATCAAGACATCCAGTGCTTGAAGCAGCAAATCAACCACAAAACATCAGTGAACCTCCACCATGTTTGACTGTAAGGACTGTATTCTTTTCTTTAAAAGCCTCATTTCTTTTTCTGAAAACAGTAGAATGATGGGCTTTACCAAAAAGCTGTAATTTTGGTTTATCTGTCAACAGCACATTCTCCCAAAAGGATTTTGTCTTCTTTAGGTAAGTTTTGGCAAACTCGAATTTGGCTTTTTTATGTTTCTGTGTCAGCAGTGGGTCCTCCTGGGTCGCCTACCATAGCATCCCTTTTCATTCAGATGGCGACGTATAGTGCGAGCTGACACATTTGTACCCTGTGCCTGAAGGTCAGCTTGAATTTGTATGGAAGTTGATCGATGTCCATGTCTAGGGAGCTTAGCTACAGTGCCATGGGCTGTAAACTTCTTGATAATGTTGCGCACAGTGGACACAGGAACATTAAGATCTCTGGAGAAGGACATGTAACCTTGAGATTGTCTATGCTTTTCCACAATTTTGGTTCTCAAATCCTCAATCCCATCCTTTGCTGCTCTTTCTCTTCTCCATGCTCAGTGTGGCACACAAAGACACACAACAGAAAGGTTGAGTCAATTTTTCACCATTTTAACTGGTTGCCGGTGTGATTTCTATATTGTCAGCACCTGTTAATACAGGTGAGTTTATTACAAATTACAGGAACATCACAAACTTGGAATGCAAGTATTTCTTACAATTTTGAGAAGGTGCCAATAATTTTGTCCAGTCCATTTTGGCTTTTTTTTTCCTCCACTTTTTTGTGTCATACCAATACAAACAAAAGAAATAAACATGAGAATGCCTAAACATTTGTAATTGCAAATTTTTTCTGGGAAAAGTGGTGCATTATCTGACAGAAATGCAGGTGTGCCAATATTTTTGGGCATTACTATATGTATTTACCTCCTCCTCTAACTTCTCCTGCTATAATAGATGGAACAACCGCATCCAAAATAGTTGATACCCTGACAGAAAGAATGAAAAACTTTGAAGAAACCCTTACTAAAACTATCAGAGGATCAGTGTCTGAGTTGCAGAGAGACATTGGAGCTATAAGTGAACGCACTGAAGCATTAGAGCGCAAGCAGAAGGACCTAGCTATAGAGCAAGCTAATCTAGTAGCCCACTCACAACATATTGTGGATCATGTAGACATCATAGAAGCAAAGGTGGCAGACCTCGAAGATCGCTCGAGAAGAAATAACCTCAGGTTCAGAGGTATACCAGAAAAAGTAACACCAAGTGAATTAGAGGATTTTATCTTAGAGTACTGCAAACATCTAAAACCATCCAAAAATCAATCAGAATCTGTCATAGATAGGGTACATAGATTACCAAGAGGAAGAAATTTCCCAGCTGACAAACCTCACAATGCAATTGTGCGCTTCCACTACTTTACCTATAAAGTACAAATACTTAAAGTGGCCTTTAACACCACTTCTCTACCTGAAGGAGTTCGGCATATACAAGTCTTCCCAGACCTCTCTCAATACACCATGAAAAAAAGGGGAACATTCAGGGAAATCACAACTGTTCTCAGAAGGAAAGGAGTTAAATATTGATGGGGATACCCAACAAAACTTCTCATACACATCTTTGATCACGTTAGACAACCCCTCTAAGGGGAAATAACTACTTGACCAATGGTTTCAGGATCCCTCAGGATCACCAAACCCTTTACTGACTGTGCCCTCTAGAACCCACAACCTGCAAACACTGACTCAGCTAAGGATGGAAAGGCTGAGCCCCACTGCTAAAGAATGGGATCCCCTCCCCCAGAGGACTCAGGCCCCAAATGCCAAGCGACAAAACCAAGAATCTGACTTTCTTACAGGTGATGTGTGATGAAACCTGACAACCTATCTTGGGACTGTAAACCAAATGTGCCGAAGACTGGATGTCTTGTTTTTGTTTGTTGTTCTTGTCATTTAACTTGTAAATCTGTTTAGGTGAGATGCTCAATGACCAAAATGTGTTAGGAACAACCACTATCCGATTAGACCCTCTCATCCT
Organism: Bombina bombina; assembly: GCF_027579735.1. Lineage (NCBI taxonomy): Eukaryota > Metazoa > Chordata > Amphibia > Anura > Bombinatoridae > Bombina > Bombina bombina. The sequence continues at coordinate 1,285,136,127 of NC_069500.1, forward strand.
AGGGAATACACCCAAACAACACCGTAACCAGATTAGGAGAAAGAGGTAGAATTGAAAAGCTCCTACACCTGTAGCTCATTTAGGTCACAACTGACACAAGAGGCCCGAATAGTTATTAGTTTCATAGGAATACTGAGCTACACTTAATATAAATTTGGGCCAAATTTTAGAGTAGAACAGACCCGGGAATGTTCACTTATTCTATTATTAACATTTTTAGGTTATGCGCCCCCGGACCTATACTAATATACTGCTGAGCTGTCTGAAATTGGAGACAGAGGGCATTATTTCTAATGATATCAAAAATGAAACAAAAAATTAAAGCCCTATTACTAGGTGAGAACCTTAAGTTGCTACTGAAGTACAGGGTTTAGGTTTTCTCCCATTATATACATGATGCTAGTCTCCACAATGCAGAGAAAAAGAGATACAAGGTCATCCACCAATCGTTAGCATAATATAAAGGTAGGGAACTACAACCAGTGCTCTTCATAGGCCTCATCAAACATATTTTTGTTGTGAGATCCTAGCCTGTAATGATACTAAGATAAAACGCTTAATAACCTAACCGGTTGAGAATGTTAACAACCTAATTAGACCGACATATCCATTAAGTTGTAAACCAATTGTTTACCACAAGTTACACTATGTATGACTAGTAAATCATACCATTTTTGTTATTTACTGTTTGCCTGTTATTTGCTCTTTTGCATATAATGATATTGAATTAAGGTTCACTTCCAAAAAGGAGAGTTACTCCACCCTTTCCTTTATTAACACTAACCTTCACCTTACAATGTTGGTTGTTCACATGAGATGCTAATCATTTCCCCCAAAGTTAACCCCTTAAGGACCAGCGACGTACCCTGTATGTCGCTGGCCTTTTTTGGGGACTTGATTATTTTATAGCGCGGTCTTGCCACCAGCGTTGAGACTGCTCTATTCCACAAAGCCTGCTGGAGGGAGGGAATTAATAGCGTGTTCTTGCTAGACTTGTGCTATTATGTCCTGAAAAAACCCTTAACGACCAGTGACATACAGGGTACATTGTGGTCATTAAGGGGTTAATCCTATCATTAGCCCCCCGGGAGATAGGAGATAGGCCCCCTGTGCTCTATACTGCTCTCGTAGTTATAGTTGTATCCTTCTCTCATAATCTCCAAACACAGCCTTGTAAATTTCTGCTGGCTCCACCATTCCCCCCCCCCCCCCTCACCTTATCTTTTTTCATCTCTCTTCACCCTTCCCAAACTCAAAGGATTATTTAGAGACCACCCGAAAGTCTAATATACCGCCAGACCCTCTCCCCATCCCCTCCCCCCCCCGTTCCTTTCTCTACACCAGTGAGCTTACTACATAAGCAACGGAAAATATATCCTATAGAAACCTTACTTTTCTTTTTCATGTATGTCCATAATTATTAACATTTACTACCAACAGATTTTAATGGTGATTGTAGGATATTTTTATGTGCGAATAAGCTGTAAGGACACTCTTAGTAACTAAGCTATAAATTAATTTTACTAAGACTCTAACTGGACCAGACTCACTGCCTAAGGCATATAGAATAAGTTATCTGTCATCAACAGATTAGAGATTGTATCTAAAAATTATATACTTGAGTGTTCAACAGGTCTAGACTGGTTAGACCATGACTAGCCACACCATTATTCATGATGCAATTGCCCATTCATGTTCTGTCTTGAGATTATAATAATAATGTGACATACTATTGATGATTGTACACTGTTTACTTCAGCAAAATTAAATCATGTAACCTTCTATACAATGTTGATATTTTGTTCTGTATTTAAAATGTGGATACTTAACCTTTATTTTGTCAATTCATTTCAACAGTTTGATTTAGACACCAATTGTGTTTATTGATGATTTGATGTGGCGAATCCTCTGCTATACACAACTCTTGGCAACACAGCAAATAATTAAGTGAAACTCCTGACTTCACCTGCATTCGGCATCAAATATTTGTAATTAGGTATATCCAGCTGGCAGGTATAGATCTTTCTGTGCTACAAACCTGAGGACACAAATTGATATTACACACCCTAGAAGTTGAATTAGTCTAGGCAACTAGGAAAGGGGTTTACCACATAATCATTTTGGCAGTGCTTACTCTCTCCATGTTAAACACTTGAAATTCTTTCTTTTTTGTATGAAAATGGGACATGATGCTGATAATCATAATTTGTTTGTTTTCATTGGTATGAAACTATGTAATCATATGCAACGTAACAACATTATGTGCTGCATTATTGCTTTGTAACTACTTGTTAAAATCAATAAAAATAACTTTAAAAAAAAAACAGATAAAAGAAAAAATCAAGTTAGAATGGTAAGGTATCAAGACTCACCCCAGCATTCTTGAAATGATCTTTAAAAAGAGTTTAGTACAAATAATTCACGTAAACCACGTGATGAGCCAAATAGGCTTTATGGTCCGATAATACTCCGACTGACAGGTAGGAGAACTCAAGAATCACATAGGGATCACAAACATAAGTTTTATCCACAAATGTCTTATCATTATGAGGATAGATCACCCAGGGAGAATAACTGGAATGGAGATTATCCTCGAGATTTTAAGGGGGACTAGTATACAGCACCCCACACTCCCCAGTTCTGCCATGCCCCGTTCTGCCAGAAAGTACCAGAGAGGAATTATGCAGAGGGGGAAGGAGGGAACGGGGGGGGGGGGGGGAGATCCTATGCAAATGTGGCAGCAGAGGAAGAGCAAAGAACACAAAAAGACAAGACTAGAGAGAATAAAAAGAGGTATTTTCAATCTATCAAGCCATGTTCTTAGCAATGAAAGAATTTGTGTTTTAAATAGAGAACTATCTTATTGTCCTTCGAATAGCCAGAATGTCTTTGATTTGTTTGTAGATCTGAATAGATATGTACGGAAGTTAAATATGAAAAAAAATAATTGTGAGAAAAAATGAAAAACTAAGGGAAGTAATCAAATTTTAACGAATACTATGGGGGAAAGACCTTGTTCAGATCTTATATTTTTTTAACCTGAAGATTTGTTGGATTATATCCATACTGATCTGAGATTACCCTCAGATTTCAACCCCCAAACGAACAATTTGAACATTCAATTGTTTCAGAACCTGGTTTTAGAGGAATTTGGAACTCTACCCATTGGTGCCCCCAGAAAGAATAATCTAAATCCCTATGAGATGGGATCCCTCTTAATCTGGCATCTAACAAAAACATTATTATTAGGCAAGCGGATAAGGGTGGTGGTGTGGCCCTACAGGACAGAACAGGCTACCTTAGAGAGGCAGATAGAATTCTCCTAGATAAAATGTATTATAGGAGACTGACTTTTAATCCCACACTGAATTTTACCAAAAAAATGAATAAAATTGGTGGATGAAAGCTATATGGAAGGTATTGTAAACAAAAGAGAAAAGAAATTTCTGATTCCAGATCAACCTAATTTAGCGTATTATTATCACCTCCCAAGGGTTCATAAATCCTTTATTGATCCCCCAGGGAGACCGATTATTTCGGGAATTGGCAATTTAACCTGTAATCTATCTGAGTTTGTTGACCAGTTCCTGAAAAAAATGGTAGTGGCCCTTCAATCCTATATAACAGATTCTTCTAATCTTATGTTGAAATTGGAAAAGAACAAAAAATTAGGTAGAAATCTAATTTGGCTCACTTGTGACGCATCAGCATTGTATTCAAATATATCACATCATTTAGGATTAGAAACTAGTAATATAATATTTTTTTTTTAGATCTTGATATTTTTCTGCCTGACAAACAGAAGTCTTTTCTTTTTAAAGCCATAGCCTTTGTACTTGAACACAATTTTTTTTTTCTATAAGGAACAATTTTTTTCTCCAGATCAGGGGGACGGCCATAGGGACCAGATTTGCCCCGAACTTTGCAAATCTTTTTATGGGGTTATTTGACGATAGAGACATCTATTCGTCAGGCTTTTGGGCAAATCTGGTCTTCTATGGTCATTATATAGACAATCTTCTCTTTATTTGGGAAGGGTCTGAACCTGAAGCGCTGTTGTTTGTAGCCCACTTAACAACAATGATATGGGCATAAAATGTACTTCTAATGTGGGGCCTTAATCCATAAAATTTTTTAATTTAAATCTTTCTTGGGACACTGAGGGTAACATAGTGACTACAAATTTCTTCAAATCTGTAGATACTAACGGCTATTTGAATTACCATACTAACCATTATAAACCCTGGAAAACTAACATGCCTTTTAATTTGTTCTGTAGAATATGTAGAAATTGTACAGATTTAAATTATTTTGAGGATCAGGCTAAGATTATTTATGAAAGATTTAGTGAAAAATTGTATCCCATAGATTGGTTAACTAAGAGTAAAAATAGAGCTAGATAAATGGAGAGGGGAAGTTTATTTATACAAGATAAAAATTCAGCTGTGACCAGTGGAGACAACCCAGTAGGGGGCAATTTGAGGTTTATTACTCAATTTAACAACAACCATAGAGATATTTCTAAGATCCTTAACAAATATTTGCATATTATTAGAGGAGACCCGATTCTTAGAAACGTAGTAGGTCCTAGTCCAATATGTACTTTCAGGCGAGCACCTACTAAAAAAAAATAGGTTGGCACCAAGTAAAATAGCTATAAACTAATTAAAACCGGTAGGAGATAAGCTAAAATATGGAAATAAGGCAAAGTATTTTAATCAGGTTTCTATAAATGTAAGAGGGCTAACTGTGGTTTATGCTCTTATACTTTGGGTACTAGAACCACTTTCGCATCCTTCGCCACTAGTGAATCTTTTGACATTTCGACACATTTCAAATGTGACTCCCAATTTGTGGTGTACATTTTTCGAGTGCATCTGTGGGATATAATACGTGGGGAGGACCTGAAGACCCCTCAAAAAAGATGGGGAGAGTATTTGAGGAACCTAAAAAAAAAACTCCCCAACCATATTGTGCCTGGACCTAGTGTTTGCCAACATCAGAGTAGATCTGATATTTTTAGAATTCTCCCTATTGATCACATTCGTAAGAGTTGAGGTAAGAATAGGTTAGTACGTTTACACTAAAGGGAAACTTATTGGATTTGGAAGTTGAAGACTTTATGTCCCGTTGGCTTAAACAAACAGATCGATATGGCAGCGTTTAACTAAGAGAACATTTTGGAGTCAGAGGGTGGTCAGATTTTACTTGCAATATATATTTATATTGTATATATTATTTGGGGTTAATAGCCTATGATATATGTTATCATCATATAGATTGATCACCTGTGGATACATACGTAACAACAAATGTATGTTTAGAGCCCTTTATTCATTATGATGTGAATTTTCCTATGTAGGATTACATTTGTATTATGTGTTTCATCGATATCACTAATTTTTATGTATTTTTTATCATATTGATCGATTTTGGCTCCTACTTATTTTTGGGAAATTTAATTATTATTATTATTTTTTATATATATATATATATATATATATATATATATATATATATATATATATATATATATATACAGGTGGCCCTAGTTTTACAACGGTTCAATTTACACCATTTCAGAATAAAAACCTTTTTTTCCAGTCATGTGACTGCTATTGAAAAGCATTGAGAAGCAGTGCATTTATTAAAATAGCCAGTAGGTGGAGCTGTCCGCTTGTGTTGCGGCAAAGCCAAACAAGCTGAAATTAATCAGTTTAACCAGACTTGAGCTATCGAGCAGATTTCAAAGGAACAAGATCTTCCGGTCTAAAAAATCAGTCCAGATTGGAATGCATAGAAAGAACTGTTTGCAGAAAAATGCAAGTGAAGTCTGTGTTGTGTGATTATTTTATTAGGTTTATAATGCTGTTTAGCAAATGTTTTTGTTCATTTAACTTAGTTTAATTATATTTTCTGTGTTGTGTGATTATTTTATTAGGTTTATAATGCTGTTTAGGTGTTACTTATGACAATTTTGAGAGGGGCCTGGAACCTATCTCCCTCACTTTCCATTGACTTACATTATAAACTGGGTTTCAATTTACAACGGTTTCGATTTACAACCATTCCTTCTGGAACCTAACCCCGGCATAAACTGAGGGCTTCCTGTATATATATATTTGTCCTTTACGGCATCATTACATTTTTTTTAATATTTGGTTTATTTTTACCTTCTATATTATCCACCTTAGTTAAACTACACTGTAATCATGTGGGTGTGCCTAACACATTACCACAAAAGTCTAGTGAATGCTTTCAGGTGTAATTAAAATCGATCCAATCAGAATCCCTTTGAGGATTTTTATATGCCGTGCTGTTCAGTGTTTATTATTCACCTGAGGAAGCAGTCTATGGTTTGACTCGGAAACACGTTGTGAACTTTTTAATCTTTTAAACTTTTATTAAAGTCTATTGTACTTAGACACTCAATGGCATGTCTTTTTTATGCTTACTAATATCATCTGGCACTGACGATATCGTTATCCCTAACGGTGTGTTAGCAGTTTGCCTTATTCTATTTAAGTACACCTGTGCTTGCAGCCGGGATCACCTTGGAGACACAACAACAAGCGGATACACCTGCAAATGCTTTCTGAACATCTCGTGATAGTTCAGCACACCTATCTGGCACTTTTTAAGTGTGTTGGATATTGTGAGTATAATGTGATTACTCTTGTGCATACTTCTTACTCACCTGAATGATATTGCACTATTGTGGCACTTTCTCTTCTTGTTCTTCTTTGCTACTACAGTCCATTTGGCTCCTGTCCTGTCAGAGTTTGGAGAAGTGAGCAGCCACTTAAAGGGACATAAAAATCATATGCTAAATCACTTTAAACTGATGCAGTATAACTGTAAAAAGCTGACAGGAAAATATCACCTGAGCATCTCTATGTAAAAAAGGAAGATATTTTACCTCACAATCTCCTCAGCTCAGCAGAGCAAGTTCTGTGTAAAAAGTTATACTCAGCTGCTCCCAGCTGCAGGTAAAAAAATTAAAAAAATGAAGAAATGAACAGCAGCCAATCAGCATCAGCAGTGCTGAGGTCATGAACTCTTATTGTGATCTAATGAGATTTGACTTAACTCTCATGAGATTTCATAGTAAGCTTCCTTTACCTGATTGGTGAAATAATATGAGAGTTCACGATGCTCATCCCTTCAGTTGTCCCGGGACAGACACAATAATATGCTGCTTAGAAATCCTTTACAATGGGAGGTGGCTACTGAGGATTTTTTGAGGTAAAATATCTTTCTTTTTTACATAGAGATGTTCAGGTGATATTTTCTAGTCAGCTTTTTACAGCTATGCTGTATCACTTTCAAGTGTTTAAACATTTGGGTATTATGGCCCTTTAAGAGACATCGTCCATCAGTCCGATAATTTGGGGACTTTTGTTTTTTGATATCTACTCTTTACGGTCCTGTTTTTTTGCCGTCTGCCACTTGGAATACCGGTTACTTTTGAAATAACATGATTTATATACATATTTTTGTATGTTTTGCATGTTTTACTCATGGTGATATTTTTTCTATTTTTCAACACAGTAATATCACAGATTTTTGTACACTAGGAGGCGCATTCAGTTTTTTTCGTAATTCAATGGTCTCAGATCCCTTGCCAAGTATTCTCCATCATAATCAGGCATTATAGGAGAAGACTCAGAGCTGATATCTTGGGGTGCCAATAATTGTGGCACACATATATTTAACAATTTTTTTTAATTCTTTATTTGGATAAACCTGGGTTGTGTTTGCAATTGTTTGATATCCTTGAGAGCAGAATAGTTTTCTGTACTTTTTGAACAAAAGTTTAAAAGGTTAAACAATAAAGACAATTTTTCACAGCCTTCTTTGCCCATATTTACCAAGGGTGCCAATATCAGTGGAGGACAATGTATATTTGAGCCCTTTCCAGTCAAAAACTTTGTCATATACCATATCCCTTTCAACTCTTATAAAACCTTTTTATTAATATTTAAATTATATATTTTTATTAAACCTTGTAAATATTTGTGTAATACTTTATTTGAACATGTTTTTGTTGTGCTTTGTACAACTTTTTTTTTAACCCTTACAGTTTACTTCAGGTATCATGGTGCACTAAAAATTCTAGAGCAGTTTCGGCTTGCGCTAAAGCACAACCTGTAACTTTCAACTTCTAATACCAGCGCAAATTAGTGCAGTCGCAATATACATTGAAAGTAATGGTTGCCCTCGAGCAAAGTCGGGCGCACTTATCCTTTTCAGGTTAGCATGATTTACTATGGACTTATAGTATCAAAGTGATGCAGTAATGGCTGACTGGTCAATTGAATCTGATTATCGCGGGTGCGCTATCATTAAAGGGACAGTCCAAAATAAAGTTTAATGATTCAAATAGAGCATGTAATTTTAAACCACTAACCAATTTACTTTTATCACCAATTTTTGCTTTGTTCTTTTGGTATTCTTAGTTGAAAGCTAAACATAGGTAGGCTCATATGCTAATTTCTTAGACCTTGAAGGCCACCTCTAATCTGAATGCATTTTGACAGTTTTTGACCACTAGAGGGCATTAGTTCATGTGTGTCATATAGATAACATTGAGCTCACGTACATGAAGTGTCATGGGACCAGGGGTACCAGAGATGCCTTCTTACCTACTCCCCGGTGGGTAAGGCGGAGGGCGCTATTGCAAGTTTCTCCTCGGCCGTGACTGTGTCTAGTGTTACGTTTGCGCCTGTTTGTGAGCGTGTGGGTGCGCTTTGGTGTGCGCGTGTGTGCTTGTGCGTGGGTGCGCATGTGTGCGGATGATGTTGCAGGTGCTTTCCATCAGCTAGGGGAATCTTTGTGACACGCCTGTCTCTGCCTTATCATTGGGTACTAGGTATCTGATGCTGTCGTTGTCTTGGATACAGGGCATTCCTGGGCCCTGTTAGGTTTAAATTCCGGTCTGAGCCCTGGCTTGTTGCTGAGTTATTTTGCCAGTTTATCTGCATAACTAAGCGTTGTATTTTCTCTGTTCCTATTCCCTTTCCTCTGATATTGGATTTCCTAGTTTTGACCCCTGGCCTGACTCCTGTTTATGATACTTGCTGCCTAGACCAATTTATATTATCCTGACTACGCCTTTTTGGATCTTCCTTGTCTGTACCTTGCTTTGGATTGGTGTGCTTCTTGCTATAGAGTTCTCCTCCTGCACACAGGGTAGCCCTGCACCCTGACCTGAAGTTACCTCAGAGTCAGCACTGATAAGCTAAAATGTAAGTCTGTCAAACTTATGCCCCCTGACATAAAGGGGCAGTTTGTAGAGGCATAGATACAGAGGTAAAACGTGTGTTATTATAACTGTGCTGGTTATGCAAAACTGGGTAATGGGTAATAAAGGGATTATCTTTCTTTCTAAACAACAACAATTCTGGAGTTGACTGTCCCTTTAATGCACCACTTGTAATCTAGCCCATGAATTTTACTGTGAGCCCGAGAAAAGTCTATTATGTGAGGGATTTAATGCATCTGCAGATTCAGATAGTACCAAGCACTATAACTTAAATGATAAGAATACATTTGGACTTAATATGAGGGCAAAAATGGAAGCAGCAAGGATTGTGCTGGAGAGATGTTAACACAACATTTTTGCGTTCAACTTGTAATATAGCCCTATATGTTTTTATTGAGAAATTAATTTCAATATGTTTTAAATGTTTTATTGAGCAGTTAAACTCTGGTATTATCATGGATAATCTTTTTGCCACTGTATCTACATCTCTCTCTCTCTCTCTCTCTCTCTCTCTCTCTCTCTCTCTCTCTCTCTCTCTATATATATATATATATATATATATATATATATATATATATATATATATATATATATACACACACTGTATATATATTTGTATATATATAGATGGATAATAAAATTTGTGTCATTATTTATATTAAGAGATTTAACACATTTTGATTGTATTACTATGCTGTTTATCTTAATAGTGTAACTCATATTTAAAATTATTGTCTGCCATCTAGTGGGCATAGAAAACAATGCAGCAAAAAAGTTAAACTCCATTATAAACTGATTACTATCTATTTGGTTTTGTTTCCTTACCATATTAAGCGGTTTGTTTATTTATTTAAAGTAATTGAACTCAGAATAACTTTGCCCTACTGCTACTAGCCCAAAAGTTAAAGGACTATTAAACTGAGCAGCACTGCATAATCAAAAAGTGCATTATAAATAGACAATGCAATAATACTTTCTGAAATTTAAATGCGCAATAATATTTTTCTTAAATTTTTTAAAAAATCCTTTTAATTTAATAGCCCTCTGTATCATGTGGCAGCAATCAACAAATCACTGAGTCAAATACTTATACACTGTGAAATCTGGCACATGCTCAGTAGTAGCTGATGTCTCAGAAAGTGTGTATATAAAAATACTGCACAATTTGATCATGGAAATAAATTGAAAAGTCTACACGCCCTAGCTGAATCGTTAAAGTTAATTTTTTTCTTTAGTGTCCCTTTCATTTATAGAATGGTAATATATACTAAAGGCAAGATCTGATTATTTTCATCTAATTATTATTTTCATATTAAAGGGACAGTTTACTTGAAAAATTGTATTGTTTAAAAAAGATAGATAATCCCTTTATTACCCATTCCCCAGTTTTGCATAACCAATACTTTTATATTGATACACTTTTTTTTACCTCTGTGATTACCTTGTATCTAAGCCTCTGCAGACTGCCCCCTTATCTCAGTTCTTTTGACAGACTTGCATTTTAGCCAATCAGTGCTGACTTATAATTAACTCCTTTGGAGTGAGCACTATGTTATCTATATGCCACACATGAACTAACTGTGAAAAACGGTCAAAATTAACTGAGATAAGAAGCGTCTTTCAACACAATACAAAAAGAACAAACCAAATTTGATGATAAAAGTAAATTGAAAAGTTGTTTAAAATTACATGCACTATTTGAATCATGAATCTTTAATTATGACTAGACTGTCCCTTAAAGTTCCATATCAACAGTTTAACATTGCTATTAAATTATAATATACTAGTTCAGATGCCCATTACCAGCCTACAGCATATTTCTTGAAAACCCAGATGCAATATGAAGGGCCTATACTTACCTAGAATCTAACCAAATTCTCAAAATGCAATGAGATGTTATGTATTTATTTTGTTTAATAGGAAATGAATAATAATAATTAATAATACTGAAAACACAGTAGAGGAGACACGTGTATGGTTAGGGGAGAATTCATTTAATTAAAAGCAGCTGTTCAGGAACAAAGAAGGGAAAAGTATAATTGTAACTATTGTCCTTAGGGACATAGAATACAAATGTTAGTGGAAAACGCCAGACCCTATGTTCACACAAAGTAAAAGTCTCAGGTTTGTTAATATCTGGAGGAAGGATAGTGCGATCTCACTCGCTAAATTATAATACTTTAGTTATTCACACAGTATAAAGTGGGCATTAGTTCATGTGTGCAATATAAATAACATTGTGTTCATGCACATGGAGTTACTTAGGAGTCAGCACGGTTTGGCTAAAATGCAAGTCTGTCAAAAGAACTGAGATAAAGGCGGCAGTCTGCAGAGGCTTAGATACAAGGTAATCACAGAGGTAAAAAGTGTATTAATAGAACTGTGTTGGTTATGCAAAACTGGGTAATAGGTAAAACATTAGCTATCTTTTTAAACAATACAAATTCTGGTGTTGACTCTCCCTTTCAGGGCTACATTACAGGTTGAGCTCTATTTATCGCTCCCACTTACGCGTTAACTCCACTAGAAGTAATCTTTTTGCATGTGTCGAGTAGCACTCATATTACGATATGGAAGTAAAAATGTTCACACGAGCGCTAAACCAACGCGAGCAAAAAGCCTAACTTAGAATATCGCAACCATTTTAACGTATTCCCCATAGACTGCAATGGAGTGCAAAAAGTGGAAAAAACCTAACACCCTTATTCACTCGCAAACTTCATTGCATTTAACCAAGTGCACTAACCGACATGAAAATATGAATATTTCACATTCCAATGTTCTTCTCATAGCAGATTATGTTCTATTTATTCATAAATACATATTTATATACACTTTATTTTAATATGTTTAACATATGTTTTTTTATACTTTTATTGTAGCCCTAACACTCTACTTCATGTTTCCTGCTGCACTATTCACTATTATATTTTGTACTTGTGCGCTGCACATAACTCACCAATCTGACTGATGTTTAGTACAGCTGAGCTACCATTTTAAAGTATAGGGTGTATTTAAAATTTTTGAATGTTCTAACATTCTTTGGTAAATCTTCTTTGCCATAAGCACAGAGTCACAATATGGAGAGCACAGCCTGCGTCATCATAGCGCTCCACTTGTAATCTGGGCCAAAATGTTCAATTAATTAATTAAAAAAAAAAAAAAAAACAACTTTGCAATGTACTTTATTTATTTTGCCTGGTTTTCCTATAATTTAACCCTGAAAATTGTAGAGACGGGAATGCATTTTGTAGAGTGCAAAAACCCTCACCGCTTTTTGTTGCGCAGTGATTGGTTGATATATGCAACATCTGATTTATAAATGGCTGTAGCAGAGACGAGAAAATAAACAACATTCCAAAAAACCTTCAAGGGGAGAGTGCAGAGAGTACAAAACAATTCATATGTGGATAAAATATATTGACCGTTTTAAATGCCTTTAAACACTTATTTATGTGCATATTTCACAAAGCATATTTACACTTTTTTTTTAAATCACCAGCTCCTACTGAGCATGTGCCAGAATTCACAGAATATACATATATGCATTTGTGATTGGCTGATGGCTGTCAGTAGGAGTTGAAATAGACATAACTTTGAAACTAATCAGAAGAAAATCTTTTAATCATTTGAAGTTGAGATAAGTGCTATTGCATTGTCTTTTTATCATGTATTTTTTGATTATCTAAAGCTACTGTATTCACTGGTGCTTTAAAATAATCCAGATACAGAAAAAATAGAAACGTATTCACCATTACTAAATAAGCTTTCTTAACAAGACTAATAACTTCTAAAGGTTATCCATATATTTTTTAAAAATTACAGTTATCTACGGTGATATTGAATGAGTTACCCTCCCTTAAATCAGTCACTCGAGAAAATAAAAATCTGAAGACAGAAACGGACTTAGGGGCCGAATAATCAAAGCGTCAATCTTGGCGCATTCGCTGGAGTCAATACGCTCGCCAGACATCACTAACACAAATCTACATACAACAGCCTTATTTATTAAAAATTCTGTCATTAACACGTGAATCAAGTACGGCGCGATAAGCATTGGACTGTTGATAAATAAGAGTCATTGATGTCTTGGATATTCTGTTTTTTTCCTACTTTATTTATACCATTTCATTACTGTCCATGAACAAGCACATTTCTCTAAAGCTAATCTTTTATTTTTCCTCTGTTAATGTCCAATAAATGTCCAATAAATAGCAGATTTATACCTGAACAAACAATAATATCTCATAGAAAGTTATTTTTCAATTTATTTGTTATACAAAAAATCTAATATATGATATTTTCACATAAATTAATGTGTATTTGTATTTTGATAAATCATGATATGCCTATCTCATGTTTTTTCTTTTTTATAATGATTATTAATGCTAGAATTTGTACATATATCTTTGCACATACTTGTATATATACAGGAGAAAAAATATATATATACTTGTATATATATGTGTGTTATGTCTAAAATCTTTTGTAAACATATTTAGATGTCCCTAAATTCCTTTTTTTGTTCTAAACAATGATGTCTTTCATATCTCTGTGTATTTATACCACTCTATGTATATAGTGTAAATATATAATTATTCTGAGCAGGAATAATTGCAAATATATTATGTAATCAGGGTATCATATGTATTTATTTGCAATTAATGGATATTTTAAGAGCTGGGGCAGTTTTCTCTCTGCACCTGTTTAACCCTTCCTGATTGCAGTTTAGTTTTAAACACCACCCCTACACAGGAGTTAAAAAATGGACTGGCATATAAGATGAAATTTCTTAATGAAAATTAAATTCAAGAGAAGGAAGAAAAACACTGAAAATAGCATGACAGTAAAGAGGTGATTTTAATTTCTGCTGTATCTGATCCATTACATTTTAATGTTGGGTAGACTATCCCTTTAAACTATCATCTTAAGATTATATTGAATCAAACATCATTTGATTATTAAAATCATTGGAAAAAATATTACACTGTGTGTCATCATCAATGTTTATCTTTAATACTAATTTCACATATACATACTTTCAAAGTATAATACGCAATGTAACAAATGGCAAGTTCTGATGACTGATCAATGACTCAAGTATAGAGCACATTGATTCGTTAGCGATAGTAGAAAATGTATATTTCAATCAGATTGGCTGATTTGATAAGTCATGTGATTATGCATTTACCAATAAAAAGTTGTTGAAAACTTTACTAGTTTGTGGGATGTTTAGGAGTTTGAGTATTGCGTCAAATTTGGTGCGGAAAGTGTTGAGTCAAATTTGGTGCTAGCCGCTCCTCGTCGGATGGATGAAGATAGAAGATGCCGCTTGGATGAAGATGTCTGCTGGTCCGGATGTCCTCTTCTGCCCGGATAGGATGAAGACTTCTGCCACTCCGGATGTCTTCTTTTGGTCCATTGGATGAAGAGTTCGGCCCGATTGGGTGAAGACGACTCAAGGTGGGGTTTGGGTTAGAGTAGGGGTATGTGGGTGGTGGGTTGCAATGTTGGGGGGTGGTATTGTGTGTTTTTTACAGGCAAAAGAGCTGATTTCTTTGGGGCATGCCCCGCAAAAAGCCCTTTTAAGGGCTGGTAAGGTAATAGAGCTGTTAACTATTTTAATTTAGATTATGGTAGGGAATTTTTTTATTTTGGGGGGCTTTGTTATTTTATTAGGGGGCTTAGAGTAGGTGTAATTAGCTTAAAATTCTTGTAATCTTTTTTTATTTTTTGTAATTTAGTGTTTGGTTTTTTTGTAATTTAGTTTAGTTTATTTAATTGTAGGTACTTGTAGTTAATTTATTTAATTTATTTATTGATAGTGTATTATTAGGTTTAATTGTAACTTAGGTTAGGATTTATTTTACAGGTAATTTTGTAATTATTTTAACTAGGTAGCTATTAAATCATTATTAACTATTTAATAGCTATTGTACCTAGTTAAAATAAATACAAAGTTGCCTGTAAAATAAATATAAATCCTAAAATAGCTACAATATAATTATTCATTATATTGTAGCTATATTAGGGTTTATTTTACAGGTAAGTATTTAGTTTTAAATAGGAAGACTTTAGTTAATAATATTTAATTTATTTTGTTAGATTAAAATTATATTTAATTTAGGGGGGTGTTAGTGTTAGGGTTAGACTTAGCTTTAGGGGTTAAT
The DNA here is from genome assembly GCF_027579735.1 of Bombina bombina. Lineage (NCBI taxonomy): Eukaryota > Metazoa > Chordata > Amphibia > Anura > Bombinatoridae > Bombina > Bombina bombina. The sequence continues at coordinate 1,285,151,562 of NC_069500.1, forward strand.
ACATTTATTAGAGTAGCGGCGAGGTCCGGTTGGCAGATTAGGGGTTAATACTTGAAGTTAGGTGTCGGCGTTGTTAGGGAGGGCAGATTAGGGGTTAATAATATTTATTATAGGGTTTTTGAGGCGGGAGTGAGGCGGTTTAGGGGTTAATACATTTATTAGAGTAGCGGCGAGGTCCGGTCGGCAGATTAGGGGTTAATAAGTGTAGGTAGCGGCGACGTTGGGGGGGGCAGATTAGGGGTTAATAAATATTATGTAGGTGCCGGCGATGTTAGGGGCAGCAGATTAGGGGTACATAGGGATAATGTAGGTGGCGGCGGTGTGTGGTCGGCAGATTAGGGGTTAAAAAAATGTATTAGAGTGGCGGCGATGTGGAGGGACCTCTGTTTAGAGGAACATAGGTAGTTTATGGGTGTTAGTGTACTTTAGAGCACAGTAGTTAAGAGCTTTGTAAACCGGCGTTAGCCCAGAAAGCTCTTAACTACTGACTTTTTTCTGCAGATGGAATCTTGTCGGTAGAGGCTCTACCGCTCACTTCAGCCAAGACTCTAAATACCGGCAATTGGCGTAAGGGGATCTGCGGTATGGAAAAGTTGCGGCTTGGAAGTGAGCGTTAGACCCTTTCCTGACTGACTCTAAATTCCAGCGGGCGGTAAAAAGCCGCGCTAGGGGCCCTTAACGCTGCTTTTGACGGCTGACGCAGAACTCTAAATCTAGGCGCAAGTTAGCTATATTATGTAATGTATTTATTTCATTTTTATCCCTATATCTACTAGTGCACCAAATTTGAAGCAATACTTTGCAACAAATTTGAAGTAATAATATCGTCCTGTTGCTTTGTAATGAGAGACACAGATGTAACATAATCCATAAGTAGGGTAACATCTCCCTACTTTATTTTATTTAGTAATAAGGGCTAAATAAAATCAACTTAAAAGGACATTAAATCCATATTTTCTCTTATGATTTAGAAAGAGTATACAATTTTATGTTGAAATTGTTTTTATTATATTTTGTTAACAAAATTAGTAAACAATACTGCAATAATCCATTATAATACAAATGATACGTTGTCAGTACATATTATGTTGGTTCTGTCAAATAAAGATTTAAAAAAAAAATAAAAATGATAATGTTGTCGTTGCAACCTTTCATGGAAACATCTATGCTGGTTTCCTGCTTCAAATGAGGAAATTTCATCTCAGCTCTATGGGTCACATAGTTTGTAGCATGCAGAATACCCTCATAAATCCACATCAGGTGAGTCAACTGGGCCCCGGCTCTCCATTCCCTAATTTGTAAAGCAAAGCCCAACAGCAAAAGTAGTCTATGCACCACTTCTGTTCCTAGATTCATGGTGCATTATAAATGGTTCCTATTGTATAAGGAAACTATCTTTTGTGTTCAGCGTCTCAGCTGCCATGCTAGCCATGTTGTAGTGGTGTACTATTTATTATTTATAACTGAGAAGCTTGGTGGCGCATTCTTCTAGTGTTGGGCCAAGCTTATTCTAACAATTGTACAGATGGTCATAGCTAATCTATGGAATCTTTTTGGGATTTGTGAGATCTGAAAATGTAGTAAGGTTTGTTCAGGTGTTAAAACTATCTGTGTTTGGAAAATGGAGCTTAGAAGGGTGGACGTCTGAACCCAGATTACTCTAATTCTGACATAATGTCACCTATATAAGAGCCTCTTTCACCACATCCTCTATAGCATGAATGTAGTGGCTGGTTTTCCAGACCCCCAAACCTAGTCGGGTGGAGGTACCACTTAAATGCCACCTTTATCTAGTTCTCTTTAAGAGCTGCATTGTGTAAAAATGAGACACTATAAGTTAAGATATCAATCCATGTCTTAAGAGACTAAGTACTACCTAGGTCCTTTTCCCATTTTAACATAATTAGAGACTTGTTCATAGTAAACTTACTATTAAGTTTTGGATAAAGAATCAATATCACACTTTTAGAAAATTCCTTGGTGAGGCATAGAGATTCAAAAGTGTTATTTATATGGAATTTGAAGTTACTTGAAATTTACTGAACCCTAGATTTCATTTGAAGGTAATGGAACCAAATATTCCTGTCATTGGGGTTAAGATCCCTATATTGCTCATAGGAAATCAATTTATCTTCTATTATTACATTGGCTATTCTGTAAAGACCTTTATTGACTGTGGTACCACTAGGGGTGTCACCCTGGATCTGGCCTGAATTAATGTGTGTTTTGCGTTTAGTTTATTCCAAAGGAATAAAGTGTGGGAGATCTCCAAATATTTGTGTTGCAAGGGGTATCTAAAGTTTTTTGCTGCCCATAGTAGGCTTGATATTTGATCTATTACTAGGGTCTCAGCTTCAATTTGTACCCATTGAGTACTATGGTCAATTTTAAACCAATGTACGGTCTGGGCCAATCGTGCCGCATGGTAATATGAAACCAAGTCTGGCCCTCCCACCCCTCAATTCCCCTTGTGTGTACACATAATTTTTTTGTTTATTCTGGCTTTTTCCCCCTGCCACACAAAGCGTAATATATCTTTCTGTAAAGCATTTAGCTCTGAAATCGGTATCGAAGCTGGTAATGATCAAAATAAGTATAATAATTTCAGTAGTAATGACATTTTAATTGACACGATTTTTCCGAACAGGGACATTTTCAGTTTTAACCATTTTGAGATGAGGCTTCTTATGTGTGTAAACATAGGGAAGTAGTTGGTTTGGTTTAAGGTGTAAATGATTGTGGGGAGATGTATCCCCAAGTATTTAAGTGTTTTAGAGGCCCATTTGAATGAAAAATTTCACTCCAAAAGCTTTTTGTATGTTAGGGTAATTTAATGCTTAAGGCCTCACATTTATCTTTGTTCACTTTATAGCCAGATATCCTACCGAAATGGTGCATTAATGTGTATAGAGGGGGAAGAGATAAAAGTGGCTTAGTTAATGACAATATGACATCATCTGTGAATAAAGATACTTTATATTCTTTTTGTCCCACCTTCAGTCCCAAAATATCTGGGATATCTCTGATCTCTGATTTTGACCGTCAATGGCTCAATACAGAGAGCAAACAGCAATGGTGATAAGAGGCACCCTTGACGTGTACCATTGCTAATATGCATTGGTTCTGATTGGTAGCCCGAGAGTTTGACAAAGGCTGTGGGGACCGAGTAAAGAGTAGTTAGGGTGTCATAGAGGTCTCCCTGTATGCCTACCTTTTTCAAAACAGAAAACATATAGTCCCAATTAATCCTATTGAACGCCTTCTCTGCATCCAGAGAAAGAAACAGAGAAGGCTCTCCTTTAGCAGTTGCTATATTGATTAAATCTATCATTTTATGTGTATTGTCTGGGGCTTCCCTGTTTTTTATGAATCCCACTTGGTCAGAGTGGATCAGGTACTTGAGGATGGGATTGAGTCTATTGGCTAATATTTTAGTAAGTATCTTGATATCCTGATTTATTAAAGAGATTGGCCTATAATTTTGACAAATGGAGTTAAATACTTGAGTCAGCTGGGGGATCATAATATCTTGTAGGGATTTGTAAAAAATGCCAGAGTAGACATCTGGTCCAGGTGTTTGGGAGCTTTTCAATTTTTTTATGGAAGCCTTTATTTCCTCCTGAGTAATAGGTGAGTTCAGAGATTTAAGATTGTCCTTAAAAACAAATGGTAGGGTGCTTTGTCCTAGAAAACTATCCAAGTTTGCTAATTTGTCTTTACCTCTATTAGGATTGGGAGGGTTATACAAACCATTATAAAAGTCAGCGAACATATTAGCAATACAAAGAGGATTGTTAGTGAATGTACTATCGGGCTTCTGCAATTGAGGTACTGTAGTGTTTCTAGTCAGTTCCTTGAGTTTATTCACCAGCATTTTGCCCAGTTTATTTCCGTATATATATTATTGTGTGTCTATAATTTTAATGGATCTGATCGCTTCTTTGTCTAATAATTGGTTTATTTCATGATTTCATTCTTAGCTCTAAATTGTTTGATATCTTTTTTTATTTGGGTTATGGGTTATGAGTCACTTGGGATCTTAATAAATTTGTCTTGGATTGTAATTGTGTCCATTTGGCTTTAGTTTGTTTATTTCTCCTACTTGATTCTGCAATTAAGAAATCTCTTACATAAGCTTTCAAAGCACCCCAAACAAATAATGGATTAGAAATGCTATCAGCATTGATTGAGATGAATTCAGAGACCTGTTGGTGGAGCTGTTGTAGTAAGATTTTATCTTGTAGCAAACTAGAATTTAGTGTCCATGATTTACTTCTATCCAGGTTCAATACCCCAGACAGAGTACCCTCTACCATGGAGTGGTCTGACCAGGAACAGTTTAATATTGGAGCTTTTGTTAGGAGTGGGATCAAAATTTGGATAGATTAGATATAATCTATCCTGGAATGTGAATTATGCATTGGCGAAAAATATGTATAGTCCCTTGTGTTACCATTTGATGTTCTCCAACAATCAATTAGGTTGTGGTCAAGTGCAAAATATTTTAAAATGTTGAGGGAAGGTCTGAAGTGAATTTTATCTTGTAGCAAACTAGAATTTAGTGTCCATGATTTACTTCTATCCAGGTTCAATACCCCAGACAGAGTAACCTCTACCATGGAGTGGTCTGACCAGGAACAGTTTAATATTGGAGCTTTTGTTAGGAGCGGGATCAAAATTTGGATAGATTAGATATAATCTATCCTGGAATGTGAATTATGCATTGGTGAAAAATATTGTATAGTCCCTTGTGTTACCATTTGATGTTCTCCAACAATCAATTAGGTTGTGGTCCAGTGCAAAATCTTTTACAATGTTGAGGGAAGGTCTGAAGTGGCCCTGTGATGTCCCTTGTGTGGTTCGATCTAGTCTATGATCTAATGTGAGATTAAAATCACCCCCCCCCCATTATAGTTTAATATTTCTTCCAGAGAGTTAAGTGTTTACTCACTTTTGTCAAAAAAGATACTTGGTGGTCATTTGGAGCATAAATATTAACTATCAATACTGGGGTATTCTGGATCAAACCCCTAATCATGAGGTATCTCCCTTCTTTATCTATGACTACTTCTTCCTCTTTGAAGTTTAAGGATGAGTGAAGGAGAACAGTAACCCCACCCTTTTTTATTGCAAACTGCATGGTATTGAATAGGGTACAGTTTGTCCCAATATTTTGGAGTATATGTTTTGGTGAAATGAGTCTCCTGTAACATGACTATTTGTGCTTTTCGGGTTTTATAAGTGGAGATTGGTTCTTTCCTTTTAATGTCGGAGTTAAGCCCCCTCACATTGTGTGATACTATTTTAATAGACATCTTGGGAGGTAGGGGACATTGCCAATAAATTAGCTTCCTCAAATTGTAATGTAATATAAGGACCAGAGGAACCCCAAACGTGATCTTGTGGTGGGGAGCCGATACTTACCGAATGTAAAAGACATCTGACTAGCAGAAAACATCTAAGAGACAAAATATTCTGCAATAGAAATGAAACATTGAATATAACCTCAATACAGTGAGAAATATCATGCATATAACAATTATACAGTGACAAATGTAACAACTTTGATATGAAATATATCTGGATTAAGTACTTAGAAACAATGAAAAACAGATAAACTTTCATAGATGTATTAGGATTCCAAATCTGGGGAAGTTGAAGTGATGTATGGGATGGGAGATCCCACAGTATCCAAAGTGAAATATATATCTACTTATATTCCCTTGATAGTTATTAAGTAGCATGATAGGGAAAGCAAAGGGAGGGGGTGTAAATGGGAAAGAGGGAAAGAAGGGGAGGTGGGAAGATAGAAATTGATTATATGGATATACAAACATAGAAGGGAGAGGGGGAAGGAGGTTAGCTCCTGAGATGAGTAAAAATGCAGTTAAGTATATTAGAACATTTAGATGGACAATTTGTCCATAACAAGTGTAAACGATTAAGGAAAAATTGTGACCACAATTGGTCAATCTACTGTTAGGTTAAATAAAAGTTTGTCTATTGGAAGTTGATTCAAAAAGATGACACTCCTTACTAATTATGCTTGAAAGAGAAAATACTCATCACTTCGACTCCAATAATCAAGTTGGTGGGCTTTCCTCTTCACATGGTAATTCAGAGTCCATAGTAGTGCTTGGATTTGACTTAGATTTTTTAGGTTTTCTAGCTTTTCCCACCGGAGTCCATTCTCGTTGGAAGGTCTTCTTTTGGGGATTTGGGGTCGTTGGAGTGATGGGAGGTTTAAAATGGATCTGTAGACGTTGTAATATGGTGAATCCCTCTGCTAGTGTAGAACAGGTGTAGCTGATGTTCTAATGTAAGAATACAAGTTTAAAAGGAAAGTTCCACCTGTATTTTATCTGAGCCTTAGTAAGAGCTGTTGTTATTGGGTTTCGTAGAGTAATGGGAGCAATATCTGCAAATATTTGTAGTGAGTGGCCCTCAAAGTTGATGTTTTGCTGTGTTCTAGCTGCTTTGAGAATAAGCTCCTTTACATGAAAGTAGTGGAGTTTTAGAATAATGTCTCTTGTTGGTGATTGTTGGGGTTAAGTTAAGGCTCTATGCACCCTGTTCATGAGAAACATGTCAGGTTCTATCTCAGGAACAAGTTGGTGGAAAAGTTTTGACATGGACTCTTGTAGATTTTTATATGATGCTGGTAAGTTTCTTATGCAAAGGTTAGATCTATTTTCGAGATCTTCAATTTGTTCTTCGAGTTTGGTGATGTATCATGTTCTGATAAGGAATTTTGGATCTAAGGAATTTCTTCCACAATGTTGTCTGTTTTTTCTTCAAGTTCTGCCGTACGGCTACCAATATCTTTAATGTCTTAACGCTGTTTTTAGTTCTTCTGGAAACAAAGATTTTATCTGGGACAAAAGTTCTTTATTCTGAGTATCCATGTTGCTTGGTGCAGTTATTTCAATAGTACTTGCATTCATATTGTTGCTAGAGGAAGGAAAGCTTCTTTTCCTGTTGTTTTTGTTTTAGTTGCGATTTATTGAGGCATTCTTTAACTGTGTTATGTTTTTCATCTTGTCTGCTTTAGTAGGGGATTATAAATAGGGTTGGTGTATATGTTTAAAGCTGACAATGCTTGTAGGGAAAACTCAGGAGCTAGGGTATTAATGCTGTATATTTAGATATAAAATGGCATGTTAAGCTGTAGTGCACTTTCCCAATTTATGGATTCAAGGGTTATTAGAGCATGCCATCTCTCCTGTCCCCATGCTTAGCAGCTCTCCATTATTGAATCTCTGGAGAGTTTGTGGAAACAGAGATAGAACCAAGGACCGCTGCATGTATACTGAGCTGTTCCTTTGTCTTATGACTATGGACCTTTAATTGGAACCCCTCAGTCAACTCCTGAAGCAACTATATAAGCTTCCTAATCAGGCTAAGGGGAACGTAGGTGGTGTTTATAAAGGTCTGAAAAGAAACTTAAATGCTCTATATGTTTGCTTTTACATGTGTGGTATGCTTATCGAGCTGCTGCTTTGGTATAGTAGGGATAGTCTGTTGACAGCAGGATGTTACAGTGTTCATGTTTGGGAGCCGTAATGTGCTAGTGGCGTAGCAATTTATACATTTCTCAACTGCTCAAAATAGCGTCTTTTCCCGCCAAAATTTCGATTTAATTGGGATAGTATTTTAATCCTACAGTGGATCTATTATGATGAAAGGCAATTATCAGCTTACATCTCAAAACGAAAAACACTTTAGTGCTGTACTCCCAGTGTTGCTCACTTGCCGCAACTCCCTTTCTTACTGACCTGAAGCGTCAGATATCTGCGTGGGACAGTTTTTATGAGAGCTACGATGTGCTCTGCTTCGGTCTTATGATCCGATCATTGTATCTCAGCAGTTATGAGATCTTCTGTGATCAGGAGAATCTCCCTTTGGTATTTATACCTTGTCCAGCCATCGGAGCAAAGCCCCGACCCTCCAGCGGCTGCAAGTGATCCAGGAGCTTACTGTGGAATGGAGCACTTAGTTATCTGCTTTTAAAAATGTTTTAAATGTCTACCAATTTCTTCTAATGTGCCCTTATGATGTAACAAATCTTAGGAGACAAGATCCAGATGATTTGAGGAGAATTTTATATGTGATTTTACTCACTCTAATCGGAGCTCACAAAAATCACATCCTTCTCCTACGACTGCTGACCACGCCCTCAAGAGTATACAATTTTAATAAAGTTTCTAATTTACTTTTATTATCTAATATGCTTCATTGTCTTGTAGCATCAAACATAACCTTTCTGTGTTTTCAGACTCCTATTGATTTCTATGGCATTCGCAGCCTCAAGGGTGGCGGTTTGAATGATAGGTACGCTGCAATGGAATAGACGTGAGCATACATGTTGCATATTTGATAAGTTGTTTGATAAATTGGCAAGAGGGTTAAATAGAGTCGAATGTGACAATGGATGATCAGTATTCCGCTTGAATAACACAAGCATCGATCTGCGTCAGATTGATATCGCGGGAGCGTATATTACGTCACAGACTTCAACATTTGACAATCTTGACGCTTTGTTAAGTACGGCGGATTAACTTTGCGTCTAATTTGACACGGAATTCCAGCGTATTATCAGTTGAAGCATTAATAAATCGGCCCCTTAGAATCTAATTGTGTAATTTTATATTAAACAACCACTCAACAAAAGCATACAAGAACACTATCTTCTTTTGAATGACTGTTTTCCTAATGCCAATAAGACAAATCCTTTCTATAACTAATTACGATATATATATATATATATATATATATATATATATATATAATACTGTCCAATTTACAGTGTTACCCTCCTATGGACATCCGCCTGGGTGCAAGAATGCAATGAATACTCCTCCAAATAAAATGCACTCGCAGGTCTTTGTAAAGTAAAACAAACTCTGTTTATTGGAACGTTTTTCAGGGAAATCTTCCCTTTCATCAGCATAACACAAAGTGAAAAAATGTAACCTTATATACACTGTAAAGAAATCACAAATGACAAATACCTGTGTACAATTCAGTGAAACAACGCCAGCACATCGTGGTGGAACGCAAACCATGCGTTCCAAACAGTATAGACCGGAAGTGTTACAATCTAGTGCACTTCCGGTGTGCAAATTTAAACCAATAATTGTTCGTATGTATTCATAATGTGTAGCAAAAAACATTTAAAAAATGGCATAACGTGAGCCTGCACAGTAGTGAACAAACTAGGTGATGGCCCATTAGATAGCCTAACAACTCTAACTACTGATCAATTTGTGTAGTTGTATATGTTTTAAATTGAAAATGAGAGCCTGGTACAGTGACACTTACATCTTATGTAGCGCCAATCTCTGCAGCAATGTATTTATAAGATGTGGCTAGCAATTATTTTTGTCATTAATTCTATACTACGGGCGCTCATCTGCGCATCCATTGTTAACGGTTGCCATGGTGGTTGCTATAGCGACATGCGTAAACATATACTGTACTCAAAGGTCAATTTGCATATCAGATCAGGACCCTCAGTTAAATCAGACCAAGAGGTGTATGCAAATAGCGACAAAGGAAGTCGCAGTCCAGCATACCACTTCGGCAGCCTTCATCCAAGTAGTCAGTATCAAAGTATATTAAAATCGCAATATATTATTTGCTCCCACGCTAACCATTATGAATAAAATAAAATAAAAGGAATTCGCAATAATGTCTATAAATAACATTAAGCCAAACTGTGGCAAACAGAATACCATTAGCTATCTCTACTATAGTATGAATGTGATTATATAACCACATAGTAATATAGAATAACAATGTGACCGTAAAGGATCTAGAAACCCATTTATCAACCTATCAATACAATTATATATCAATCATGTGCATTCAGTAATAGAAGTAGCGCAATATCATATACATATATACAACTGAAAACATCATATTCCCACATTATAAACTTGCAACTGATTACAAAGTGAACTTTCATCAGATGAATCATGGTCCTTCTACTTCGGGGTTCTTGTCCCATTTTGACCACATTTGAGACCATTCCTATATCTTTACAAAGTCTTCAGCTCATATTACTTTGAAGATATATACCCTGATGGTTTATCAGGTGATGAATCCTCCCGGTGAATCACTTGTGTGCATCTTACTATATCTTACAGTATCCATCCAGTGAAAAGGGGGTGCCCCAACCGGCCGGCCCATAAGATAGATATAGGAGAAAATTAGATGGTAACTGGTGTGGTGGGTGTCTTATCCCCTGACTGGAGTGGAACACATTGTGACCCAATACCACTCAGGACTTGGTTAAATGCTGGCAGGTCTACCCCCAGTGAGGCCTGACCTCTAACATACCATAAGTACAGGTGCACCACATCCTTGACCGTACCCCTAGAATGTGTCTCCAATCTAAATGAGCACTTTGAAATACAGCGGTGAATTCAAACCTCCTGGATACACCGTGCCCAACCGGTACATCCATTCCACCTCCCTTATAAGTAAGGCCTTGTCACGATCTCCTCCCCTGTCCAGGCAGTGGATATGATCAATGAGGATATATCTAATGGAGGACACCTGGTGGGTCATCTGTGCACAGTGCCTGGCCACAGGCTGATCCGATTCTCCAGAAGTGAGAGCAAGCCGAATGGCCCGTCTGTGGTTGGCCATCCTTTCCCTGAGTGTGCCAATGGTTTTACCCACATAGAATTGGGCACACGGGCAAAAGAGCAGATATATCACATGCGTAGTACTGCATGTAATGGAATGCTTAATAGTGTAGACTTTATTTGTATGTGGATGATGAAATGTTTTGGTGGAAATTAGACCATTGCATGTAGTGCAACCCAAGCACCGATAAGATCCCTTCATATTAACATGGGTGGTGTTAGAATAACATTTCTTGGGGTCCATCTTCACCAAAGTATCACGGAGATTTGTGCCCCTCCTATATGCAATCATAGGAGTGAGTTCTTGTGTAAAAGCCAGCCTCGGATCCGATTGAACCATAGGCCAATATTTCCTTAATATCTTGCCCGCTTCTGTGGTATTTCGTGCAAACATGGTAGCCATGATTAATCTCTTTTGTTCAGCAGTCAAAGCTTCTTTATAACTGAGGGTGTATTGTGTAGAGGTTAACACTTCTTTTAAAATATCATCCACCACCTGTGTCTTATAGCCCCTTTGGAGGAATTTGTCCCTCATATACTGTAACTGGGAGACCCCTGTGGCATTGTTTGAGTTGTTGCGTACTACCCTGATCATTTGTGACTTAATGATGCCCCTCAGCAGTGCTGGGGGATGGCAACTGGCTGCATTAAGTATAGAGTTCCTATCGGTGGGTTTGCTGTATAACGTAGTGCCAAGTGTATGCTCCTGTATATAGATACTTAGATCAAGAAAATGTATCTGTCTGTCACTGTACGTGATTTTGAATCTCACCAGTGTCTCTGTATTATTGAACTGTTCAAACCAGTTTAGTAGTGTATGTTGTCCCCCATATTACAGACAGTAGTCACGGCGATGGGGTCTAATATGGCCCCATTGTATGCCAACATTTATATGTCCCACTTTGAAAATGAATATCTGTGGAATACTGATACATCCTCTATCATTTTCTTCGTCAGATATATAGATGATGTCTTTTTAGTCTGGCGAGGGGGACAACATACACTACTAAACTGGTTAGAACAGTTCAATAATACAGAGACACCGGTGAGGTTCAAAATCACGTATAGTGACAGACAGATACACAAGACACCCTCATATATAAAGAAGCTGTGACTGCTGAACAAAAGAGATTAATCATGGCTACCACTTTTGCACCAAATACCACAGAAGCGGGTAAGATATTAAGGAAATATTGGCCTATGGTTCACTCCTATGATTGCATATAGGAGGGGCACAAATCTCTGTGATACTTTGGTGAAGACGGACCCCAAGAAATGTTATACTAAATGTTATACTAACACCACCCATGTTAATATCAAGGGATCTTATAGGTGCTTGGGTTGCACTACATGCAATGGTCTCATTTCCACCAAAACATTTCATCATCCACATACAAATAAAGTCTACACTATTAAGCATTCCATTACATGCAGTACTACGCATGTGATATATCTGCTCTTTTGCTCGTGTGCCTGATTCTATGTGGGTAAAACCATTGGCACACTCAGGGAAAGGATGGCCAACCACAGACAGGCCATTCGGCTTGCTCTCACTTCTGGAGAATCAGATCAGCCTGTGGCCAGGCACTGTGCACAGATGACCCACCAGGTGTCTTCCATTAAATATATCCTCATTGATCATATCCCCTGCCTGGACAGGGGAGGAGATCGTGACAAGGCCTTACTTAGACGGGAGGTGGAATGGATGTACCAGTTGGGCACGGTGTATCCAGGAGGTTTGAATTCACCGCCGGATTTCAAAGTGCTCATTTAGATTGGAGACACATTCTAGGGGTACGGTCAAGGGTGTGGTGCACCTGTACTCGGGGTATGTTGGTGGTCAGGCCTCACTGGGGGTAGACCTGCCAGCATTTAACCAAGTCCTGAGTGGTATTGGGTCACAATGTGTTCCACTCCAGTCAGGGGATAAGACACCCACCACACCAGTTACCATCTAAGTTTCTCCTATATCTATCTTATGGGCCGGACGGTTGGGGCACCCCCTTTTCACTGGATGGATACTGTAAGATACTGTAAGATGCACACAAGTGATTCACCGGGAGGATTCATCACCTGATAAACCATCAGGGTATATATCTTCAAAGTAATATGAGCTGAAGACTTTGTAAAGATATAGGAATGGTCTCAAATGTGGTCAAAATGGGGCAAGAACCCCAAAGTAGAAGGACCATGATTCATCTGACGAAAGTTCACTTTGTAATCAGTTGCAGTTGTATATATGTATATGATATTGCGCTACTTCTATTACTGTATGCACATGATTGATATATAATTGTATTGATAGGTTGATAAATGGGTTTCTAGATCCTTTACGGTCACATTGTTATTCTATATTACTATGTGGTTATATAATCACATTCATACTATAGTAGAGATAGCTAATGGTATTCTGTTTGCCACAGTTTGGCTTAATGCTATTTATAGACATTATTGCAAATTCCTTTTATTTTATTTTATTCATAATGGTCTATGTTAGCGTGGGAGCAAATAATATATTGCGATTTTAATATACTTTGATACTGACTACTTGGATGAAGGCTGCCAATGTGGTATGCTGGACTGCGACTTCCTTTGTCGCTATTTGCATACGCCTCTTGGTCTGATTTAACTGAGGGTCCTGATCTGATATGCAAATTGACCTTTGGCGACAGTATATGTTTATGCATGTCGCTATAGCAGCCACCATGGCAACCGTCAACAATGGATGCGTAGATGAGCGCCCGTAGTATAGAATTAATGACACAAATAATTGCTAGCCACATCTTATAAATACATCGCTGCAGAGGTTGGCACTACATAAGATGTAAGTGTCACTGTACCAGGCTCTCGTTTTCAATTTAACACATATACAACTTCACAAATTGATCAGTAGTTAGAGTTGTTAGGCTATCTAATGGGCCATCACCTAGTTTGTTCACTACTGTGTAGGCTCACGTTATGCCACTTTTGAAATGTTTTTTGTTACACATTATGAATACATACGAACAATTATTGGTTTAAATTTGCACACCGGAAGTGCACTAGATTGTAACACTTCCGGTCTATACTGTTTGGAACGCATGGTTTGCGTTCCACCACGATGTGCTGGCGTTGTTTCACTGAATTGTACACAGGTATTTGTCATTGGGATTTCTTTAGAGTGTATATAAGGTTAAATTTTTTCACTTTGTGTTATGATAATGAAGGGGAAGATGTCCCTGAAAACGTTCCAATAAACAGAGTTTTGTTTTACTTTAAAAAGACCTGCGAGTGCATTTTATTTGGAGGAGTATATACAGTGTATATATATATATATATATATATATATATATATATATATATATATACCACCCAATGGAAAAGTGAAGTTAAAATTGCTTTTTTATTTTCAAACGTATTAATTATCCCTCTCTTCAGACTTAGTAGAAAGAATCATCATCTTCATATACAACGGGACCTTACTCCACAACCTTTGTGCCCTAAATGCAGCAACCTCTGCATTTTTATTGTTTTAAAAGATAGATAATCCCTTTATTACCCATTCCCCAGTTTTGCATAACCAACATTGTTATATTAATATACTTTTTACCTCTGTGATTATCTTGTATCTAAGCCTCTGCAAACTGCCCCTTTATTTCAGTTCTTTTGACAGACTTGCAGTTTAACCAATCAGTGCCTGCTCCCAGACAACTTCACGTGCACGAGCACAGTGTTTACTATATGAAATACGTGAACTAACACCCTCTAGTGGTGAAAATCTGTTAAAATGCATTCTGAAAAGAGGTGGCCTTCAAGGTCTAAGAAATTAGAATATGAATCTCCTAGGTTAAGCTTTCAACTAAGAATACCAAAAGAACAAAGCAAAATTGGTGATAAAAGTAAATTGGAAAATTGTTTAAAATTACATGCTCTATCTGAATCATGAAAGTTTATTTTGGCCTAGACTGTCCCTTTAATAGATTTCTAAGGGGGCTAACTGAAAAAACTCATATCAGCTTGAGCTCTAAGCCAAAGGTGCACTAAGGCAAGAAGGCCTTAAAATAAATTATAATGAAAGTGCACTCTTATATTTCCTCCCTTTTCATATGTTCCCTCCTATTATTCATTTGCCCTATGCAGTGTATGAAATCATTTACAAATAGCTCCTTCACATTAGCTTTAACACTTTATTCAGGCCTCCAAGAGCTACATTTTCTAGTGCTCAAGTGCAACACCAAATTCACCACTTAATATGAGCGATAACAGCACACCCTGCTTCATCCATTAAAAGTACGGTGCACACAAAAAATATGTTGGTCGCATTAAAGGGATATTACAACCAAAATTGGAATCCATGTGGGTGCATTTCTGTATTGAACAGAAGCAATTTTTAATATACATGCATTAGCAAAAATGCTTCAAATAAAAGCTATAGCTGTTTCAAAGGTGTATTCAAGTATGCACCGTGCACCAGCATTTTAAACACAACACTTGTTTGGAGAGCCTAAGGTGCTTGTACCATCTGGTAATGACTCAATTTGTTAATTGTTGACATGATACAAGCCCCACTGATGATATGAGCTGCATTATTTAAAATGTGGATGCAGTGATAATATCTAGCTATGCTTCACATGCACGTGCAGAGAAAAATGTTAACACTAAAACAGTGATAACTCTTAATAGAAGCATTTTTGCGAATACTTGTATATTGAAAATATGTTTCTATTCAAAGATGTAATAAATCTATGTGCATTTATATTTTGACTGGAATGTCCCTTTAAGATCCTCTGGTAAATCTTTTTTTTACCATTACATTGTGACACCTGATTGTATACTAGTCTTAGTGCAGGGACACAATAAGGATAACACACCCTGCACATCTATATATATACAGTATATATATGTTTATTTAAATGTCTAAAAAGCATCTTAAAGGTATATGGTGTATGACAAGGTTCTTGACAGGGAAGGGCTCAAAGGTGTTGTTTATCTGTGTACATAAGTATGTGTACACACACATATATACAGCTATATACATACACAGATACAAATACACACATACATATGTAGTAGCCCACTTCCAATCAACTTAGGCTAAGGTTTCTTAAATTCAAATAGTCGCCAATGAAAATTCAGCTCCTTTTACTTTAAGCACACAAATTTATTAAATGTGTAGAAGTTCCAACATTTCAGCCCACATCTAGGCTTTTTTTAAGGTTACTCACAGACCCATAAACCCCCTTTAAAAACACTAATGCACATCAACAAGTTCAGGTATCAATACCAGTCCAGAGTGGCTCTCGCCCATTCAATTTTTATGCTCTGTAATTTCATATGAAAAGCTATCTCCATCTAGTGGCTAGTGTTGACTCTGCAATTTTTGCTTCTAATCTTCCACTTTCTTGCTAAAGGGGAATGAAATTACAGTGATTACAAACTGGCATGCATACCTAAATAGATACAAAGCAAAAATTTTACAAATTAAATAGTCATTGCAAACAAATAATAAGAGCAGTGTAAATCCTTAAAGGAAACATGACAGATAAATAAGTATTTAAAACTTTATGGTGCATTGTGTCTAACTCAAGTATTCACTGTGCCTCTCTTTAAAGGTAGTATTTGATCAATAGGGCACCATCTTCAACATGAAACAGGATGTTTCCGTTTTAAAAATGTTTGAACACCGACTAGGCAGTTTTGCCATTCTCTAATGCTTTCTAACAGATTATAAAAAATGAAAGTATTAGAGCTACTCTGGTACTGATACAGATGTTGATATGCCTTAGTGTATTTAAAGGGGGTTTATGGGTCTGTGAGTTACCCTGAAAAAGGCCCAGATGTGGGCCGAAACTTTGGGAACACTACACATGTAATAAATCTGTGCACATAAAGAAAAAGGAGCTGAGTTTTCATTGGCGACTATATATATATATATATATATATATATATACACTATATATACATATATATATATATATATATATATATATATATATATATATATATATCATTTTATTGGTGCCATGCACCTTTATTTTATCATGTTTTTCAAATAGGATCTCCTTATGACATAAGTTATCCTATTTGGAAAACATGATAGAGTAAAATAAAGGAATGGTTTAAAGTCCTGTGAGTGCCCTTATCTCATGTGGATATACAGGTATACCTCGTTCATACAGCGGGTTAGGGACCGGAGCCCCGCTGTAAAGTGAAAACCGCCTTAAAGTGAAACAATGTGGTTTAAGCTTTCTTTTCACTTGCCAGTGTGTTTAAAAAATGTAAAACATGTTTGAAATAACATATATTAGGTGTGCAATAGTGTTAAGTTTAGTTTACCACTAGCACAGCACAGTATTCAAGGGGGCCCCTAGAGGTGAGCAAAGCTATAGCTGGCAGGGGCCTTTGACCGGAGGAGGAATAGGCCATCATGGGGGTTGGTTTGTTAAAAAGGGGGTGGAGTTGACAGTTTGAGTATAAAACGTCCTTTGCTCCCCCCCCCCACGATAATTCCCCTTGCCCCTCATCTCCCTTCCGTTCCCTCTCCCCCCCCCTTTTTTTTTTTTCTCCCTCATGCCCAGTCGCCCCGGGGTCAACAATCTCTCTCAATAACTAGTAACACTGTATAGTCAGCTGGATGTTATTACTATACATATGCAACATAATTCCTTGGGCCAATTATAGTTCGAGGAGAAGGCATACTCCAGGTGATATTTAATCAGATACATATTTGAATGTTTTTCATATGTCATTTCATTTAGCTATAGGTTGTGTTGTTTATTTTATGGACTAGCATAGGCCTGCTTATAACAAGGAATTCCTACAGAAACTAGGCCCAATGATGATTGTTTAAAGGTATTTTATATGTTAAAAGTCCGTTTGACCATGTACATATGTAAAACGAGGTATTATTCATGGCTAGATGTCTTACCAATTTACCTTATGGTTTTCGCTCTGATATGGTTTACAGACGTGAAGACATGCCTGTTATAATTGATGCATAAATACGGATGTATGTCAAACGTATGATGTTTTTCAAGAATTTGTTTTTGTATGCTTTATTACCTCAATAAATATTATTATTAAAAAAAAATAATAAAAAAAAAGGGGGCTGGAGTGGAGGAAGCCATTATTTAAGTGGCTGAGCGGGAACATTTTGCAGATTATTGATAAAAATTTATGAAGCAGCATCTTCTCTGCACTTTTCCCGTTCAGCCTTTGTAATGGCTTCCTTGGAGGAGTTGTTGCGGTGGATCAGGGAGGCAGCTGAGAGCAGGGGACCTGCTTGCCTGGAGGAGAGGATGGAGTCCTTACTTAGGGAGAGGGTTACAGTCCCTGTGGCGGCTTCCGGTGCAGCGGCTGGTGCGGTTAGGCCCAAATCGATGCGGAGGTCTAAGCCTCCGGTTCGGCTGAGCCTTCAGGGCATTTGAGGAAGGAGGGCAGAAGGAGCAGAGTGGTGGCATGCCATCGCATTGCTGGTCCGGTTCCAGTATTGGCCTTAAGAGGTCCTAGTTGCTGCTCTGGGGGGGCGGAGCTTGTCGGATGGAGTGGTGGCATGGATCCGTTCAGGAGAGACAGTCCCCAGAGGTTTGGTGAACGTAAGTTGCGGACAGAGTCTACAGCTCACGGCCACATGCGACCTTTAGTTGCAGGAGAGTTGGGTCGGCAGGATCCGGAGGTGGTTGACGGTCCGGCTGGGCCTGTGTTAGTGGGTGGGAGGGCCCTTGGCAGTGTGAGTGTAGTTGAGGATAGTGGTAGTGAGGATAGATTACTTTCAGTTGAGGTCCCTTCTGTTGAGGACAGCCATGTGTATGTGGTAGGTAGTGGTGTAGAGGGGGGTAACTTTGATGGGTTTGGGGGGAGGAGGAGATTTACTCTGAGGGGGAGTTAGAGGAGATGTTTAGGGATGTGCACTTGTGCAGGAGGGGGGTTCCACAAAGGGACTTGGCATTGTGCTTGTCTTCTTCTGGGGATGAATATGTCCCTCCTTCCCCAGAAGCTCAGGGTTTTAAGGATAGGGTTTCTTTTCCTGGTCCTGAGGGTAAGCGTTTTCCTGGGAGCAAGAGTGGGGTTGTTTTTAGGGATCCTATGGGTGGGCCCACATCTTCCAAGGGGGGGAGGGGTGGGGAGCATTTGTCACTTGCTTGTGTGTCTTTTTCAGCGGTGGAGCAGCATGTACGGCCTGGGGAGCACATAAGCTTTTCAGGTGCGTAGCAGGATATCAGTGACGGCCTGGAGGAGGACTCCTTTGGCTTCCACGGTTCTTGGACGGAATCCATTTGTCTGGAACCTGATGACGGAGCCCTTGGTCTGGGGGTCCTGCACGCTCTGGTCAGATTCAGCAGGTGAGTTCGGCCATTAGAGGGTTCAGGGCACAGGTGCATCACGGTGGCCTGGTAGCTACGGCCACTGCTAGAGGTGCCTGTTCCGGTGTAAGACAGCCTCATAGGCCTGGGGAGAACTTGGAGGGTAGAGGGCATTCTCGTAGATGGCCTGGTACTGATGTTATGGGATCTGTGGGTTTTGGGGTGACAGCCCCTAAGAGAGGCCGAGGGTGCGCTGCGGTTGGGGGTGTCAATCACTTCAGGGGGCGGCGGGGACGGGGGAGTTATTTGCCTTTGAATGTGGTTTCACGTGTCCCTGTTTTGCAGAGTCCAAGACGGCAGCCACCCCAGGATGAGGTGGCAGTACGGGGTGATGTTGCCGGGACCTCCAGCGGAGAAGGTGCAGTAACAGAGCCGCACAGGAGCGGACTCCAGTCCAGAGAGATGGTGGAGAGTGTCGTCGGAAACCTATTGGGACTCATTGGGGTGGGTCGGCTTTGTTGGAGTGTGCGGGTGTGCCTGGTGGAGAGTCTGTGTTGGGGGCTTTGGTTGCTGGTTTAAGGGAGTTGCTGGCAAAGCTGGAGGGTTCGGGTGTGTCGGCTTCTTCCCCAGCTGCAAGGGTATGGGTTCCCCCGGCGGATCCTTCATTGGTTACGGAAGTTACAGTCGGGTCCCCGGTGAGCATAGTTGCTTCGAGTGTGTCTAGTGGGGGCCAAGGTCTTGATTCAGGGGCTGCAGCCGGTGGGTCCGGTCCCAAAGTGATTGGAGGAGCGGAGCTTAAGGTAGCAGACACTGCATTGGCACGGTCCTGCCTTTGTACAATTGGCCCTTTGGGAATGCACTTGACGACAGAGCTTAGGGATAAGATCTTTAAGAGGGAGTTTATTGAGCTTTTCTCACTTCTGCCCCTTGACCAATCCTTTGCAATCCCTGAGGATTCTAAGAAGGATACGGTTAACAAAAAGGAGGAGGAGTGAAAGAAACGTTATAGAAAGTTGCCGAAAACATTCACCAATTGGTTCCAAGCTTTTGTGATTTACACCAGGGTCATGTCAGGGAAGTTTCCTGAGCAAGGCGTGGTGCTGTTCTGCTATCTGGACGAGATAGCGGCGGCCCAGAGGACGTATGGGGGTATGGCCTGGTGGGTTTACGATGAGCAGTTTAGGCAGTGTTTGTTGGTGAAGCCTTCTATGCAGTGGGACGACCAGGATATGGGTTTATGGTTTAAGATCATGACTCCTTTGAGAGCGGCTCAGTCCTTTCGGGCAGGAGCCGGTGGTCAATCTTCGGGGGGGCAGTCAGCTGTCGGTAGAAAGGGGTACTGTTTCGCCTTCAATGAGAAGGTTTGCAAGTGGGGAACTTTGTGCAAGTTTCGCCACGAATGTTCAGGATGTGGTGGCTCCCACTCCTATAACAAGTGTTTCCGAAAAGGCAAGCCTGGGGCGGGTTTTGATGCGGTTGAAAAGGGGGGTAACACCGGTGATGGTAAGTGCGATGGAGCTGTGGCTCATCCAGTACGCTAGGAAGAAGGGTTGTAAGGAGAAGGCAGCTTTGTTGCTTCACGGTTTTCAGTTTGGCTTTGTTATCCCTTCTCAAGGTGGTCCACAGTTTTTTAGGGGCAATTTGATTTCGGCCAGGCAATGGCCGGGTGCGTCAAAATTTTTTGAAGGAGGTTGAATTGGGTTATATGGCGGGCCCTTTTCAGAGCCGCGTCTTGTCGATTTGAGGATCTCCCTGTTGGGGGTGGTCCCTAAGCGGGAGATGGGGAAGTTCCGTTTGATCCATCACTTGTCTTTCCCTAAGGGGGGATCTGTCAATGATGGCATACCAAATGAACTGGCATCGGTTAGGTATGCTTCTTTTGATCAGGCTGTTTGTTTGGTTCGTGAGGCTGGGCATTCCGCATTATTGGCCAAGATTGATATTGAGGCAGCTTTCCGGTTGTTGCCCGTCCACCCCTCATCGAATCACTTGCTTAGATGTTGTGTGGGGGGTTCCTATTTTGTGGACCTTTGCTTGCCCATGGGCTGTTCCATATCATGTTCACTTTTCGAGTGTTTCAACACGTTCTTGGAATGGGTGATTTGTGTCCAGTCGGGTTTCAATTCAATGGTGCATTATCTTGACGACTTTCTTTTTGTCGGTCCAGACGGATCTGAGGCCTGCCGGATTATGCGTTATGTTTGTTATCAGGTGGCGGGTGAGTTTGGGGCCCCATTGCTCATGAGAAGTCTGAGGGGCCGGTTACAGTGATTTGTTTTCTTGGGATCACCATTGCTTCAGAAAAAATGGAATGTAGGCTTCCAATTGAAAAGATTGAGGACTTGGTCTCGATCATTGGAAGGGTTTTGATGGTCAGGAAGGTCACTTTGAGGGACCTTCAATCCTTATTGGGCAAGTTGAATTTTGCTTGCCGAATCATACCGATTGGTAGGGTTTTTTGCAGGCATCTGTCATTGGCCACGGCAGGTGTTAAGCAGCCGCATCATTTTGTGAGGTTGTCTTGGGAATTGAAGAATGGTATGTAGAAGCGTTTTTTATTGGAGTTCAATGGGTCCGCTTTGATTCAAGGACGTTAGGCTTTCTAATGAGCAATTGGGGTTGGTGACGGATGCTGCTGGCAGTCATGGTTTTTGTGCTTACTTCCAGGGGCATTGGT
This sequence comes from Bombina bombina, assembly GCF_027579735.1. NCBI lineage: Eukaryota > Metazoa > Chordata > Amphibia > Anura > Bombinatoridae > Bombina > Bombina bombina. The sequence goes on from NC_069500.1 coordinate 1,285,173,173, forward strand.
GTTCAGCTGCTTGGCCGGTCTCGTGGCGTGGGCTTGATCTGATTCATAATTTGGTTTTTCTCAAATTTTTTCCGGTAGTGATGGCTTTGTTCATATGGGAGGAGGCCCTGGTGAATAAGTCTATCGTTTTCTATTCGGACAATATGTGGGTTGTTTCTGCACTGAATACTTTGTCAGCTTCTTCACTTCCGGTGTTACGTCTGTTGAGATTGCTGGTGTTGAAGTGTCTTAAGATGAATGTGTTTGTTAGGGCGAAACATATTCCTGGTGTTGATGACTCAATTGCTCATGCCACACCAAAAAAAACTCTCTGCGCTAAAACCCTTCTATGAAGATGTTTACACAATAATATTGAATGATATGTCTCCTATATTTAAATACAAACTCCTAACTTGCAAGATTATGTGAAATTGCTGGTTCCACCGGCTTAATGACAGTCCAATGACTCATAAACACAATAATCAAATAAAGTGAAAAAAATGTCCCATTTAACCATGCAAATCTCGGAACAACAAAGTTCAAAGAGTTATCTGATAAAAGTTCCTTCTCACAAAGATAATATCAAAGTCATTTGAAGGGTTAAGGTGTTTACCCGTGGCACTCCAATGATGGTTGTTATTCAGTTCGGCTACTCTCCGCGTTCTCTGGAGCCAAATCAATGTGTCGGGTAGTGACGTAGCCGCAAGTCAATCACGGCCGTAGAGGTGCAGCTGTTCTGAAGCTGTGTTCTTCTCCCACAGCCAACGGAAACTCATACAGGACAAAAAGACAAAAAAAGCGCACCTCGATTCAAGTGGATTTATTTAACAAATAGCAGACAAATATAAAAAGGGTAAGTTATACACTCACCAGATGCTTAGCATCGATATGCACATAACACTTAAAGATGATCTTGCAGGGGTAGCAGGAAAGAACGATATTGATCACCACTTTACATCTGCAATCCCGGTCACAGGCAATAAAAACTTGACAATGTGTATCACTCATACACACAAATCTCAACCTCAACGCGTTTCCCCTGTCTGAGTGGACGGGCTTTCTCAAGAGGATAATAATGAATGACTTGTACCTGCAGTATGGCCCCTATATACCTTAAACCATCTATGTAAGGCATAGGATACACCTGTGCAAATTACCTTAGCCACACCTGCAGAGGCAAGTCACCAGTATTACAAAAAATGCAATATATAACATGCCACAAATTTGGACATTTAGAACAAAGTTTAAAAACACATACTATTACAAATGTCAGTATAATAATAATTGCCCTATGATAACCATTAAAATTATTAAAAAACATCAGGTCATATATTAAAACTGTCCTAAATCTATACAACAATAAAGATGTTATATTTTTATATATAAAATTGTACCTAACCATATGTGCTCTAAGAGATTAAGAATTCATATTTTACATAACCAATGATAGTTAAAACAACTACAAAAGAACAAAAGATACCTAATGTGGAAAAAAGTTATTTTAAAAATTGACTACATATGAGCTGCCACATCAATGTCTATATTTAACCCCAAAGGTGCCAATGAGTTGATCTTATAAATCCAGAGAGTCTCTAATTTGCGTAGTTTTAAGAGTCTATCGTGTTCCCTAGGGGGAAACCAGTCTATTACTTGTATCGTTAAGCTACTAGAGTCACTATTATGAATTTCCATAAAATGTCTTGGGACACTATGTTTATTGATATTTTCTTTTATATTGTAAATGCGTTCATATAGTCTTCTTTTGATATTTCTTTTTGTGCGGCCTACATAAAATAGGCCAAACCCACACTCTAGCAAGTAAACAACAAAAGTTGAATTACAATTACTTCTAACCGGAATATTAAATTCTTTAGATCTTTCAGAATTATAAAATTTACTTGCTTTATTTATGTGTTTACACATCAGGCAATTCAATTTCCCACATTTATTAGTGCATTTTGCACCTGTTAACCAGTTAGAAGAATTAGGGAGTACTTCTTTGTGTTCTACTTTATTTTTAAGCTTGCTAGGTGCTAAATAGTTTTTAAAAATTTTTCCTTTTTTGAAAGTAACTGTAGGTTGCTCTCCTATATTTATGCCCAAAATAGGGTCTGCTTTCAGAACAGGCCAATGTTTTTTTAAAATATTTTTAATTTTGTTAGAGCCCTCATTGTATGTTGATATAAACCTGATAGGAGCCTCACCCACTTGTTTTGATTCATTAATTATAGTTGGATCCCTTTTAATCAAATCCTCCCTATTTCGTACCAGGGCCTTATTTTTTGATTCGCTTATTAGACTGGGGTTATAACCTTTATTTATAAGTTTCTTTTCCAAATGTTCAGCTTCTTTATTGAAATTCTCAAGATGAGTGCAGTTTCTCCTCATCCTGACAAACTGACTATACGGAATATTGTGGATCCAACTCTTTTTGTGAGCGCTCTTAAAATCTATAAAACTATTTCTCTCAGTGGGTTTTTTAAAAATGGTAACTGCAATAGTACTATTGATATCAGTATAGAGGATCAAATCTAAAAATTCTATTGAAATTTTTGAATGTTTGCCTGTAAATTTCAAATTTAAATAGTTCTGATTCAAATAACCATAAAATTCCACTATCTCATGTTCCTCACCTTTCCACAAAATTAAAATATCATCTATATAACGCTGATATTTCATTATTTTATGAGTATACTTACTATCATTCCAGATAAAAAGATTTTCAAAAAAATTCATAAATAAATTTGCGTAAGAGGGTGCAAATGTTGTGCCCATGGCTGTCCCTTGGGTCTGTAAATAAAACACACCCTCAAACAAAAAATAATTGTGAGTGAGTATAAACATAATACAATCCGTCAAAAATTTGGTCTGGATATTCGGGAAATTTTGTTTTAACAATTCTATCTCTATGGCATTCACACCTGCATCATGTGGGATGCAGGTGTAAAGTGAAGAAACATCACAGGTAATCCACCACATGTTTTCTTCCCATGGTATACCCTCAAAAATTTGAATGACCTCTTTAGTGTCTTTTAAGAATGCTCGAGTTTGTTTTACTAAAGGCTGTAGAAAATGATCTACATATTTGGAGAGATTGTCACAAAGTGCACCAATCCCTGAGACAATCGGCCTCCCTGGTGGATTGGCAAGATCTTTATGCACTTTGGGCAAGTGATAGAACAAAGGGATATTCGGATGGATATTAGACATAAACCTATATTCATTTGTGTTTAAAATTCCTTCATTTTTGGCTGTAATTAAAAGTTTTTCCAATTCTTTACCAAATTTTACTTTTTAACTTTTACTTTTTTATTTTTTAAAGGAATAGATAATCAGAACATTCAGACTAATTCCAATAATTTGAATTCATATAATAATAAGAATAAAAATAACCTTCCAGTAGAAAAGAATGACTCTTATAAACCTTTGCCCACTTTAAATGATTCAAGGGAACCCAGAAATTTTAATAGAGTTTATTCCAGGAGAAATCAATATGATCATGGGCAAAATTTTGAACATGCCCCTTTTAGATCTCAGAACTACAATACAGGATATAGACCTCAGTATAAAAACTCTATCCCCATGTGGAGGAACCATCAAAATCACTATAACCAATCCCCGAGAGGATATCAGTATAGAGGACCTTACAATACCCAAAAAAATTTAGAACAGACCGGATATCATCTTTCCACTAAAAATAGATTCGAACCCCTTAATTACCAGAATGAACATCAGCCTGGTAATGATTGGGATAGAACAGGAGCAAGACCTAAGAGTAATGATGTGGAAATTAATCATAATTTTTTAGTGTCCAGAGAGGGCATGTTGGAACCAGATCCCCAACCCTCCCCAAGCAGGGTATCTATGCAAGTAAGGCCGGGAAAAAGGTGTCTAGAAATAGACGAGGAGCCCGAGCAGGGAGAAGAATTCAGACAACAAGAGAGAAGAAGAAGAAATTAGAACTAGCACAGACAGAGATTTTTAATATTGCTAAAATAAATCTGAGTAATGAGGAAATCAAGTTACTGAATAAAGGGCTAAATTTTGCCCCCAAATCAGTACCCAACAAATTTGAAATTTTGTGGATGTTCATAAATATATAAGGAAATTAACCCTCAAAAGACATTTTTTAAAGAACCCTTTAAATAGGAATGAACAGAAAAAAGAATATACACAAACTTCAGATCTGGACTCTGTATTAATTTTACAGAGTTTAGAAAAAGAAGGGAGGATGGAAGAGTCTGAAGATACTACTGTCTCAGATTGCCATAACTCTAGTGATATAGAGGCCCTTTTAAATTTGTCTATATATGACCCCAGTACTGAAATTTTACATTCTAATTTTAAGGGGAAAACAACATTTTATCCAGTAGGATCACAGGGAGATCAAATACCTATATTTACAAAATTAGTTTTGAACGATATAGAAGTTGCATTCAAGGATAATAATAAAATTCTGAATAAATTCAATGATAATCTGAGTATTTTAGAAAGGAAAGCGCTCAAAAGATTAAGTGAAAATAAGGATATAGTGATCCGCTCGGCCGATAAAGGCGGGGGGATAGTGATTCAAAAAAGGGACCACTATCTAGAAGAGGCTAATAAAATGTTAAATGACACGAACACCGACAAAATTTTACATTTAGATCCAACAGTAAAATTTGGTAAAGAATTGGAAAAACTTTTAATTACAGCCAAAAATGAAGGAATTTTAAACACAAATGAATATAGGTTTGTGTCTAATATCCATCTGAATATCCCTTTGTTCTATCACTTGCCCAAAGTGCATAAAGATCTTGCCAATCCACCAGGGAGGCCGATTGTCTCAGGGATTGGCACACTTTGTGACAATCTCTGCAAATATGTAGATCATTTTCTACAGCCTTTAGTAAAACAAACCCGAGCATTCTTAAAAGACACTAAAGATGTCATTCAAATTTTTGAGGGTATACCATGGGAAGAAAACATGTGGTGGATTACCTGTGATGTTTCTTCACTTTACACCAGCATCCCACATGATGCAGGTGTGAATGCCATAGAGATAGAATTGTTAAAACAAAATTTCCCGAATATCCAGACCAAATTTTTGACGGATTGTATTATGTTTATACTCACTCACAATTATTTTTTGTTTGAGGGTGTGTTTTATTTACAGACCCAAGGGACAGCCATGGGCACAACTTTTGCACCCTCTTACGCAAATTTATTTATGAGTTTTTTTGAAAATCTTTTTATCTGGAATGATAGTAAGTATACTCATAAAATAATGAAATATCAGCGTTATATAGATGATATTTTAATTTTGTGGAAAGGTGAGGAACATGAGATAGTGGAATTTTATGGTTATTTGAATCAGAACAATTTAAATTTGAAATTTACAGGCAAACATTCAAAAATTTCAATAGAATTTTTAGATTTGATCCTCTATACTGATATCAATAGTACTATTGCAGTTACCAATTTTAAAAAACCCACTGAGAGAAATAGTTTTATAGATTTTAAGAGCGCTCACAAAAAGAGTTGGATCCACAATATTCCATATAGTCAGTTTGTCAGGATGAGGAGAAACTGCACTCATCTTGAGAATTTCAATAAAGAAGCTGAACATTTGGAAAAGAAACTTATAAATAAAGGTTATAACCCCAGTCTAATAAGCGAATCAAAAAATAAGGCCCTGGTACGAAATAGGGAGGATTTGATTAAAAGGGATCCAACTATAATTAATGAATCAAAACAAGTGGGTGAGGCTCCTATCAGGTTTATATCAACATACAATGAGGGCTCTAACAAAATTAAAAATATTTAAAAAAAACATTGGCCTGTTCTGAAAGCAGACCCTATTTTGGGCATACATATAGGAGAGCAACCTACAGTTACTTTCAAAAAAGGAAAAAATTTAAAAAACTATTTAGCACCTAGCAAGCTTAAAAATAAAGTAGAACACAAAGAAGTACTCCCTAATTCTTCTAACTGGTTAACAGGTGCAAAATGCACTAATAAATGTGGGAAATTGGATTGCCTGATGTGTAAACACATAAATAAAGCAAGTAAATTTTATAATTCTGAAAGATCTAAAGAATTTAATATTCAGATTAGAAGTAATTGTAATTCAACTTTTGTTGTTTACTTGCTAGAGTGTGGGTGTGGCCTATTCTATGTAGGCCGCACAAAAAGAAAAATCAAAAGAAGACTATATGAACACATTTACAATATAAAAGAAAATATCAATAAACATAGTGTCCCAAGACATTTTATGGAAATTCATAATAGTGACCCTAGTAGCTTAAAGATACAAGTAATAGACTGGGTTCCCCCTAGGGAACATGATAGACTCTTAAAACTACGCAAATTAGAGACTCTCTGGATTTATAATATCAACTCATTGGCACCTTTGGGGTTAAATATAGACATTGATGTGGCAGCTCATATGTACAGTAGTCAATGTTTAAAATATCTTTTTTCCACATTAGGTATCTTTTGTTCTTTTGTAGTTGTTTTAACTATCATTGGTTATGTAAAATATGAATTCTTAATCTTTTAGAGCACATATGGTTAGGTACAATTTTATATATAAAAATATAACATCTTTATTGTTGTATAGATTTAGGATAGTTTTAATATATGACCTGATGTTTTTTAATAATTGTAATGGTTATCATAGGGCAATTATTATTATACTGGCATTTGTAATAGTATGTGTTTTTAAACTTTGTTCTAAATGTCCAAATTTGTGGCATGTTATATATTGCATTTTTTGTAATACTGGTGACTTGCCTCTGCAGGTGTGTCTAAGGTAATTTGCACAGGTGTATCCTATGCCTTACATAGATGGTTTAAGGTATATAGGGGCCATACTGCAGGTACAAGTCATTCATTATTATCCTCTTGAGAAAGCCCGTCCGCTCAGACGGGGGAAACGCGTTGAGGTTGAGATTTGTGTGTATGAGTGATATACATTGTCAAGTTTTCATTGCCTGTGACCGGGATTGCAGATGTAAAGTGGTGATCAATATCGTTCTTTCCTGCTACCCCTGCAAGATCATCTTTAAGTGTTATGTGCATATCGATGCTAAGCATCTGGTGAGTGTATAACTTACCCTTTTTATATTTGTCTGCTATTTGTTAAATAAATCCCCTTGAATCGAGGTGCACTTTTTTTGTCTTTTTGTCCTGTATCAATTGCTGATGCCTTGTCTCATTTCCAGTGGCAGAGGTTTCGGGAGCTCGCGCCTCAGGAAGCTTGGAACGGAGGACTGGCTCGATTGGTGAAGGATTCTTTGGCTCCAGGTACTTGGGCGGCTTATGATAGAGTTTGGCGGGAATGGGTAGTTTGGTTGTCTGCGTGTGGCCTGCGGGAGGGCTCTCCCGAGGTTACTGATGGTTTGCTTGAATGGATGTGGTCCTGGAAGTGTACCAATGTTTCCCCTTCTGGGATGGATAAGAGGTTAGCCGCTTTAGCTTTCTGTTTTAAGTTGTTGGGCCTGGCTGATGTTACTAAGTCATTTTGTGTTCGTCAGGTTTTGAAGGGTTTAAAAAAGGGGGTAAGAGTTGTGATCACAGAAGGCCTATTTCTTTTTCACTTTTGGTAAAGATTTGTGAGGTTTTGCTGAATATTTGTTACTCTAATTTTGAGGTGTGTCTTTTTCGGGTGGCTTTTGTTTTGGCCTTTTTCGGGGCCTTTCGGATATCGGAGTTGGTGAGTAAGACTAGATGGGCCTCAGGTGGCTTGGGTATATCTGATGTTGTTCTGTCTGAGTCGCGCATTGAGCTTTTCCTTAGGTGGAGCAAGACTGATCAGTTGGGGAAGGGCAGATCGATTGTGTTGCTTCCTAGCGGTTTGGCAGTTTGTCCACGGGTGTGTTTGGGTGAATACTTGCGTTTTCGCCCCCTGAGATTTCCGGTTCTTTACTGATTCATCAGGAAGGCAGTTCTCTGTCTCAGTTTCAATTTCGGGCCATTCTATCTAGAGCTTTGGGATGGCTGGGTTTGTCTTCAGTGGATTTTGGGTCTCATTCCTTTCCGATTGGGGCTGCTACTGAAGCGGCTTCCCTAGGATTAAGTGAGGGTGTGGTTAAAAACATTGGCAGGTGGGGGTCCCAATGCTATCGGCTATATGTTCGTCCTGATTTGAAGGTTTGAAATGATGTTATCTTCTTTGTTCTTCCTTGTTTTCTTTTTAGGTGCTAGAAGGTTGTGGCTTGTAGGTCACTCATTCATTTATTGGGCCCGGCGGGCGGCTTCACAGAAGGTTGATGGTCTACAGTTGGGTTTTCTCAGGTCTGAGTGGGACATTTGATGGTTCGGGGTGCGTGGTATCCGTTGGGGATCGATTGCTTTTGATGATTGTGGACTATTGTAAACGGTATCCCCCTCCGGATGTCTTGTTGGTTCACGCTGGAGGCAATGATTTGAGTTTTATGCCTCAGCGGGAGTTGGTTCATATGATCAAGAGGGATTTGGGGAGATTGGTTGAACTTTACCCGTTCTTGACTATTGTTTGGTCTGATATAGTTCTATGCATGGTATGGCGGGTGGCTTGGGACCCTGTTAAACTTGACAAGAGTCGGAGGAAGGTCAATAAATTGGTGGGGTCTCTTGTGAGGAGACTTGGGGGTTTTGTAATTCATCATTCTGATCTGGAGGAGAGGGGAGTTTTATCTCTGTGATGGGGTGCACCTCAATGAGTTCGGCCTGCAGCTCTTCATCCTTCATTTTAAGGAGGCTTTGAGTAAGCATGGGGGTTTGGCGGGACTGGGCTGATTGTATCAGTCCAGTCGTTGGCGTGGGTGCTAGTTCACTTCAAGACAGTGGGTTATGGCCAATTGGAAGGTGTTAAGGTAATTTGTATTCCCATGGGGTGGAATGCTTGTGGAACGTCTCAAGGGACAAGGGGGTCTCTTAGAGGCAGGTTTTTAAAGAGGGTTAACGGACTAAATTTTTAATAAGGTTGTGTCCAGAGAATTGACGGCCATACTTGTGAAGATTTTGGAACTAGCACCGCTTGCTCATATGTTTACAGAAGTTGTTGTTGCAGTTTGTTATTTGCACTTATTTATAAGGTATTTAAAAATATTTTAAAAGTTGTTTATTTATATATTTAATAAAAGAGCTGCGGCCAGTTTTATACCAAAAATGAGTCTGGTGTTTTTATTTAATGGTTAAGGAAGTGTTAACTTCGTGGATTCTTGTGGGTGGTCTTTATGGGTAAAAGGCCGGAAATTGATGACCTTAAAGGTGAAGGGGGCCCATAGAGGCGAGCAAAGCTATAGCCGGCAGGGGCCTTTGACCGGTGGAGGAATAGGTCATCATGGGGGGTTGGTTGTTAAAAAGGGGGTGGAGTGGAGGAAGCCATTATTTAAAGGGTTGAGCGGGAAAATGTTGCAGATCATTCATAAAAATGTATGAAGCAGCATCTCCCTCCTGCCCACCCTTTTGTTTTGGCTGGTGTATTTCTTTTCTTTTGTCTTGTCGCAGTTGGTTGGCGGGGGTGCTAGTTCGCAGCAAGACAGCGGGTTATGGCCAATTGGAAGGTGTTAGGGTAATTTGTATTCCCATGGGGTGGAATTCTTGTGGAACATCGCAAGGGACAAGGGGGTCTCTTAAAGGCAGGTTTTTAAAGAGGGTTAACGGACTCAATCTTTAATAAGGTTGTGTCCAGAGAATTGACGGCCATACTTGTGAAGATTTTGGAACTAGCACCGCTTGCTCATATGTTTACAGAAGTTGTTGTTGCAGTTTGTTATTTGCACTTATTTATAAGGTATTTAAATATTTTAAAAGTTGTTTATTTATATATTTAATAAAAGAGCTGCGGCCAGTTTTATACCAAAAATGAGTCTGGTGTTTTTATTTAATGGTTAAGGAAGTGTTAACTTTGGGGATTCTTGTGGGTGGTCTTTATGGGTAAAAGGCCGGAAATTGACAACCTTAAAGGTCAATTAGTATTCAATAAAAAATGTACCTGTAAAATAGTGACAATTACTGTAGTCAAATTTGCCAGACTATAACACTTAGATACAAATTGCACTGTAATGCTCTAAACAGGGTGAACTATGTATAACAAAATGGTGCCAGTCACTTTTCTTGCAATCTCACAATGAGTACAACACTGTTTCAAAATCCTTGGAGCTCCATAAAGCGCTGTATTAGCAAAGCGCTGTAAAGTGAAGCGATCTAAAGTGAGGTATACCTGTATATATATATATATATATATATATATATATATATATATATATATATATATATATATATATATAAAAAAAAAACAAAAATAACAGAGGGAACGCAATTGCTGTTTGAGAGCTCTTATGTCAAGTTCCTAGCTGACATTAACTTTTCTAGTTCTGTCAGTATAATAATTATAGTGGTGCAGACCCTTACAAATTATTTATTATGATTTAGAAAAGAAGAGAGAAATATCTAGGAGTGTAATCCTAGTTAAGTAAAGACAGGGATTTCAGCACTCTTTTAAGAAAATAATAAAGCTCATAAGACCAAAATACGTTTTAGAACAGTGAATTTTAATCCAATTGTGAACAGGGAAATCCTCCAACTGCATGCACACCACTCCCCAGGTGGGAAAGATACAACACATGTAGTATTCATTAAAGGGAGTTAGAAAAAGAACAAAATCTACTTCTGTACACACTAGAGTTAATAATTGAAACCTGACCGTTTGGACTGTATTACGGTCGTATACAACTATGGATACCTGTGAAAACTTGCATGTTTGATTGACTTGTGAGGAATATATTTACAAAGAAATCTCTGGGTACTGTTACAATAGTTGCCAAGGATAGCAACATTGTTACCTATACGCAAAGTTGAACTCATAACAACAGCATTTGAACTGCTTTTCTTTTTGCTTGCTACAATTTTCTTTGCATGCAGCCTCACCTGTCAGCATTTCTAGGATCACAGCAATATTGAGGAGATACCACTCATTGTGCTTTATGCTATAACCCTCTATTTTTGCCTATTCTTTCCTACAGCAAGCTTTGCATGAAGAGCTAACAAAATAGCATAATAAGGGCACATACTGTCTGTCATTATTGCCAAAACATGTCGCTTTACATCCATATTGTTGAGTACAAATAAGCCTAACTTAGAGACCACTTAGATCCTGGTAATAATTACCACTTTTTGTACTGCCCGGTATCATACTCTCCTTGTTTGGAGTACTGAGAGCAGTTGGGTGTAGTGAGTCTCAAATTAAGGCTTTACATTTCTTGAATATATATCTCAATACGCTATCCATTGCATACCATATTGTATCTGTAACTACAAGCTGTGACTTGCTTCTGTTTATGATACCCCTAGTTGACCTCTTAGATCCCACTATTTCATACCTGCCCAGGTTATACCTCTTTTAAAGGGGTTCTGTGTGCAGCAGGGTGTAGAGGTTATATATAGGTATCATATATAAAATTTATGTAGCGTTGGCTGTTTTTTAATGTACAAAATGTGCACCCCTGACCGGTCAGGTTTCAATTATTAACTCTAGTGTGTACAGAAGTAGATTTTGTTCTTTTTCTAACTCCCTTTAATGAATACTACATGTGTTGTATCTTTCCCACCTGGGGAGTGGTGTGCATGCAGTTGGAGGATTTCCCTGTTCACAATTGGATTAAAATTCACTGTTCTAAAACGTATTTTGGTCTTATGAGCTTTATTATTTTCTTAAAAGAGTGCTGAAATCCCTGTCTTTACTTAACTAGGATTACACTCCTAGATATTTCTCTCTTCTTTTCTAAATCATAATATATATATATATATATATATATATATATATATACTGTATATATACTGTATACACACCTTATGAGCCGTTCCCTGCTGTTTAAACACCTTGACATATACCATATCCCTTTAAAACAAAGTGATTTTAAAAAAAAATAAAAAAATACTTGACATAGCATTGTTCTTCACTTAGATGCATATACACATATATATATGTACTGTATATATATATATATATATATATATATATATATATATACACACACACATATACAAATATATATATATATACTGTATATATATATATAATTTCAAAATAAAAATTTAATTTTCCTCTAAGTAAAGAACAATGCAATTTGTAATGCACCTTTGGCTTTAGCGCAGTTGGACTAGCGCACCTTTGGGTTAGCAAGTGACTGAAAGAGAAAAGAGGGTTTGCAGTGGGCCCCATAGAAGTCTATGGGGAAAGGGAGTTAGCATAGCCTCGCTATCCGACTTCCAACTGTTAGCGCCCTTGAGTCTTGTGAGCACATTTTTACTTTCACCTTGTAATATGAGAGCAAGAATAGAGGTACTATTGATTTCACTTGAGCGGTGTTAGCGCTCTATAGCGATAATATTTTTGCTCTCTTCTAAGCCTTTGTCATTTATCTTCTGTAGTTTATTTATGTTTTAATAAAATTACATCTGCTACTTATCGTCATTGTTGAATTAGTTAAACCATCCAAGACTGTGCTATAAAATTGTAATTTTCAACAGATCTTTAAAATATTTATATTTTACAATGAAAAGGCACTTTCTATTTGCTGGTATGATGAGTAATACGATTTCTTCTGTCCATAAAACTGGAACCTTTGAGCTGCCTGTTAAAAACAAAAAAGTTTTATTAAAAAGTTAAATTCTGCACATGACAGTATGCAACTCATTTCTCTGCCTGTTGAACTGTATATGGCCATTTCCTCAGGCAAATGTTGTACACAAACTACATATAAATTCACTAATATAATGTATACAGAGACAGTGTCCTGTAATAATCTATGTTTCCTGCTGGAGTATATAAAAATGTTTACTAATATATCATTTATCTTTATTTTGTCATTTGAAATAGCTGTGGGTTTGTTTTTTTTCCCTATGAAACCTCCACATATACTGAAAATGTCAGTACTGCAATAATGGCTTTGAAAAATCTATATAAACAAAAGGCATCTGAAGAAATATACCTCCCAATGGACGGTTAGAACAGAGAGAGAGAGCCCAGTCATTTTAAAGGGTGTTCCTAAATTAATTTTAAATAAAATGAACTCATATCTGCTGCTTACTTGAGTACGTGACCCCTTTAAAACTGAAGGGATTAAGAATGTAATCAGCACTTCTTCATTACTACAGACAGTTATAACTATAATGCATCTAGAAAAGACAGACAAAGGGAAAAATATATCATAGATATATAGCGAGAGAGAGATAGATAGATAGATAGATAGATAGAGAGAGATAGATAGATAGATAGATAGATAGATAGATAAATAGAGAGAGAGAGAGATAGATGATTGCATTTCCTAATAAAAAATAGATATTTTTCAAAACTATAAACTTGATGAATATATCATAAAAGTTTCATATTAAATGTCTTCTCTTCACTAAAGGGTACTTTGAAGGTCTTATATCAAACGACCTGGATGTTTAGTTCTGTTGGTTAATTATACGCTATTAAAAGGATTTGCTGGTTTTAAAGATGGAGAAAGGCAACTCAAGCTTCTTAATTAATTAAACTGCGCACTTACAGTATTGACAAAAACATTCTGCACATCATGCTCTACATTACGTATTCAGACATAAAGTCCACAAAGTCATTTAAATGCACTGCATGACATAAATCATAAATTAAATAAGTTGTTGTTTTTAATTGCTTTAATACAGGGGCCAGACTTTCATTCAGTAATATATCCCCATTTGTTTTAGAATTTAGCTAAACATAGATATCATCAAATTAAAGACCCCTTTAAATATTTGCAATCCGAAATAAATCAATGATTTTCCTAAAATTCAGAAGACAACTATGTACACACACACACACACACACACGTTGTGCACTGACATAAGTACATTGTAGGACATTGCTGTTTCAAAATATATATATTTAAAATGTATCAATAGTGACATTGTAACACTGTCACAAACATAATAATTGGCTGTTACCATCTGCCTCACATGCCTGACAAATAGCAACAGCAGTATTTTGGCAGAAGCGATCTCTGATCGCTCCCGCTGCTCGTTTTAAGTCATGACGGTTCAGGACCATCATCAGTCCTCAAGGGATTAAAAGCAGGAATATAAAAGCTCAGGAGACAGCCCATTTTTGGTTCAGCACCCTGGATAGCGCTTGCTTATTGGTGGCTAAATGTAGTCACCAATAAGCAAGTGCTATCCAGGGTGCTGAACCTAAAATGGGCTGGCTCCTAAGCACAGCACAGTGTTGCTCAGTGAGTTACGAAGAATCTTGGAGTGTTAGCTAGAGTTAAAGAAATCTCTGGAACATGCAAATATCTCTGTTTAAGCGTGTATGATATGTAAAGCACTAAAAAAGAATAGTGTTGATGGCAGGGTACTATGGAGAAAGCCACTGCTGTGAAAAAATAATAATTGTTCTATGTTTAAAGCTTGCACAAGGGCATCTGGATGTTCCACATCATGGTTTGGGTTGCTGTTCTACCTCAGGGCCTAGATATCTTACTAGCATCAGGAAAAATGAATTTGTAAGTTTACCAAGACATCTTGCAACATAATGTAAGGCCAGACAGTAGGTTATGCACCAGGACAATGACCCAAAGAACAGGAATTAACATTGGAGGGGCTTTAGAAGATGACAATATGCCACTAGAGGTGGTGATAGACAGAGATCTGCTCCTTAAAGAAGCTAAATGGATCTGGAGGTTAGATAAGGTGTATCTCAATGGTATGTATAAGGAATTTAATATAATTCCCTTTTTATAATGAATATTTCATTTAAGTATCAATAGGTTGCTATTTGTTTGTCTTCATCATGTTGTTCTTAATTATGGGCCAACTTTTAACTCAATGTGTCGGTTTATGGGCTTAATATTTTGTTATGTGTGAGATGATTTCATATACCCACCCACTAGGGGTTTGCTGATTGGTCCATGTGTTAGTGGTTAAGATAAATAATTCTGATGTGCACATGATGCTTTTAGCTCGTCAAATAGGCAGAAGCCCTGAAACGTTGCTTGTATGTTTTGCTACTAAACTTGTTCACCTATGTAAGAGTGCAACTTTTCTATTTTTGTGCTAGATGTATTTTGGAGCATGGAGATTGCTCTAAAAGCTGGCACTCACTACATATAAAGATTTCTTGATTGCAATTCCTACAAAGCATAAATATGGCTAAAATAAACATTTAGAGGTGGTCATTGTTGCTGCAAAGGAAAAGTTAAGTTGCCTTTCATATTTGTCATTTAACTTTCAGTGACTTGATTAGTTTAAGAAAAAAATTAAAATGTGTTGCTTAGGCTTAGTAATATAGTATAGTTTAACACATGCCACCTTTACCTGCGATTGAATCATCCATAATAGACAAATATATTTAAAAAGCTATGTAATCTATTTCAGAATGATATATTAAGTTTATAAATGTTTCTTTCTTGAATGGAACAATATCTCATTTATAATTATGCATTATGTACAGTACTATTTTAATCAGTGGTGTATTTACATAACATAGTAACATAGTAGATGAGGTTGAAAGAAGACAGAAGTCCATTAAGATCATCTTATACAGATCCTACTTGACTTACAATAAAGAAGCTGCCAATTGAGCATACATTAATACAATTATTAATCATATCCCTGAATTCTGTTTCTAGGCAAAATGTATCTAAGTAATTTTTAAATTTATGTTAGGTATTGGCATTCACTACCTGCTTAGGTAATGAGTTCCAGAATTTGATTGCTCTTAAAGTGAAAAACATTCACTTGCTGGAAATTAAATTTTATTTTCTCTAGCTTTAAATTGTGACTTCTTGTCTAAAACAATTGCTTTGGACTAGACGGAGCTTTTGCCAACTCTGTATATTGGCCTAGAATATATTTATATAAAGTAATCATATCACCTCTGAAGCGCATTAATTTCTAGAGAAATAGACCTAGTTTGGCTAACCTCTCCTCATAGTGTAAATCCTCCTTTTAACCTAGATGGGTTTTTTGGCCCTTCTCTGAATTTCTTCTTGTTCTGCAATGTCCTTTTTTCAAATTGGTGCCCAGAACTGCATTTCATACTCAAGGTGTTATCTTACCAAGGATTTATATAGTGACAGAGATATGCTTTCTTCTACTCTATGCCTCTTTTCATACATGCTAGCATCGTATTAGCCTTAGAAGCCAGTGCCTTGCAATGTGCACTCATTTTTAGTCTAGTCCAATTTAAATATTTTTACTTCCAAAATGTAGAACCTTACATTTACTAGTATAAAATCTTATTTGCCATTTACTAGCCCATTCTTTCAATTTTTGTATACCCCATTGCTAAGTAATTACCAGCACTGACCTAATCACCGTACACAGCTTTGTATAATTTGCAAAAAAATAGAGATGTTGCTGTTTAATCCTTCCTCATTAATAAAACATTATTAAAAGAACAGGGCCCAATACTGATCCTTGGGGGACTCCACTAATTACCTTTGTCCAGCCTGAATATGATCCATGTACTACTACTTGTTGCTCCCTGTCTTTTATCAAGTTATTTATCCATGAGCTAACTTTTTAAGCTATTCCAAGTCCCTTATTTTATTTAACAATAATCTCTAATAATTTAGTTTGTGTTCTGCCTCCGGCACTGCTAAATATACTGATCTCCAAGCTACAGCAATTTTAGTTCATGCTTACCTCATGTATTTCTCAAAGCCTGAGGTCAGGGATACATGGAAGGGTTATGCACCCCAATTAGACGACCAGAGATCACAAATTTGTTATAAAAAATAATACATAAAACATTCAGGAAGCATAGAAATGGAAAGGCATCATATCATAGAAATATCCCTAAACATTTGCTGTCCTAATTCCTTCTGCCCTAGGAACAGGCCTAGTTGCCTAAATATTCCCCTGACATTAATATATGATATTACAGGACTTATATATTTTATATTCATTTTTTAATTACCTTTTATATATAAAATGATAGAGTAAAGATAATGATTAAATTCATATGATTTTATTAAATATGTGTGTGTTTTACATGTTTTACAAATGTTTTGCATGTAATACTAGATCTTAAGGGTTTTTTAAACCTTTACGCATAGTAAAAGAAGCTAATAAGTTAAAGAAACCTTTAATATGTTCCTAAAGGTCCCCTACGGAATGTTGTGGCCCTAAACAAATAAATAAATAACAATAATAATAATACAAATTTTGCAGCACTTATATATATATTGGTGGCAGTGGCGTTGCCAGAGGCAGCAGGGGGGGGCATTATCCTCCAGCATAATGGCTGGAGCTCCAAGGTGACCACCAATTATGATTGACCCAACCACCACTTTTCCTAGGTTTCAGATAGCTTCCCCTGACCAAGACCACATAACACCTCCAACCCCACAATTAACATGTCCAAATCTGTCCATGTACAGTCTGGCTTCCCCTCCCCCCTCCCCCCACTGATTGCCCCTGGCACGTCCTATTGCTCAAAAACAATGGGCATCCGGCAAGTGGAGATTCCTCTGATTTTCAGAAATCATTAGGGATGTGCTCAGGTCAAAAATTTGTTTCAGATTTATTTTGCTTCCCCCAATATTATTTCCCTGCGCTATTCGTTTTTTGATTGTTTTCAAACAATATGAAATTCTGTTTTGTTAAAACAAATGTAAATGCTACATACTTACCTTACCGCGATTTGGAGAGCGCACTAACACTAAAGTTAGTACAGGTCCTGGATCCAGAGTGCGCTAAGCCTCCTGTTAGCGCTGCTGGGGTTCTGACAAGAAGAGGATCAGGTTAGCACGCTCTCCAGAGCACGTTAAGGTAAGTATAAAGCCTTAAAAAATTTTTTAAAGGAAATAAAAAAATACAAATTTTGTCAGTATTTTTTCATTTTCCTTAAATTTTCTTGATGCATTCATTCGGATATTCATTTTCGTTTACACATGAATATCCGATCTTCCAAAAATGAATGCACATGTCTAAAAATCATATTGCCATCAGTGTAACAGTTCAAATGACAATCAAGATAATGCCACATTTTGAGGTCTATCCGCAAAGTTGTGACCCACCACTTGACTTTTATGGTGCAAAAAGTTAGGTGAATTCAGATAAACTTGTAGTGTAAAGTTGGCCAAAACTCCAATTATCAGCTCAAGAAAATATTGTAAACAGTATTTTTCTGATTTTAAAATTAGGTAAATTTAACCTGTTTACCAGTATCAGAATACCTGATAATTATTGGTGTGGTTTCAAAGGACTTTAAAGGGATGATAAACAGTCTAATTGTTGTAATAAAAAAAAGTAGTATGTCGTAATAAAAAACTAAGCAGTAGCTTATACTTAATAGAAATCATTGCAATAAGTATCATTATCACAGCCCTACAAGAAATAGGAGGTATTTGCAGGAAGGTTTATCTTAGCCTGAAAGTTTATTTGTGACTAGACTGTCCTTTTAACATATTTGTTTTTACCAAAGAAGAACTGCTTAGTATCCCTTTAAACTTTTTTAAATTCCGTTAACCTCTTAACAACCAAGGACGTGCCTGGCATGTCCTCTGGGGTTTCAAGCGCTGGAAGTGATTGCGATCGCTTCCAGATGCTTTCACGGTATTGCAGCGATGCCTTGATATTGAGGCATCGTGCAATACCCTTTTTTAAGCAACCAATGCAGAGAGAGACACTCTGTGGCCCTCTCTGCATCGGCCAGCGACAGTGTCGATCGTTGGTGGTGTGGAAGGGAAAACATGAAGGCGGGTGGGCGGCTCATCGCTGGAGAAGTTCCGGTTTGAGATGAAGAGAGGTCCGGGAGCACGCACAAGGGGGCGGAAGCGTGCGTGAGGGGGCGGGAGCGGGTGGAACCGCTACACTATGGAAATTTTTTATTGAAAGGGAAGGAGGGAGAGGGGGGATAAGTGTTGGGAAAGGGATCTGGGAGGGGGAAGGGTATTGGGGGGAGGGCAGCTACACTACAGAAAAAAAATAGTTTGTTTTTTTTATGAAAAAAGCATAAAATTTAGCAAACTGGATACTGGCAGACAGCTGCCAGTACCCAAGATGGCGGCAAATAGGTGGGGGAAGGGTTAGAGAGCTGTTTGGGGGGATAAGGGAGGTTGGGGAGTAAGGGGGGATCCTACATTGCTGAATATATATAATTTTTTTCTTTTTTAAAAAAAAGCCTTTTATTTTAGTACTGGTAGACTTTCTGCCAGTACTTAAGATGGCGGTGACAGTTGTGGGGTGGGGGATAGAAGAGAGCTGTTTGAGAGGGGTCAGGGAGGGATCAGGGGGTGGGAAGTATCAGGTGGGATGCTGATCTCTACACTAAAGCTAAAATGAACCCTACAAGCTACCTAATTAACCCCTTCGGTGCTGAATATAATACAAGTGTGGTGTGCAACGGCATTTAGTGGCCTTCTAATTACCAAAAGCAATGCCAAAGCCATACATGTCTGCTATTTCTGAACAAAGGGGATCCCAGAGAAGAATTAAAAACCATTTGTGTCATAATTGCACAAGCTGTTTGTAAATAATTTCAGTGAGAACCTAAAGTTTGTGAAAAAGTTAACAATTTTTTTATTTGATCACATTTGGCAGTGAAATGGTGGCATGAAATATACCAAAATGGGCCAAGATCAATACTTTCGGTTGCCTACAAAAAAAATATATACATGTGAAGGGTTATTCAGGGATTCCTGACAGATATCAGTGTTACAATGTAACTATCGCTAATTTTGAAAAAAAATGGTTTAGAAATAGCAAAGTGCTACTTGTACTTATTGCCCTATAACTTGCACAAAAAGCAAAGAACATGTAAACATTGGTTATTTGTAAACTCAGGACAAAATTCAGAGACAATTTAGCATGGATGTTTTTTGGTGGTTTTAGATGTGTAACAGATTGTGGGGGTAAAAGTTAGAAAAAGTGTGTTTTTTTAAATTTTTTCATTATATTTTATAAAACACTTTATAGTAAATTATATGATATGATTAAAATAATGGTGACTTTAGAAAGTCCATTTAATGGCGAGTAAAATGGCATATACTATGTGTGGGTACAGTAAATGAGTAAGAGGAAAATTACAGCTAAACACAAACACTGCAAAAATGTAAAATCAGCCCTGGTCCTTAAAGGGACAGTCTAGTCAAAATTAAACTTTCATGATTCAGATAGGGCATGCAATTTTAAACAACTTTCCAATTTACTTCTATTATCTAATTTGCTCAATTCTTTAGATATCCTTTGTTGAAGAAATAGCAATGCACATGTGTGAGCCAATCACACAAGGCCTTTGTGTGCAGCAACCAATCAGCAGCTACTGAGCATATCTAGATATGCTTTTCAGCAAGTGATATCAAGAGAATGAAGTAAATTAGATAATAGAAGTAAATTAGAAAGTTGTTTAAAATGATATGCTCTTTCTAAATCACAAAAGAAAAAAATTGGGTTTCATGTCCCTTTAACGGTAAGAAAATTGAAAAATGGTCTGGTCCCTAAGGGGTTAAAAGTCAGCAAACAACTGAAACCCAAATAGATACATTAAAGGAAAATGCATTATTAGTGTATTTATTACATTACAGGGACAGGAAACACCAATATTTTCTCTCATGATTTCGATAGAGCATACAATTTTAAACAACTTTCCAATTTACTTCTATTATTCTATTAATTTGCTTCATTATCTTGTTATCCTTTGCTGAAAGAACAGCATTGCACTACTGGCAACTAGCTGAACACATCTCGTTAGCCAATAACAAAAGACAAATGTGTCCAGGCACCAATTAGCAGCAGCTCTCACTAGTGCAGGGATAGGCACAGACAAAGGCTGTGGCGGACATTTTCCAAAGTACAGACCTTAGTGAAGGACACCAAGGTACATTTCAAATTAAAAACATTATTTTATAGTGTTTGGTGTTATTATACTGAAGCAGATACCACTGACCCTATAACCAGCCCTCCTCTTGCTATACCCATAAGCCAGTGTCACTACTGTGTCCTTGTATAGTGCTTGGTGTTATTATACTGATGCAGATACTACTGATCCTATAACCAGCCCTCCTCTGGCTATACCCATGTGCCAGTATCACTACTGTGTCCTTGTATAGTGCTTGGTGTTATTATACTGATGCAGATACTACTGATCCTATAACCAGCCCTCCTCTGGCTATACCCATGTGCCAGTGTCACTACTATGTCCTTGTATAGTGCTTGGTGTTATTATACTGATGCAGATACTACTGATCCTATAACCAGTTCTCCTCTGGCTATACCCATGTGCCAGTATCACTACTGTGTCCTTGTATAGTGCTTGGTGTTATTATACTGATGCAGATACTACTGATCCTATAACCAGCCCTCCTCTGGCTATACCCATGAGCCAGTGTCACTACTGTGTCTTTGTATAGTGCTTGGTGTTATTATACTGATGCAGATACTACTGATCCTATAACCAGCCCTCCTCTGGCTATACCCATGAGCCAGTGCTACTACTGTGTCTTTGTATAGTGCTTGGTGTTATTATACTGATGCATACACCACTGATCCTATAACCAGCCCTCCTCTGGCTATACCCATGAGCCAGTGTCACTACTGTGTCTTTGTATAGTGCTTGGTGTTATTATACTGATGCAGATACTACTGATCCTATAACCAGCCCTCCTCTGGCTATACCCATGAGCCAGTGTCACTACTGTGTCTTTGTATAGTGCTTGGTGTTATTATACTGATGCATACACCACTGATCCTATAACCAGCCCTCCTCTGGCTATACCCATGTGCCAGTGTCACTACTGTGTCTTTGTATAGTGCTTGGTGTTATTATACTGATGCAGATACCACTGATCCTATAACCAGCCCTCCTCTAGATATACCCATGTGACAGTGTCACTACTGTGTCTTTGTATAGTGCTTGGTGTTATTATACTGATGCAGATACCACTGATCCTATAACCAGCCCTCCTCTGGCTATACCCATGAGCCAGTGTCACTACTGTGTCTTTGTATAGAGCTGGGTGTTATTATACTGATGCAGATACCACTGATCCTATAACCAGCCCTCCTCTGGATATACCCATGTGACAGTGTCACTACTGTGTCATTATATAGTGCTGGGTGTTATTATACTGATGCAGATACTACTGATCCTATAACCAGCCATCCTCTGGCTATACCCATGAGCCAGTGTCACTACTGTGTAATTATATAGTGCTGGGTGTTATTATACTGATGCATACACCACTGATCCTATAACCAGCCATCCTCTGGCTATACCCATGTGCCAGTGTCACTACTGTGTCATTATATAGTTCTGGGTGTTATTATACTGATGCAGATACCACTGACCCTATAACCTGCCCTTGTCTGGCTATACCCATGAGCCAGTGTCACTACTGTGTCTTTGTATAGTGCTTGGTGTTATTATACTGATGCAGATACCACTGATCCTATAACCAGCCCTCCTCTGGATATACCCATGTGACAGTGTCACTACTGTGTCTTTGTATAGTGCTTGGTGTTATTATACTGATGCAGATACTACTGATCCTATAACCAGCCCTCCTCTGGTTATACACATGTGCCAGTGTCACTACTGTGTCTTTGTATAGTGCTTGGTGTTATTATACTGATGCAGATACCACTGATCCTATCAAAATGTACAATGGGATGCAAAAAAGAGAGATTTTGCAGCGCAAAGAGAAAGACTGTTGGTTACTGGACTTCGTTAAGTACTAAAACCCACTGTCAGAGTAGGCAAAAAATAAGTGTGATCAAAATTCAATACTTTGAAATACAATTGACAACTTCATTCACACAAAATAACTTTATTGGAAAAAATAATTAAAGTAATAGTCCGGCTGGACTAGTACTCACGCACACTCACACACATACGGTTTAAAACTTGCTGGAACTCAGACTATGTAATTTGAGCTGAATTGCACCTCATAAAATATACATCACTCCTTAACAGGAGGTATTGGAGTATTTGTATATATATAAATAATCAACTCCTGTAGGTAAGTGAGTATGTTATTAGTAGTGGTAGTAAGGTGTACCTAATAGGTACTTATACAAAAAAGCACCGCAATAATATGAATAGTATCCGATTAAATTTCCGGTTTGTGTGCTGAGAAGTAAAAAGTCTATAGTACACTCAATATGTATATGTTAGTCAAACAGTCAAAAGTAAAGCTGGTGGTTTACTGTGTTCCAAAATTATAATCATTGTAAGTGTTGCAAAATATGTTAAACTGATATTGAAGGGCCCCAGTCACAGCACAGTCATTGGTTATTTTAAAGTACGGTATATACCTTTAAAGAAAGATTCAAATGCACTTTATATATAGGCTTCCCATAATGTTTAGAGGGCAAACTGGGACAACCTGACGTGGTGCCAGTGGGAGTGTGGTCAGGGGCATGGTCAAGGGGGCGTGGCGATTACCAGTCCTTTTAAAGTAGTAGCCTTTATGTGCGTAATGTTTTGTGGATGCTCTACCCTTCCTCAGTCAAACAATAAGTGAATCACACAGTTTAAATAGACCATAACACCACCCCCTAGTGAAAAAGGTACCATTTCGTTGGCATGGCAACCCATACACAACATGAGAAAATAAATCATTCATCTAAATCTCAGATTCTAAATAATGCCAAAGATCAAGCATAATTACCAATTTCATAAAATGGTGAAAAGCGTATACATCACACAATTTAATATCTGCAGTGTTATATGTGTTTTATTTGTCTAATTAAGGAACAGAACTGGATACTAATAAGGCATAATTACAACATTGAATGAAATAAGTAAAAAGAAACACATATCTGCTAAAGCTGTTTAAGAGGCTACACTATACCATAATGCAGGAAGATTACTGCCAAAATGCTATCCTGCATGAAGTAAAGCAAGATTCACACCAGAAATCCTGTCTGTCTGCACTTCCTGGTCATACCCACATGATTCCCCTAAACGTGTATCACCGGTGATGTCACCAGGGGTCGTGGGGTGTTAAATTACTAGAAAAATAAACAAAGTAGTACTGCAAAATTAAAAAACTCTGTGCTGCACAAGCAAGGCTGTATGTAACAAAGTATCAGCAACCAACTATGCTGGAGAGCTACAGACTCACAGTCAGGTCATTTTGAATAATGTGTCTGGGTTTCAGGCGGCCTGAAACCCGGACGCATGATTTGAAACCCGGAGTTGGCAACCCTACTGGGACAGAATGAACAACCGGGTGGGACACTGGGACAGCGCCCCCAAACAGGGACAATCCCAGTCAAACTGGGACTTCTGGTAAGTCTATTTATATATATATAATGCACATATCTATCATTAAGTGTAATATTAATGTATGACTAATACAGCCAATTATTAACTTTGCTTTGAGACCGAGATAGAAATCAGTTTTTCAATTCAACCTTGCTGAATACGGATATACCAGCAGGTAACCCACGAATGGAGAAATATGCTGAGCTTAGCTAGAAAAGGTCTCTTCTATAGCGGAGGCCTGTTTAAACATTAGCTGTCTTTGGAGCTTATAGTTCAACCACACTGAGTATCAATATACCAGCAGATTACCCACCAATGGAACGATATGCTGAGCTGAACTAGAAAAAGGTCTCTTCTATAGCGGAGGCCTGTTTAATCATTTAACTGTCACTGAAGCTATAGTTCAACCTTGTTAAGTATAAATATGCCCACAGGTTACCCACGTATAGAAAAATATGCTGAGCTGAACTGAGAAAAGGTCTCTTCTATAGCGGAGGCCTGTTTAACCATTAATTTAACCCCTCTGAAGAAGCGTTATGTGAAACGCGCGACAGGGGCACCTGCACGAGGTTATGGAACCTCGATTTTAATAGCCGACTCAGCCTCAATACTTAAATTGCACCATAGTGATTACGCTTACAGATAGTGGCAGTTAATATTAAAACAAGGCCTCCGCTATAGAAGAGACCTTTTTCAGTCTAAGATTAGCAGATTTTTTGTCGATCTTGGGTAATCTGTGCTCAGAATTATACACAGTACTAAATTAATGGTTAAACAGGCCTCCGCTATAGAAGAGACCTTTTCTCAGTTCAGCTCAGCATATTTTTCTATACGTGGGTAACCTGTGGGCATATTTATACTTAGCAAGGTTGAACTATAGCTTCAGTGACAGTTAAATGATTAAACAGGCCTCCGCTATAGAAGAGACCTTTTTCTAGTTCAGCTCAGCATATCGTTCCATTGGTGGGTAATCTGCTGATATATTGATACTCAGTGTGGTTGAACTATAAGCTCCAAAGACAGCTAATGTTTAAACAGGCCTCCGCTATAGAAGAGACCTTTTCTAGCTAAGCTCAGCATATTTCTCCATTCGTGGGTTACCTGCTGGTATATCCGTATTCAGCAAGGTTGAATTGAAAAACTGATTTCTATCTCGGTCTCAAAGCAAAGTTAATAATTGGCTGTATTAGTCATACATTAATATTACACTTAATGATAGATATGTACATTATATATATAAAGTGCATTTGAATCTTTCTTTAAAGGTATATACCGTACTTTAAAATAACCAATGACTGTGCTGTGACTGGGGCCCTTCAATATCAGTTTAACATATTTTGCAACACTTGCAATGATTATAATTTAGGAACACAGTAAACCACCAGCTTTACTTTTGACTGTTTGACTAACATATACATATTGAGTGTACTATAGACTTTTTACTTCTCAGCACACAAACCGGAAATTTAATCGGATACTATTCATATTATTGCGGTGCTTTTTTGTATAAGTACCTATTAGGTACACCTTACTACCACTACTAATAACATACTCACTTACCTACAGGAGTTGATTATTTATATATATACAAATACTCCAATACCTCCTGTTAAGGAGTGATGTATATTTTATGAGGTGCAATTCAGATCAAATTACATAGTCTGAGTTCCAGCAAGTTTTAAACCGTATGTGTGTGAGTGTGCGTGAGTACTAGTCCAGCCGGACTATTACTTTAATTATTTTTTCCAATAAAGTTATTTTGTGTGAATGAAGTTGTCAATTGTATTTCAAAGTATTGAATTTTGATCACACTTATTTTTTGCCTACTCTGACAGTGGGTTTTAGTACTTAACGAAGTCCAGTAACCAACAGTCTTTCTCTTTGCGCTGCAAAATCTCTCTTTTTTGCATCCCATTGTACATTTTGATGTATATTACTGTTAATGGTTCTGGAACTTAAGGGTCATGATATATAAATAATAAATTTGATTTATCCCTTAAGTTTGAATTAATATAACCCACCCCACTCTCCCACAAAAAACCTTCCTACAAACCACTGATCCTATAACCAGCCCTCCTCTGGATATACCCATGTGACAGTGTCACTACTGTGTCTTTGTATAGTGCTTGGTGTTATTATACTGATGCAGATACTACTGATCCTATAACCAGCCCTCCTCTGGCTATACCCATGAGCCAGTGTCACTACTGTGTCTTTGTATAGTGCTTGGTTTTATTATACTGATGCAGATACTACTGATCCTATAACCAGCCATCCTCTGGCTATACCCATGTGCCAGTGTCACTACTGTGTCTTTGTATAGAGCTGGGTGTTATTATACTGATGCAGATACCACTGATCCTATAACCAGCCCTTGTATGGCTATACCCATGTGCCAGTGTCACTACTGTGTCATTATATAGTGCTGGGTGTTATTATACTGATGCAGATACTACTGATCCTATAACCAGCCCTCCTCTGGCTATACCCATGTGTGCCAGTGTCACTACTGTGTCCTTGTATAGTGCTTGGTGTTATTATACTGATGCATACACCACTGATCCTATAACCAGCCCTCCTCTGGCTATACCCATGTGCCAGTGTCACTACTGTGTCCTTGTATAGTGCTTGGTGTTATTATACTGATGCAGAGACTACTGATCCTATAATCAGCCCTCCTCTGGCTATACCCATGTGCCAGTGTCACTACTGTGTCATTATATAGTGCTGGGTGTTATTATACTGATGCAGATACTACTGATCCTATAACCAGCCCTTGTCTGGCTATACCCATGTGCCAGTGTCATTACTGTGTCATTATATAGTGCTGGGTGTTATTATACTGCTGCAGATACTACTGATCCTATAACCAGCCCTCCTCTGGTTATACACGTGTGCCAGTGTCACTACTGTGTCTTTGTATAGTGCTTGGTGTTATTATACTGATGCAGATACCACTGATCCTATAACCAGCCCTCCTCTGGATATACCCATGTGACAGTGTCACTACTGTGTCTTTGTATAGTGCTTGGTGTTATTATACTGATGCAGATACTACTGATCCTATAACCAGCCCTCCTCTGGCTATACCCATGAGCCAGTGTCACTACTGTGTCTTTGTATAGTGCTTGGTGTTATTATACTGATGCAGATACTACTGATCCTATAACCAGCCCTCCTCTGGCTATACCCATGTGCCAGTGTCACTACTGTGTCTTTGTATAGTGCTTGGTGTTATTATACTGATGCAGATACTACTGATCCTATAACCAGCCATCCTCTGGCTATACCCATGTGCCAGTGTCACTAATGTGTCTTTGTATAGAGCTGGGTGTTATTATACTGATGCAGATACCACAGATCCTATAACCAGCCCTTGCTTGTCTGGCTATACCCATGTGCCAGTGTCACTACTGTGTCATTATATAGTGCTGGGTGTTATTATACTGATGCAGATACTACTGATCCTATAACCAGCCCTCCTCTGGCTATACCCATGTGTGCCAGTGTCACTACTGTGTCCTTGTATAGTGCTTGGTGTTATTATAATGATGCATACACCACTGATCCTATAACCAGCCCTCCTCTGGCTATACCCATGTGCCAGTGTCACTACTGTGTCCTTGTATAGTGCTTGGTGTTATTATACTGATGCAGATACCACTGATCCTATAACCAGCCCTCCTCTGGCTATACCCATGTGTCAGTGTCACTACTGTGTCCTTGTATAGTGCTTGGTGTTATTATACTGATGCAGATACCACTGATCCTATAACCAGCCCTCCTCTGGCTATACCCATGTGCCAGTGTCACTACTGTGTCATTATATAGTGCTGGGTGTTATTATACTGATGCAGATACTACTGATCCTATAACCTGCCCTTGTCTGGCTATACGCATGTGCCAGTGTCACTACTGTGTCTTTGTATAGAGCTGGGTGTTATTATACTGATGCAGATACCACTGATCCTATAACCAGCCCTCCTCTGGCTATACCCATGTGCCAGTGTCATTACTGTGTCTTTGTATAGTGCTGGGTGTTATTATACTGATGCAGATACCACTGACCCTATAACTAGCCCTTTTCTAGCTATACGCATGTGCCAGTGTCACTACTGTGTCTTTGTATAGAGCTGGGTGTTATTATACTGATGCAGATACCACTGACCCTATAACCAGCCCTTGTCTGGCTATATGCATGTGCCAGTGTCACTACTGTGTCTTTGTATAGAGCTGGGTGTTATTATACTGATGCAGATACCACTGATCCTATAACCAGCCCTCCTCTGGCTATACCCATGAGCCAGTGTCACTACTGTGTCATTACATAGCGCTGGGTGTTATTATACTGATGCAGATACCACTGATCCTATAACCAGCCCTGCTCTGGCTATACCCATGAGCCAGTGTCACTACTGTGTCATTATATAGTGCTTGGTGTTATTATACTGATGCAGATATAACTGATCCTAAAACCAGCCCTCCTCTGGCTATACCCATGTGCCAGTGTCACTACTGTGTCTTTGTATAGTGCTTGGTGTTATTATACTGATGCAGAATACCACTGATCCTATAACCAGCCCTTGTCTGGCTATACCCATGAGCCAGTGTCACTACTGTGTCATTATATAGTGCTGGGTGTTATTATACTGATGCAGATACTACTGATCCTATAACCAGCCCTTGTCTGGCTATACCCATGTGCCAGTGTGACTACTGTGTCATTATATAGTGCTGGGTGTTATTATACTGATGCAGATACTACTGATCCTATAACCAGCCCTTGTCTGGCTATACCCATGTGCCAGTGTCACTGCTGTGTCTTTGTATAGTGCTGGGTGTTATTATACTGATGCAGATACTACTGATCCTATAACCAGCCCTTGTCTGGCTATACCCATGTGCCAGTGTCACTGCTGTGTCTTTGTATAGTGCTGGGTGTTATTATACTCTGATGCAGATACTACTGATCCTATAACCAGCCCTCCTCTGGCTATACCCATGTGCCAGTGTCACTACTGTGTCTTTGTATAGTGCTTGGTGTTATTATACTGATGCAGATACTACTGATCCTATAACCAGCCCTTGTCTGGCTATACCCATGTGCCAGTGTCACTACTGTCTCATTATATAGTGCTGGGTTTTATTATACTGATGCAGATACTACTGATCCTATAACCAGCCCTCCTCTGGCTATACCCATGAGCCAGTGTCACTACTGTGTCATTATATAGTGCTGGGTGTTATTATACTGATGCAGATACCACTGACCCTATAACCAGCCCTCCTCTGGCTATACCCATGAGCCAGTGTCACTACTGTGTCCTTGTATAGTGCTTGGTGTTATTATACTGATGCAGATACCACTGACCCTATAACCAGCCCTCTTCTGGCTATACCCATGTGCCAGTGTCACTACTGTGTCCTTGTATAGTGCTTGGTGTTATTATACTGATGCAGATACCACTGATCCTATAACCAGCCCTCCTCTGGCTATACCCATGTGCCAGTGTCACTACTGTGTCATTATATAGTGCTGGGTGTTATTATACTGATGCAGATACTACTGATCCTATAACCTGCCCTTGTCTGGCTATACGCATGTGCCAGTGTCACTACTGTGTCTTTGTATAGAGCTGGGTGTTATTATACTGATGCAGATACCACTGATCCTATAACCAGCCCTCCTCTGGCTATACCCATGTGCCAGTGTCATTACTGTGTCTTTGTATAGTGCTGGGTGTTATTATACTGATGCAGATACCACTGACCCTATAACTAGCCCTTTTCTGGCTATACGCATGTGCCAGTGTCACTACTGTGTCTTTGTATAGAGCTGGGTGTTATTATACTGATGCAGATACCACTGACCCTATAACCAGCCCTTGTCTGGCTATATGCATGTGCCAGTGTCACTACTGTGTCTTTGTAAAGAGCTGGGTGTTATTATACTGATGCAGATACCACTGATCCTATAACCAGCCCTCCTATGACTATACCCATGAGCCAGTGTCACTCCTGTGTCATTACATAGCGCTGGGTGTTATTATACTGATGCAGATACCACTGATCCTATAACCAGCCCTGCTCTGGCTATACCCATGAGCCAGTGTCACTACTGTGTCATTATAAAGTGCTTGGTGTTATTATACTGATGCAGATATAGCTGATCCTATAACCAGCCCTCCTCTGGCTATACCCATGTGCCAGTGTCACTACTGTGTCTTTGTATAGTGCTTGATGTTATTATACTGATGCAGAATACCACTGATCCTATAACCAGCCCTTGTCTGGCTATACCCATGAGCCAGTGTCACTACTGTGTCATTATATAGTGCTGGGTGTTATTATACTGATGCAGATACTACTGATCCTATAACCAGCCCTTGTCTGGCTATACCCATGTGCCAGTGTCACTACTGTGTCATTATATAGTGCTGGGTGTTATTATACTGATGCAGATACTACTGATCCTATAACCAGCCCTTGTCTGGCTATACCCATGTGCCAGTGTCACTGCTGTGTCTTTGTATAGTGCTGGGTGTTATTATACTGATGCAGATACTACTGATCCTATAACCAGCCCTTGTCTGGCTATACCCATGTGCCAGTGTCACTGCTGTGTCTTTGTATAGTGCTGGGTGTTATTATACTGATGCAGATACTACTGATCCTATAACCAGCCCTTGTCTGGCTATACCCATGTGCCAGTATCACTACTGTCTCATTATATAGTGCTGGGTTTTATTATACTGATGCAGATACTACTGATCCTATAACCAGCCCTCCTCTGGCTATACCCATGAGCCAGTGTCACTACTGTGTCATTATATAGTGCTGGGTGTTATTATACTGATGCAGATACCACTGACCCTATAACCAGCCCTCCTCTGGCTATACCCATGAGCCAGTGTCACTACTGTGTCATTATATAGTGATGGGTGTTATTATACTGATGCAGATACCACTGTCCTATAACCAGCCCTTGTCTAGCTATACCAATGTGCCAGTGTCACTACTGTGTCATTATATAGTGCTGGGTGTTATTATACTGATGCAGATACCACTGACCCTATAACCAGTCCTCCTCTGGCTATACCCATGAGCCAGTGTCACTACTGTGTCATTATATAGTGATGGGTGTTATTATACTGATGCAGATACCACTGATCCTATAACCAGCCCTTGTCTAGCTATACCAATGTGCCAGTGTCACTACTGTGTCATTATATAGAGCTGGGTGTTATTATACTGATGCAGATACCACTGACCCTATAACCAGCCCTACTCTGGCTATACCCATGTGCCAGTGTCACTACTGTCTCATTATATAGTGCTGGGTGTTATTATACTGATGCAGATACCACTGACCCTATAACCAGCCCTCCTCTGGCTATACCCATGTGCCAGTGTCACTACTGTGTCATTATATAATGCTGGGTGTTATTATACTGATGCAGATACCACTGACCCTATAACCAGCCTTTGTCTAGCTATACCCATGTGCCAGTGTCACTACTGTGTCATTATATAGTGCTGGGTGTTATTATACTCATACGGATACCACTGACCCTATAACCAGCCCTCCTCTGGCTATACCCATGTGCCAGTGTCACTACTGTCTCATTATATAGTGCTGGGTGTTATTATACTGATGCAGATACTACTGACCCTATAACCAGCCCTCCTCTGGCTATACCCATGTGCCAGTGTTACTACTGTGTCATTATATAGTGCTGTGTGTTATTATACTGATGCAGATACTACTGATCCTATAACCAGCCCTCCTCTGGCTATACCCATGTGACAGTGTCACTACTGTGTCTTTGTATAGTGCTGGATGTGCGTATCCATTATAAACAAGGGATACCAAGATAACGAAGCACATTTGAAAATAGAAGTGAATTTAAAGGGACATGTCATATCTTTCATGATATAGAAAGAACATGCAATTTTAATCAACTTTCTAATTTACTTCTATTATATCATTTGCTTCATTCTCTTGATATCCTTTGCTTAAAAGCATATTTAGATATGATCGAAAGCTGCTGATTGGTGGCTGTACATAGATGCCTCGTGTGATTGGCTCACCAATGTGCATTGCTATTTCTTCAACAAGGGATATTTAAAGAATGAAGCAAATTAGATAATAGAAGTAAATTGAAATGTTATTTAAAATTGTATTCTCTACCTGAATCATGAAAGAAAAAAATTGGTTTTAGTGTCCCTTTAAGTTTCTTAAATGTACCTGCTCTATCTGAATCATGCACGTTTAATTTTGACTGTCCTTTCCCTTTAAATATATAATATTATAAAAAATATAATATGAATATACATTTTAAAATATTTAATTTCAAATTAATATAACGAAAATTTTATATTATTAGTAATATTATTATTACCCTCTGTTAATGCATTTTTATTTTATACATATCTTGATGTGTCATGATGTATCTTATTATAGCAGATGGGTGATTGCATTTTTCGTTTTATTTAAACAGTTCAATAAAATTTCACCAAAAACCTGATGAAATAATATATAATGTAAAGGAATACAATTTTCATTTACTATCGATGTCCACTAGGAGGACCCCTTTCACAAAAATCACACAATCCTTTACATTTATTTATACATTGTTTTCCATGTTCTTACATGTAGCCCTATAGTATATAAAATGAGGTTTAGAAGTTTTTTGTTCTTTTATTTTTAAATTAAAATAGTTGGAAGAAAGAATACGTTTGCATAGTATTATAATTATGACATTAAATAAACATTTAAACTGATGAAAAAAATAAACGGTCTAATAACTGTCCATTCATCTATCCTTACAAAATCTTTTTTTTTAAGGCAGCGTTTAAGCCATAACCTACTCTTCCTTAGATTTTAAAACATATTAATGCTGTTCTGAGCTAGAAAAAAAATGCAGTGGAATAAGCCTGTTTTCAGATTATCACTCTCATTGCTGTATCTAGACCTTTTGTAAGTGAATCAATCGCTGATAAATCATCACATTTATTTAATCCTTGTTTTCACGCCCATGTGCACATTTGCAGTAATCTTTTAAGGAAAATGACATTGTTTAAAATAGTATTGAATAGATCACTTCAGAGAAAAGCCATCAGAATACAGATATTCCCATTGTAATTATTTTTTTCTTCTATTCATTTAAACATGGGATCTTAAAAGCAATGTTTGCTCATTAAAAAAAAGGATATTTCAAAATGATTAATATTGCAGTCAGTTATTTATTTATTTATCTATATATTTTAAATAATGATCTTGTGCTTAATAAATCAACTTTTTCTGTCAAGGCATAAGGAGGTCTGTTTATCTGCAGCAACAAATATGTTTTTACCTTCACCCATTTATTATGGAAAAACAATATTTTAAAAACGTTAAAAACTTAATACATATATATATATATATATATATATTGCATTGCAGTCAAGTAGAGGAAAACATATAAAATCTTATTTATGCAATATTCATATTTAATAAAGTGTTATACTGTGTATTTACTGTAAATAATTCACATTCCATTGGTCTGCAAATAGCAGAATATGTTCTAAGTATTTCTAAATAGCTATATATATGTATATATATTTATATATAACATATTCTTCTGCGTTAAGAACATTGGAATGTGAAATATTCATATTTTCATGTCAGGTTAGCATACATGATTATATGCGATCGGATTGGCGTGAGAGTGGGGTATTACGTTTTTTCCATTGTTTCTTCCATTGACATCTATTGGGGAATACATTATCGCACACAAGATATTCCAAGTTAGGCTTTTTACGCGCATCAAGTTATCATTGGAGTGAAAACAGCTTACTTTTAACTTGTAATATGAGCACTACCCAACGTAAGCAAAATCCTTACTTCTAGCATAGTAAGCGCTCGAGCAGGAGCGTTAAATACCTCTCCAATTGTAATCTAGCCCTTCATTGTTACTTTTTTATATGATTCTTGTGTAAAGGAACATACATTAGACATGTACACAGATAAAACATCAATTTCAGACGAATCATTTGTAACACTTTATCTGATATTTGCCCATGGGGTCCTTTGGAATTCAGGGACATAAAATACAAAATTTTCTTTCATGATTCAGATAGAACATACTATTTTAAACAACTTTACAATTTACTTCTATTATCAAAATTTCTTTGTTGTCTTGTTATCATTTGTTGAAAGCAGGAAGGTAAGTTCAGGAGTGTGCACGTGCCTGCAGTACTATATGGTAGCACTATTTCCTGTCACGTACTGCTTCAGGCATGTGCACGCTACCTATCTAGATATTTCTTCAAAGAATAAAAAAGAACAAAGAAAATGTTATAGTAGAAGTAAATTAGAAAAAAAATTGTATTCTCTATCGGAATCATGATAGAAAAAATTTGGTTTCATGTTCCTTTAATAGAAAATTGTTTATCCATTATTTCCTATGCGGCACATCCTCAAGCTAGCGGAGGAACAGCTTTATCTGAAATAAAGCTATAGTATCTAGTGCTATTGCTACTAGCTAGCAGCAGTAGAACAAAATATAGCTTCCTTTAATATTTTTAAAAGGGATCAGTATTGTCCAAGAACAAAAGTGATGCTTTCATACTGATTGACTGGCACAGAAATCAATCAACTGACAATGCTGGATTGTTTACCACATGAACAAATCAACAATTTTATTTTGTTGCATGAATTTATTTGTTTTGTTTGTTAAAGGGACTGCTAGTTTACCGCTTTGTGGAGAAAACAACGCATAACCAACAATTCGTTTTTTTCTACATTCACCTGAATCTAACAGCACTTATAAAGTTGTCACCCTGCTGGTATTTTACCAACATGGCTGGAATTTTTAAGGTTCAGGTCAAAGTTTAAAATAAAGATTTAATATCGAAATAAAGATGCTATCATGATCAAACTTCTTCTATTTATAAAAAAATTAGCATTTAAAAATCAGTCCTAACTGCTTTAGTTTTTGATATATACTGTCTAGTAATTTATGCAAATGTATGCTAATTAGCTTGGCCGGTATTTTCTTTCCAGAAAATGTGGCAACCCTAAGCACTTCTAAAAAAATGTTTAAATATAAATGCTCTATTTTGATAGAGCCTTTTATTTTAATACAAAATGTATTTTCCTGTTAAGTTTTTATAGGGACACTGAACCCAAATGTTTTCTTTCGCGATTCAGATAGAGCATGACATTTTAAGCAACATTCTAATTTACTCCTATTATCAAATTTTCTTCATTCTCTTGGTATCTTTATTTGAAATGCAAGAATGTAAGTTTACATGTCGGTCCATTTTTGGTGAACAAACTGTGTTGTCCTTGCTGATTGGTGGATAAATTCATCCACCAATATAAAAGTACTGTCCAGAGTTCTAAACAAAAAAAAAAGCTAAGGTGCCTTCTTTTTCAAATAAAGATAGCAAGAGAACGAAGAAAAAATGATAATAGGAGTAAATTAGAAAGTTGCTTAAAATTGCATGCTCTATCTGAATCACAAAAGAAAAAAAATTGGGTTCAGTGTCCCTTTAAGCCTGCATAGGATTTAAATAGGTAATACAATTTACACTTCTATATCCAATACACTTAGCCTATACCAGACATTTTTTAAAAAAAAAATGTATTATTTATTCTGTAAACATACTTAAAGAAGTGCAGTGAAAACGGTAGAGCAATTTGTTAATTAATAATCATTATCAGTTATTTACTTTAATAATTAACTAAAATTAGTTTTATCTGCTCACAGACTATATGGTACTGATATTTCTAAATAATATACTACATTATTATTAAATTATAATACTTCAGTTTTTATATAAGCTACAAATAAACAAATACACTCTGGTTATAAGAATACAATAACAGAAAAATTAGTTACCTCTTAGTATAATATTTATTTAATGAAAACTGAATTCACTTCATATCCAGTAACAAGTATATTTCCTGTGTAACAAGTGATTTCTCCATTTTAATCTACTAGATTTCTCAGCATATATAGTTCATTTACGGATGAATAGTAAAGTGTTTAATGGAGTATGCAGTACCTTGAAAAGTCACCCTTCATCTCTCACTCTATTTAAGATATTTCTGTAGGAGACAGGGAATTGATTATAGTTCTGTTTTTAATGATTTTTAGATTGCTAAATGTATTAAGATCTATATTTCACATGCAAGAAATGTGAGGGAGTAGCATTCTCAGTAATACATTAAACTCCATGGTTTCCAGAGAAACCTGTAAAGCATTGTTGCTTCATATCTTATAGTCCCCACTGGCAGCTGAGGGGTTAATAGGTAAAATATTCTAAGGGTTATCTTTCTTATTCAGTTTAGAATTACTATCTAGGTATGCATCTTTATTTGTATAGTCCTGTCAAAGTACAGACCTTTTTAGTTTTAAAAGCACAAATATAAAGGATAAAAGTTCACTTCAAAATGAATAGAAAATATATTTGAAAAGTGTTAGCTCACTTATGTATTTTTTTGACACTGTAATTGATTTTATTATAATGAGAAAACAAGAAAATAACGTTTTCTGATAGAACCAAAAATATATCACAATACAAATTACAGAGAGGATAATCCTTAGGACCCTTTTCTGACATACTGGAGTGAAAAGGACAGTATACCCTAAATGTTCCCCACTTTAATTTGTTCCCAATGATCCATTTTACCTGCTAGGGTTTATTAAATTGCTCCTTTTACTTTTTTTTGGCATTTGAAAATAGCTGATTTTGCCAGTGCTATCCTTACCTACATTGAAAGTTTCTATACTTAAAATGTTGGCAATAGAAAATCTGCGTAAAGATAGCAAGCAGGAAAATTACACTCCCAGTAGGAGGTAGGAGAGGTAAGAAATAAAATGACCATTTTCAATTGTTCTTTGGTTTACAGACAGAGATAATTTAAAGAAGCCTGTGTGTACAGAAATTGCAAAAATATGTATATCTGATTTCACTGCAAGCTCACCACCATTTTGATAGGTTGTGGTGTCAAAGAACAAATCCAGCTATTTCATATACAACAAAGCAATTTCTCATACATTTTATACTGGTATAAGAATTCACTGGAAATACAATAAGGGAAAAACAATTTTACAATACACTTTCCCTTTAAGGTACATTTCAGGCTTTACACTTGCAACTAAATAGCACTTTGGATATTGCTTTTAAATACAGAGGGAATTTTAACAATTAAAAAGTTTTTTGCATACCATCAGATTCAAGACTTTGCTTTTTGACATCTAAATAAACTTTTTCTTTGATTTACCTGTTCATTGGATTTAACTTGATTTTTTAGTTAAAATAATTTTTAAAATACAGTTTACCGGATCTCAATCAACTACAAAAAATTGAAATAAAGAATAAACTGTAAAATTAATGAATTTTATGACTTAAGTACACCTGTGAACTTTTAGTTTATTCTAAATATATGCATTGCTTGAATTTTATACAATAATTTTTCATTTTACATTTATATTTGGGGGGCGGGGGAGGGGGTTGCTGTGCACAACCCCATTTTTGTTTTTAGTCCAAGCAATATTTAAATAAAAATATACTACTGTTATGTTGTTTTTTTTTATTAACATAATGATTCATAATTTTAAAAATAATTTCAAATTGCATTGAAATGTTTTATATGTCTGATGACCATCATTCTGCCATATCTAGCATGTAAGCAACATAAATATTATAATCAGCAGAACTCTGGGGAAAATTATTGATTTAATAATCATTAAAGTGAAAGTAAATCCTAGCGTTTTACAAATGCTAGGATTTACTATTGAAACAAATAAAGGGCACTTTCAATTATGAAGTATAGGATACGTCATGTAGAAAGCTCCTTTATTTGATTCAATTGGTCGCCGTACTTAGCTCCTACAGCAGCGCACAGCTAAAAAATGTTTTGGCTAAGAGGTGACGTTTTCACCTCTTAGCCAATAGCTGTGCGGTAAATCTGGCTCCCATGGGCGCCAATCAAAATGTGATTGAAAAGCAATATTAAAGGAGGCTGGTTTTTAAAAAGTAAATTTCAAAGATGGGCTGTATGATGTTTTGGATACAAAAAATATGTATCTCTTTTAAAATTATTAAATTTTTATTATTATTAAAATTAAAATGCTTACAATTAATTTATTATTATTAAAATCAAATTATGATGATTAAAATGAAATTAAATTATTATTATTATTATTACTACAATTACTAGCATACACTGGCAATTTGACTAAATGTCAGAACTACCTGAGCAGAATTCAATCTGACTTTACATTGATTGTAAAATATCACTGTCCCTACATTCTTGTTGCATATTATTAAGACACAGATGTGTGAAGGGAGCTACTAGACCAGAGTGGGAGCGAGCTACATTTAGTCCAATAGCACGACCGGGCGTGCTGTGACTACCAAGCAACCCCGCAAAACACTTTGGATATCCAAGACCCGCTCAGTAGATCCTGGTGCGGAGTCCAACTTTACACTTCAAAATATGGAAATACTTTTAATTTTTTAAGTTACCGCTAAAATAATGTTATATAATTTTGCACTGTGTGCAGAATTACATAACATTATTCTGAACATTTACTGTCCCTTTAACGCTGACAGTTTTACCATTATTTTATATTATACAATTTAGTTAAAGGGCCATGCTACCCAAATGTTGAAACACTTGAAAGTGATGCAGCATAGCTGTAAAAAGCTGACTAGAAAATATCATCTGAACATTTCTATGTAAAAAAGGAAGATATTTTACCTCAAAAGTTCCTCATTAGCCACATCCTATTGTAAAGGACTTCTAAGCAGCAAATCAGTATGTCTGTCCCGGGACAGCTAAGGGAGTGAGCTTTCATGTACACTCATCTTATTTCCCTATTCAGTTTAAGGAAGTTTACTATGAAATCTCATGAGAGTTAAGTCAAATCTCATGAGATCACAGTAAAAGAGCTCATGACCTCAGCACTGTTGATGCTGATTGGCTGTAGTTCATTTCTTCAATTTTTTTTTTTTACCTGCAGCTAGGGATGGGCTAATGTGTTTATATCCGAATTCAAATGTTAGAACAAATGTTATTGTAGAAATTCGATTTACATAATAGAATGTTGATAAGAACGAATATTCTTAAAAATTCGATTTTCGAATGTTATTTATAGTTTTCGAATGTCACATTCGAATTTGAATGTCACATTCGAATGTCACATATTACATTTATAAAACACAATTGTAGACTAGAAACACTATTTCGAATGTCACATTCAAATCGAATATCACATTCGAATCGAATGTGACATTCGAATATTACATTTATAAAACACAGTATTAGACTAGAAATACTATTTCGAATTTGAATGTCACATTCGAATCGAATATCACATTCAAAATCAAATATCACATTTAAAACACAGTATTAGACTAGAAATACTATTTCAAATTCGAATGTGACATTCGAATCGAATATCACATTCAAAATCAAATATCACATTTAAAACACAGTATTAGACTAGAAATACTATTTCAAATTCGAATGTGACATTCGAATTCGAATGTAGCATTCGAATTCAAATATTACATTTATTAAACACAGTTGTAGACTAGAAAAACTATTTCAAATTTGAATGTCACATTCGAATTCGAATGTCACATTCAAATTCGAATATTACATTTCGAAATTGAATGAATACATAGCTAAAAATTCTATTATTCGAACGAATATTTTCGAATTTTATTGAAAAATTTGAAAACGAAAATTTGAAAATAGAATGTTAGAATGTTATATAAACATTCGAAATTCGATTCGAACGCACGGATGTATCAAAATAAATTTTAAATTTCGAATTTTTAGAAACGTGCAATTTACATACAAATCTTAGATTTTTGATAAAATAGGATTTTTGGTGAACAATTTTATTACGATTTTTGATGCACCATAACAATATAATTTGTTCCCGAGCATTTTTGTGTGAAGGGTTTAATTATTAATTTTGTTTAATTTTTAAAATTACGATATTTTTTGTACACTTTCGTAATGTATGCATCTCCTTCCCATGCGAAAATGCAGTATATGCCCCCTAGAGAGACACCTTGGTTTCAGTGTAAAAAGTGGACTTTAGGTAATTCCACCAGGGAAATAGAAATACTTGTGAACATTCTGAAAGAATCTCACCAGCCCAGAGAGCTTTAGGTCATCGGTGCCTAAGTAAAAAAAGAAAACTACCACATTTTGCTATCTGCTCAAAATAAAAAGTTATCGCGGCCGCATTAGCAAGCGTATTATAAGTTAAAAGTAAAAAGTTATTGAGTGAGTGAAAGACTAAGGCGCG
The DNA here is from genome assembly GCF_027579735.1 of Bombina bombina. Classification (NCBI taxonomy): domain Eukaryota; kingdom Metazoa; phylum Chordata; class Amphibia; order Anura; family Bombinatoridae; genus Bombina; species Bombina bombina. The sequence goes on from NC_069500.1 coordinate 1,285,213,676, forward strand.
CAAACTTCAGGACTTTAGATGTTGCGACCGCACTAACTCCTTCTTCCCATATTCTTCTAAGGAGCGCGCTATAAAAAAAATATGTTATTACTCACACTTAGTACACACACCCTAACTGTTCCCCTTCCTTTCATATTACTCACACTTACTCGACACTGATATTTTTTTTTGTTGTAAAATATATATCTATTTATTATATATAGACAAGTAAATCTGCACACAGGTATTTATACATATAGATGCATTGGAGGCCTTTCCATTCACTTTGACATATACCATATCCCTTTTAACCCTTTTAAAACCTTTTTATTAATATTAAAAAGTATGTTTTTTTAAAAAGTGTATATATATATATATATATATATATGTGTGTAGAACAGACAAGCACTCTAGATATCAGGATACAATTGCATGGGGTGAAACAGAAAGGGTAGAACAAGCAGACATTTGTTTTTTGTATGTCTGAGGAAGGGGCTAATCCCCCGAAAACGTTCACATCTTAGGAAATAAAATTCTAAAAAGTCCTGGCGAGTGCACTCTCTTCTTTCTGCTCATATATACTGTATATATATATATATATATATATATATATATATATATATATATCGAAGAAAAAATGAAGGTTCCAGGCGTCCAGTAGTAAGTAAAAAATCCAAGCTTTATTTAGACATAAGCTTATGTTAAAAACCTGTGCAGCAAAGTTTCCAGGTTGAACAATAAACATAGCCTAACATGTTTCGGCCAGTCTGTCCGTAATCATAGACATATCCCTCCCTCATTGGAGGTGTGTATTTATAGGGCAACTCTCCTCCCCTATTTAAAAAAACTATACAGTTTAACCATTACACTACCAATATTGAAATTCTTAACACCTAATTAAACACTGTATATATATATATATATATATATATATATATATATACGCTAGTTGAGGGATCCAAGAACTCACTGTATAGTTGTAATGCCTGGGTGCACTCTATGGTAAATAGGTAGAAACTTCTCAAGTGAAGAAGGGGCACTCACAGGTCTTATTAGGCAAAAAGATTTTATTAGTTCATAGTTTAACCATTACACTACTAATATTGAAATTCTTAACACCTATATATATTTACATTGGTTATTACTCATCAAAGATAATGATAAAAAAGGAATGATTAGATTTAATTGGGGGCGGAGCCGAGCCAGGGAACAGCATGGCCGCATCTTAGTGTTGCTCCGAAAGCAGTTCCCCATCAGGGCTTAGTAACAAGAGTACTCTTCACCCAGTAAGGCATAACATGGTGCCCACAGATACCCCAAGCCATAGTGCATAACAGTCTGCCTGTAAAAATCGCGGATCTCACACTGAGACTTTGCCGCGGGCTGCATATACACAGCACTGAAGGGAGGAGCGCCATCTTAGACCACGCGCTACAAGACCGAGTAACTCGGTGAAGAAAGCATAACAGCCGGCTACAAGAAGATCGCGGGGGCAGCTAAGTATACCCCCTTACATAAGATCAGGACAGGCGACCCGGCAATTACGCTATGCGGTAATGACCGCGAGCTCCCTCAATACCTTTTAAATCAAGAAGCTCCCAAAACAGCGCAGAAACGGCCCCAATCAAATACACAGGCCGCATTTGAACAGAGCGGACTTTCAGACTGACAAGGGGATTAAGATCACGGCGGGGAGGGATTGTCCTGCTGTTTTTCTCCTGACCCTCTCTCTATGCCTCAAAGAGAATAAAGTTCACAGCAGACACAGAGATACAAAGTGTAAGGGCCCAGCCAAACTATAAATCAACACACCAGCACTGCTAGCCCTGGTACTCAGACACACACTAGGGCAATTAGGTGAACAAGAGGGGAGGAGGAAAAAAAATTAAAAAAAATAAATAAAAAATAAATAAATATATCCTTTGCTTAATGTAAGTTTATAAGCAATCACACCGTCATTAAAAGCCCAAATCAACCTCCTCAGTTACTCACAAATAAACCTCATAGCAGAATTGGAACTGCAATGACGTCCAAACGCCTGCCTAAAGGGGACAAGCCTAGCAAAGCTGCCGTGACGCCATCTACTAAACTGAACTCCTTTTTTAAAACTGTAGAGGCCAAGACAAATGCGGCACCTAGCTCCCCACACAGCAACGATAGTACACAAGAAGAAGAGGCTGACAATATTCAAATTGATCCTCTTACCCCTATAACCAAAGAAGATCTACAGTTTTTACCAACGAAAGAGGACTTTGCGTCTTTCATGACTCAGGTCAGCCTACTTATAAAAGAGGGGCTCTCTGATGTCAAAAAGGAAATTACTGACCTAGGAAATAGGATACTTCAATTAGAGGAACATGCGGAAGAAATCTCAGAACCGATTAACCTTCATTCCATGCAGATCCAATATCAAACGGAAGAGATAAAACAAATGCAGATGCAAATAGAAGACCTAGATAACCGAGGCCGACGCCAAAATCTGCGAATCAGAGGAGTATCTGAAAAAATCCTGACCACTGAGCTCCAACAATATTTACAAGGCCTGTTTAAATTCCTCCTGGATGACAAAGAGACTGCAGACATCACCCTAGATAGAGTGCATAGGGCTCTAAAACCCAAACCCCCACCTAAAGCACCACCAAGAGACATTATTCTGCGATGCCACAATTTTAAAGATAAAGAAAAACTACTAAATGCAGCAAGGAAAAAGGCGCCAATCTATAAAAATGGAGATACAATCCAGATCTTCGCAGACCTCAGTCCACTCACACTTGCCAGACGGCGGAGTGTTAAATTCCTAACCACCCACCTACAAGACCACCAAGTTCCATACCGTTGGGGCTTCCCCTTCGCAATAAGAGTGATCAAAGACAATAAAGAAATCATTTACAAAGATTTGGAAGATCTTGACTCCTTCTGTTCACAGCTGAACATTCCACCGCCAAAACAAATACCCCCAGATTTAGAACATGACAGAGGAGATCCAGCATTAACATCCTACCCACCAAAGCCGCAGAGACAAAAATGGAATACTGTCACGAAGAAACGTAAAATAGATCCTGCTACTCCCCGTCAGACACCGACCACCTCCACAAACCCTCCTTGAGACCCAACTCTCTCTGACTTGGGCCTAAAATTAATAACTCAACTTCGGTGCCCAGTGTGATTTTGTTTTACCAACAAGAATCTACAACTCTATTCAACCTAGGACTAAAGTCAATAATCCCCCCTTGGTACCTAGGGAATCCTAGCCAGACAAACGGAACACTTAACTCAACTTATGGACACTGACCTGTAGTAATCTATTCTTGCATTATGTTAGAATCATAAAGACATCACCCTTTTCCCCTAGAATATGCCCAATATAATGTACCTCACTATGGCCAGACCCTTCACAGACTGAAGGGTACCCCAGTTAAATATAATTACAACACTAGCCCTGATAGGGGAACGGTAGTGACCCCAGAATACTACCTTTCTTCCCCTCTTTGTAGTTTAGTAACTTAGAGTTAAGAAAAGGGAATAGACTTTATATCCCTTCTTGCAATTGTTAGGAATGTTGATTGTCGTAACTTTATTTATGTTATATTATCTTTATAATTGTTTATTGTTTTGTTTTAGATTCACTGCAAATCCTGGATCGGCACTTTGGTCTACATTACCTTCAGGTCACACGCTCAACATATCCCACATCCCCCTAGGACCTTTCACAGAACACCACACTCATGTATCTTGGCAGACACGGACAACCTCTACTTCCGGTAAGACATGTTTAGAAATTCTAACAGCGAACACTCCCACAAACACTACATATGGCCTCTAGAGCGCTAACAATTATCTCACAAAACGCTAAGGGCTTAAATTCACCTACTAAAAGGTCAGTGGCGATACATTGGTTTGCTAAACAAAAAGGCTCCATTATATTTGTACAGGAGACCCACTTCCCACGAGCAAACGAACCTAGATTTTCGAACAAAAATTTTCCCCTTGGTTTTTTTAACTCCCATGAGAAAAAGAAAAATGGAGTGGGCATTCTTTTTCACACCTCTCTTCCCTTTCAGCTACTACACACCACATCAGACAAAGATGGGAGAATATTAATATTGGTAGGCCTACTATACAATAGACCGGTTACCCTGATCAATGTGTATGCCCCCAATACAAACAAGAGCAAATTTTTCAACAGACTCAAAACCATGATATACGAATCCCGTAAAGGCATTGTGGTGATGGGTGGAGACCTGAACATAACCCTTGACCCCATACTTGACTCTACATCCTTACACTCAAACAGCATATCACGCCCACCTAATGCGACATACTCATGCTTCCGAAAAATAGGATTAATAGATACATGGAGATTACAACACCCTACAGACTGCGGATACTCTTTCTTTTCACATCCTTGGTCCATGTATTCAAGGATCGACTACCTGTTTCTTGACCAATCTAGCCTATCCCTGCTAACAGCGACTGATATAACACCTACGGCATGGTCAGACCACTCTATGGTTTCCTTAGGACTAAATTGGCCTGGCTCCCCAATTCACCCATTCATTTGGCGATTAGATCCATATCTCCTACACCATCCACCAACAGCCCAGAAGCTTGAGAAAGCTTTAACTGAGTATTTTGATCTAAATTCAAAACGGGAAACACATCCACTATATGTATGGGAAGCACACAAAGCAGTTATCAGGGGGGAGTGTATAAAATACAAAGCACATATTAAAAAACAATACAACATTCAATTAAACACGCTCACTAGCAGACTCAACGACTTGGAAACCCAACATAAGCAAACCCCCTCTGACAAAACCTTACTAACTAATTTAACCACTGTCCGAAAAGAACTCCGAACCTTACTTTACTCTGATGCCCAAAAGAAGGCGCTACAACTCCAGAAAAAATTCTTCTATGAAGGGAATCGCCCAGGCAAAATTCTTGCTAACACTCTAAGAGACAGAAACAACCTCACACATATTCACAAACTTAAAACCAAACAAGGAGAATGCATCATAGATAGCAAAGCCATAGCTGCCCATTTTAGAAATTTTTATCAGCATTTATACAACTTAACTACTAATAATCACCAGGACCACATACAAAACATGATAACATACATAACAGAAGCAAACTTAAACAAATTAACGCAGGCGCAGACGACTGACTTAGAAACAGCCATAACCGTGACAGAGGTAGTGAAAGCTATTAAAAGTCTCCCAACAGGCAAGAGCCCGGGTCCTGATGGACTAACTAATCAGTATTACAAAGAACATTGCTCCACATTGGCACCACATCTGTTACAGCTTTATAAATCACTAGACGATGGCACCCAACTTACTAAAGACTCACTAGCAGCCCACATATCCGTAATCCTGAAACCAGACAAGTCACAAGAAGACCCGGGTAGTTACCGACCTATATCACTACTCAACACAGACCTCAAGATATTAGGGAAAATATTAGCGAACCGTCTAAATTCTGTCCTCACCGACATAGTGCACACTGACCAAGTGGGCTTTGTCCCTGGCCGAGAAGCCAGGGATAACACACTTAGAGCTCTGGCCCTCATAGACTATGCTAAGACCCACAACATAGAATCAGTACTGATAGCCATTGACGCCGAAAAGGCATTCGATCGGACGAACTGGCAGTTCCTCCTAGAGACTTTAAAAAACATTGGATTCGGCCCGTAAATAATTAATAGAATCTTTAGCCTATATTCAAGCCCAAACGCAAAAGTTAAAGTTAATGGCATACTGTCAGATACTTTCCCCATACATAATGGCACGCGCCAGGGTTGCCCCTTATCACCAATTCTATTTGTACTGATGATGGAGGTCCTCACCTCCCATGTCCGTAAAAACCCGAGAATTAAGGGTTTATCATTCGGAAATCAATCCTACAAAATTGCAGCTTTTGCCGATGACTTACTATTTTCAGTTACCTCACCACTAACGACAATACCAGAGATATTACTAGAATTAGAGAGATTTGGACAATATTCCAGTTTCCTAGTTAACAAGCAGAAATCAGAAATCCTAAATATAACTCTACCAAACTCCCAGTTCCTTTCCCTATCAAAGATCTGCCCACTAAAATTAAGAGATGACTTTATTAAATACTTGGGAATATACCTAGCCCCTAAACGGACAGTACTCTTTGACAAAAACTATATAACTCTATTAAATAATACACAGAATGACCTCAAGACGTGGACAAGTAAACCATTATCATGGTGGGGACGAGTTCAGGCCATAAAAATGACCACACTTCCTAGAATTACATATATACTACAAACACTGCCTATGCACCTCCCCCGCTGGTACTTAAACAAACTCCAAAGCAGTATCAATTTGTTTGTATGGGGGAGATGTAAACCTAGAGTAAATAGGGAGACAATGTATAGATCAACGGCAGATGGGGGACTCGGCCTACCAAATATCAAAGAGTATTATTTAGCAGTTACATTACAAAAGATACTAGATTGGCACGGGAAACAGGAATGTAAGGCATGGGTCGCGCTAGATTCACACATACTCAAGACACCCCTGGTACATGCGCTATGCTGGGTACCAAACGACTTAAGACCACCACAAAGTAAACAACTAGAAATACACAAACAGCTATTTAAAAGCTGGGACCATATAACATCTACCAGACCACATATCTCCTCTAGCAGGTCCCCCTTGTTCCCGATTGTCCTAAATGTGGAAATGATAGGTGGCCTGGACAAAGGATTCCAGAGGCTTTCTGAGTGGGACTACACCGTCCCGTTACTTAATTTTACTGAAGCGGGTAAGCTTTTGGAAAGGGACAAATTGACCAGTATAGCCCATGGCAAATACAATAATTGGCTGAAATATGCACAGTTACACCATTTTGTACATACCTCCCCCTTCAAAGCTGAACTGCTGAGAGCACCCACCACATTTGAAGCGATATGTAATGGAGGGATCATACCGAGAGGAACACTCTCACTCTCCCGCAAACTTTTAATCAAAAATAACAGGGACACGCTGCCCCCATACACAGCCAAATGGGACACTGACTTGGGAGACCACATAACGGAAGATAACTGGGCCAAAATATTCAAATTAGTCAAAAAATCCTCGACTTCACCTAACATACTAGAGTTAAATTATAAGATCATTTTACGATGGTATTTAACCCCATCGAAATTGAATAGCATTTACCCAAACCTGTCGGACAGGTGCTGGCGTTGCTGCGGGGGCTATGGGAGCTTGATACATATGTGGTGGCGATGTGCCAGAGTTCGTCCATTATGGAAAGCGATAGAACAGCATTTTAGACAAAGCTTTTCACCTGAGCTAACACTAAGCCCAAAAATCGCACTCTTGAACGACCTTCCTGACTTATCATGTCGCTTAAAGCTGTTGGTGTTTCAAATAGGCCTAAATAGTGCAAGAAAACTAATAGCCCGTCACTGGAAAAAACATCTAACTCTATCGAAATCAATGTGGCTTGAGGAAGTAGAGGACCAATTCACACTAGAACAATATGGCTACCTATGCCGTAATAAAGTTGACACCCTTTTAGATGCCAAATTTATTTGGCAAGAGTTGTTACACTCCACACCTACTTCACGTCCTCCCCAAACTGTTGTTTGCCCTCCCTAGGACAGGATGGTCATTTTAACAGTTGCTAAACAATAGGAATATCTCTCATATCGAGTTATCATACAATATGTGAACCTATAACCCTATGCTAACCAGATGCTCTCATCATAGTGAACAGACCTTATAATACCGTAGCAACCACATCTATTAAGAGCCAATGCTGAACCAGATGAAGAAATGAAGAAGTAAGTTATTATATTATTTACCATACTGTTTGGTTATCTATTGTTTGGATTTGTTGTTTGATCCTATTCCCTTTTCAATGTTTGAAAAACCACATGAGAGGCTACAATTGAGACATTGAATCATAGCCTTTACAATAACAATGAACTATATAAGCTTATGTTTCTAAATGTCAATATGTTTATCTATGAACCGTTGTCATGTTGAAGCTTATCATTGTCAAGTTCAAAATTTTCAATAAAAATAACAATTTAAAAAAAAAGGAATGATTAGCAAGAATATACATACAAACATTTTGTAGGATAAGAATATATGATTTTATTTCCTTCCCATTACTCTTATACTGCCACTCTGTACAGTTAAGAGGTGCTCTCTATATGGGTACTTAACAAATGCTCTGTGTATAGTATATATGTTTGTGTATATATTCTACTTATGCTTTTTACTAATGTATGGAACTGAGACCACTTTAACCTTTTATTAGTATATATATCAAAACCAGGTGGTCTATGAGACTACAAAACAGTGAATTTATCACAGAGCTAATGTACAGCTAGTTGATAGGAGTAAAGACTAATAAAAATGCATTTTATTTAGTGCCACTATAGTTAATTATATATATTTACTCCCAGTAGTTAATCACATCAAATTGTGAATTAAACCCTCCTGGAACCAACGTTTTTAACTTGCGGATCCAGTAGATTTCCTGTCTTTCCAAAATTTTCTGTTTACTTCCACCCCTTTGTGGCATATGTATCGCTTCAATTGCATTCCACCTAAACTTGTCCACATTCTTATTGTGTATCTGTATAAAATGTCTTGAGAGAGCTGAACAGTGTATGTCATTAGAAATATATCCTAGATGTTCCTTAATCCTTGTACGTATGTCTCTAGTCTAGGAACATTTTACACAACCTCTAGTGGTGAATGTTTCATCTGTTACGTAAGATTGAAAATTAACCCCTTGTTTTAAATAAGTACATGACTTGCAGCGGGATTTACCACATTTATAGGTGCCCACAGCTTCCAACCATGAGCTACGAGTTCCTTGGTAAGGCAGCATGCTTGGCGATAGCAAATTGCCAATTGTCAAATTCCTAGAGTAAATGAAATCGCAGCCATTTTCTATTATATGCTTTAAAGTATCATCCCCATAAAATATAGGCATTTACTTTTTAATAGTATTGCAGACTGCTGAAAATTGATTTGAAAATCTTGTTACAAATTTAAGACCCTTAAGTTCCTGTCTATGTTTGCTCTCGCCAAGCATTTGCTTTCTGTCCAAGGATGCCACCTGTGTAGAGATTTTTTTAACCATGTTCCTATTATAGCCTCTGTCTTCAAAACATACCATCAGATCTTTAGATTCTCTATAAAATCTGAGTCTAAGCTACAATTTCTTCTAGCTCTAAGGAGCTGCCCCTTAACAATGCCTTTGTACACGTGCTGTGGATGGTTACTATATGCATGTAAAATACAGTTACCTGCAACTGGTTTTCTATGCAATGATGTATTGACCTTCTTGGCAACTTGGTCAGCGGTTAGCAGAAGATCCAGAAATACAATCTCTGATGAATGACAACTATGTAGCCTCTTGTCATACCCTTGAAAAACTCCACCAAAGGTCATAGGCATATTTATATGGCCCTCTCTATATTTGACCAGTACTGTTGTGCATCAAAGATCAGTGGCATCTCCAGGACTTAATTATTATGGGGCCCACTGGTGTTTTGTAGGCTGAGTCATGAGGGGATAGACTGGGCATTCCATGGGCTGGGTCAGTCAGTCGGTGTGTGAGGCTCGGCGGTGCTGGGGTAATCCTGCCCAGAGAGGTGGTGGGAAAACAAGGTGACAATCACAGATCAGGAGCACAGGGGGGCCAGCCATTTTGTTGAGCTCAGTAACTTTAAAAATCGTACTTTCATAGGATGCCCCCTTTTCCACAAGTCAGTTTCTGAAATGTATGCACTAATATATCTGGCCCCGACCAACTGTAAGTGCTATTATTGTGAACTGGAAGCCACTAGGAGCAACAAAAGCCCTGCCACAAGTGGTAGACCATGCAAACTCAAATAGTGGGGCTGCCAAGTGTCGGAGAACAAAACTTGTATCTAGTAAAACTTACCCATCATCTGCTACATCACTCACTTTAGAGTTCAAAGTTGCCTTTGAAAGCAACATCAGCACAAGAACTGTGTGTTGGGAGCTTCAAGAAATTAGTTTCCATGGCCAAACAGCTGTACATAAACCTCACATCAACACATGCAGTTCAAAGCATCAGCTGGAGTTGTGTAAAGCACAATGCCCCTGGACTCTGGAGTTATGAATCATACTTCACTATCTGGCTGACAGATAGAAGAATCTGGGTGGTGAACAGCTTTGGAAAGTATCGGAACTCTGTGTGAAAGCCATATATTCTTATACTACATCAGTGCCTGACTCACAAATGCTCTTTTGGCTAGATGGGCACAAATCCTCACACACAGGCACACTCCAAAATCATTTAGGTGTGATGGTCATGTGTCCTCATACTTTTGGCAATATAATGTATCTTAAAAAGTCTTAAGCCTACATCAGTGACCATTTTTTTTAAATGTGTCTCTAGGTTAAATTGAAATAAAAATCTAAATTGTTTATTGCATGATTCATATAACATACAGTTTAAAAAGATTACAGCTTACTTCTATTGTCTAATTGACTACATTCTCATGGTATTATTTGTTGAAGTGCATACCTAGGTAGGTAGATAGAGTGCACATGTCTGAAGTATTATATGGCTTTTAACAATTTTATACACTTGAGCACTAAATGTCTGCATTATTTGCAATGTATAACATAGTTAAAAGCATTCTTGCTTTTGATAACAGAAGGGAAATTTAAGTTGTTTTATTGTTTGTTTTTAATTGTACACTTTGATTTATGAACAAAAAATTGGGTTTCATATCCCTTTAATACTCAGTGAATATTTCACCAATACTTTAAGTGATGTTCTCAAATTATTTTTAATCTGTTCAATATGCAACAGTTCTGTATTAAAGTTGTGCATTTTCACAATTTTTATATATTTCTTCTAGGTGTTGAAATGCTTTTAATAAAACAAGTGTTTTTGACAGCTACTGTAACTCTAATCAACCAGCAAGGCATTTGAGGACATTAATTTCTGAGATATTCTATATTTCTGCTGCTTAGCAACAGTTGGTAAGGAAATAATGATGATGGTATATAGGTGAGAAGTACAGGAATTAGAAAAGTTAGTAATGCAATTTTCCTGTGCTTTAAAAGGTAATTAAAATGTGTTCTCTATATGTTAGCTATGCAAGCCAAAAAAATTCTTTGCCTAAGAGTATTGAAATACACTTTAAATAACTAAGGATTAGAATTAGGCACAAGCTTAATTTACCTGATGTAATTGGGCAGCAAATTATACAATGAGTAGCCAGCAGCATGGCCAAAAACTACATGAATACCATGTAGAAATAACTTAAATGTGCTATTCTTGGTTTAAGAGATGCCTATGTAGGTGTCTGGAGCGCTAAATGGTAGGAAATAGTGCTGCCCTCTACTTGCACATGAATAACATTCTTGCAAAACTGCTGCCATATAGTGCTATAGATACGTGCACGCTCCTGAGCTTACGTCTCTGCTTTTCAATAAAACATACCAAGAGAACAAAGCACATTTGATAATAGATGTTTATTAGAAAGTTGTTTAAAATTGAATGCTCTATCTGACTCATGAAAGACATATTTGGGGTTATATGTCCCTTTAAGAAAAATATCACATTACTCATATGTCAAATTGAATTTGGTTGTAGAAAATGGTGCAATCTTTATAATATTTGGCACAGTGATAAATCTCATTGGACTTAAAATCTACCCAGTAGATCCAAAAATGTAAGTCTCCAAACTAGGTTACTATGGCCTCTATTTATCAAGGTCTGTCGGACCTGATCCGACAGTGCGGATCAGGTCCGACAGACCTTGCTGAATATGGCGAGCAATACGCTCGTCATATTCAGCATTGCACCAGCAGTTGTTGTGATCGGACTAACGCCGCCCCCTGCAGACTCGCGGCCAGCAGGGTGGTGTCAATCAACCCGATCGTACTCGATCGGGTTGATTTCTGGCGATGTCTGTTCACCTGCTCAGAGCAGGCGGACAGGTTATGGAGCAGCGGTCTTTGTGACCGCTGCTTCATAACTGCTGTTTCTGGCGAGTCTGCAGGCTCGCCAGAAACACGGGGGATCAAGCTCCAATCGGAGCTTGATAAATGTGCCCCTGTGACTTTTTATTGTAATATAAACAGCTCAGTAGTCTGAGAGATTTTCCACTTTACCTAAATATATATTTTTAGGGAAGGTTAGAGTTATATTTTTGAGTTTGACCAAGTACTGAAATCAAGAATATAGACCATGGCAAGTTTGTTGGTAGTCAATAATCTTTAATATTGTGTCTGTTTTGATTGATAGAAACTAGGAATCATGCACTAAAGGGATTAGAATATATGTAAAAAATCATGCAAGGTAACAGCATTTAGTTTTAATATATTTTACTGGTTATCAAGTGTAACATTCAGTTGTTAGTTCTCATACACGTCAATGTGTGACTATAGGAAGCAGTATTCAAAGGTAACATTTGAATATTGCATTTAATATTTAAATGTTAATATTCACTCTATAAAAATGCTCAAAATCATTCTTAAAGGGATATATAGGCCCAAATTTATCAAAGTCGAACCTGATCTGACAGTGCGGATCAGGTCCGCCAGACCTCACTGAATAAGGCGAGCAATACGCTCGCCGTATTCAGCATTGCACCAGCAGCTCACAAGAGCTGCTGGTGCAACGCCACCCCCTGCAGACTCGCGGCTAATGGGCCGCCAGCAGGGGGGTGTCAATCAACCCGATTGTACTCGATCGGGTTGATTTCCGGCGATGTCTGTGCGCCTGCTCAGAGCAGGCGGACAGGTTATGGAGCAGCGGTCTTTGTGACCGCTGCTTCATAACTTGTGTTTCTGGCGAGTCTGAAACACGGGGCATCAAGCTCCATCCGGAGCTTGATAGATAGGCCCCGGAACCCTAAATGTTCCTTTCACAAATCATATAGAACATGCAACTTTAGACTTCTTTCTAATTTAATTCTATTATCAATTTTTTTTGTTCTCTTGTTATGTTTTGTTGAAAAGCTGGGATGTAATGCTTAGGAGACGGCTGATTTCTGGAGCACTATATGGCAGCAATTTTTCAAGAATGTTATCCATCTGCAAGAGCACTAGATGGCAGAACTATTTCCTGCTATGTAGTGCTCCAGATAACTACCTAGGTATCTCTTCAACACAGAATCTCATGAGAACAAAGCAAATTTGATAAGGAAGTAAAATGGAAACTTGTTTTAAATCGTATGCTCTGTCTGAATCACAAAAGAAAATGTTTGGGTTTCATATCCCTTTAAATAATGGACAATACACATTTTCTGTATGATAATATGTGAAGGAGAGCTGACAGCTCTTGAAAATCTTATAGCCAAGATTACAAATGAAGCAAAACTGATTGCTAATGACTTTATTTTGTGCTTAGACTCGTAAAGGAGGTGCTATTTATGTAAGGTATTATTCACCAAACAAAAATGAACGCACCCATACTTATAATAGAACACACTAATTGGCCACACTTACCTTGATATTACAAACTGTAATATCGCTTTCAAAAGCAGTTTTACCACAAAATGTGATACCATAACATCACTAACTTCATTTAAAAAAACACTACACTTCCAGAACCTCAAGACATAAACCCCTAACTGCCACTGCCTATATTGTAATTAAACCACCCTAAACTATAAATCCTTTAACTTCCACAACCCACAATGCAAACATGACCCCCCCCAACTGTAACAAATTACACTGCCCAAAAATATATTTACTGAAAAAAAAATTGCTATCTATAACCAAAAAAAAATAATCTTCACTAAAACCGAAATGCCCCCTAAAAAAACACCCTACACTAAAAACTAAAGTGACACTTAAAAACATCTTGTATGACATCACTTAAAGGTACCTTCATACTGTGTTAGTCGTCGGATGTGTCGGATGTCTTGAAGATGGACCCGCTCCGCGCCGGATGGATGAAGATAGAAGATGCCGTCTGGATGAAGACTTCTGACTATCTGGAGGACCACTTCTGCCCGGCTTGGATGAAGACTTCTGCCCGTCTGGAGAACCACTTTGCCCGGTTTGGATGAAGACGTCTCCCGGTAAGTCGATCTTCAGGGGGTTAGTGTTAGGTTTTTTTAAGGGTGTATTAGGGTTTGGGCGGCAAAAGAGCTAACTGCCCTTTAAGGGCAATGCCCATTCAAATGCCCTTTTCAGGGCAATGGGGAAGGTTTTTTTAGCTAGTATTTTATTTGGGGAGTTGGTTGTGTGGGTGGTGGGTTTTACTGTTGGGGGGGGGGTGTTTGTATTTTTTTTTTTACAGGTAAAAGAGCTGATTACCTTGGGGCAATGCCCCACAAAAGGCCCTTTTAAGGGCTATTGATAGTTTAGTTTAGGCTAGGGTTTTTTTTATTTTGGGGGGGCTTTTTTATTTTAATAAGGCTATTAGATTAGGTGTAATTAGTTTAAATTTCTGTAATTTGTTTATTATTTTCTATAATTTAATGTTTGTTTTCTTTGTACTTTAGCTAATTTAATTAAATGTATTTAATTGTTTTTAATTTATGTAATTTATTTAATTATAGTGTAGTGTTAGGTGTTAGCGTTACTTAGGTTAGGTTTTATTTTACAGGTAAATTTGTATTTATTTTAGCTAGGTAGTTATTAATAACTATTTAATAACTATTCTACCTAGTTAAAATAAATACAAACTTGCCTGTAAAATAAAAATAAACCATAAGCTAGATACAATGTAACTAATAGTTATATTGTAGCTATCTTAGGGTTTATTTTATAGGTAAGTATTTAGTTTTAAATAGGAATAATGTAGTTAATGATAGGAATATTTATTTAGATTTATTTAAATTATATTTAAGTTAGGGGTGTTAGGTTTATGGTTAGACTTAGGTTTAATAACTTTAATATAGTGGTGGCGAGATTGGGGGCGGCAGATTAGGGGTTAATAAATGTAGGTAGGTGGTGGCGATGTTAGAGCCGGCAGATTAGGGGTTAATAATATTTAACTAATGTTTGCAAGGCAGGAGTGCGGCGGTTTAGGGGTTAATATGTTTATTATAGTGGCGGAGACATTGGAGGACAGCAGATTTGGGGTTAATAAGTGTAGGTAGGTGGCGGCTACATTGGGGGCGGCAGATTAGGGATTAATAAATATAATGTAGGTGGCGGAGATGTTGGGGGCCAGATTTGGGGTTCATAACTATAATGTAGGTGGCGGCGGTGTCCGGAGCGGCAGATTCGGAGTTAAAGGGACAGTACACTGTAAAATTGTTTTTCCATTAATGTATTTTAAATGACTTGTTATACCAACTGCAGAGTATAAAATATTTGAGAAATTCCATTTTTATGCTTATTCGTGTATATGAAGTAGCTGATTTTGTGCTTTGAAACCACAGCCTATTACAATGGGTTGAACTTAAAGGTGATCAGATCTCATTATGTTCTAAGTTTGTGTAAACAGAATATTTATCTAACGGCGCTAACTCAAAAAGACCTTAAGCTCCTAAAACAAATGGGTCCCTAGTTACCTACACAAATCAATCAGAAACTATGGTTAATGTAAGGAGAGCCTAAGACAAAGGCCAGGTCAAAGACAAAGGTGTAAGTGCAGTTCAACAAAAATATATATTAAAATATTTAATAACAAGTAATCAGAACATATATATTAAAAACATATAATTCATGGATCCATGATGCATTAAAACAATGATTAAAACCAAATGTACATGAAGTGACAGAGGTATATATAGTATAATTATATAGAAATGACCGCTATATATTACAGAGCTCAAATATAGATACTGGGTACATAGGGTGACAATGTGTCTTGAGGTGACAGTGTGTATATAAGGTGCAATGCGGTCCCTAAGGATCTGTGTAGTGTAACAATATAAAACAAAAACAATAATATAGAAAGATATATATAAAACGTTAATTAGAAAAGCACATGTGAGCAAAGCACATGTGAGCAACCAAGTCCAATGTTCCAACCAAGTGGTGAAAGTTCCTAATGATCCAAGTGATCCAAATGTGATGATGTAATCCAAACGATAAAAAACAAAAATGTAAAAACAAAATTAAAAACCAAAAATTGTGGACAAAAATGTGAAAACACAATCAGTGGTGGGTAACGAGTGTGGTAAGCAATAGCTCAAAAATAAAATTCAAAGCCAATGAATAAGAAAAAAGAAAAATATATGGACCAATAGTATCTTGTAGTGATCAATAAAAAAACAGAATATTCCACAACCTGTGAAAGAAAGAATACAACATAGAGCAGTATCGTTTAGGAATGGCTCTAGATAATAAGAATATAACTCACCATATATGCCAATGCGTTTCGGCCCACCAATAGGGCCTTTTTCAAGACTGATATATGGTAGGTGAGATAGCTCATTTTATACCTATGAAGATTAACCTAATGGCGCCAAATGTGCCTGAATGCACCAAAATGGTGACCCCATGACCCGGAAATTATTACTAAAACCGGATATGTAGGAGTGACCTTATGGTTATAATATAATAAGACTCTACAATCGTTGGTTAACTGTTGTTATTATTTATATCTCGTTGGTTGTAATATGTGATAAGTCATATGTTACTATGTTCTCCTTACCGCTGTTATAAGAACCTGTTAATGTTGAAACCGGAAGTACGGTATTTTCGCTAGACCGGATGTTGTCTAGTGTAAACCGGAAGTGAGCTCTTAGTGTTGAGACCGGATGTTGTCTAGTATAAACCGGAAGTGAGCTCTTAGTGTTGAAACCGGGAGTGCGATATTTTTGCTAAACCGGATGTGAGCTTTTTCACCAGACCGGATGTTGACTAAATGACCGGAAATAGTCACACCACTGTTGTTTCTGGTTTCAAATTCGTCTGCTTTCTGTTTAGGATGTAAGATCAATCGTAAAAAATAGAAAGGGTATTGTTTGGATCCAATAGGACTTATAGACATCAGGGACCCGAAATCAAACGGTCACAAGAGTCAGATCGAATTAATTTCAGTGGAGACTGGAGGGGGTGCTACCCTTACTTCCGGTTTTGATGTGTGCAAGCTGCTTTCTGTGTGAAGAACAAGTTAAAAATAGTGTAGTATATTATTGGAGGGGTTCACAATATAAATATTAGGATATTATGAATGCCAATATACAGCTAGAAAGGTAAAAAGTATTCCTGTTATAAACCATGCGTATATATACCATGCGTATACTTCCTGTAGACGAAGTATAAATACTCGGTCTACGTATCATTAAAGCGATATATATATGTATGAAAATTGTCAGATGGTCTAGGAGAAGATCTGACTGAATAAGATCTGACTAAGTAAGATTACTAGTCACTTCATTATTTTAAAACGGATGTGGAATGAATTCCTTCCTCGAGTGTCAGACATGTAATGATGTTGTCTATTGTGTCCTAACTTGCTCATCGTTTCCTGGGATTCACACAAACCTATGTCTTGGTTGCAGATCCAGACTGCTAGACAGGTGTGGATGTATAAGGGGAATGGAAGGGCTTGGGTGAAGCTGTATATAACGATAAAAGTTATAACTATAGACGTAAGTGAAAGAGATCTTGAATAATGGAACTATTCAATGACTGATGCATCTTGATATAGATACTCAAATTCAAATACAATAGACCCTGTTAGTCGTTGTGATGGTGCAAATGTTCAGTCACCAACCCAAATATTGTCTCTATGTAACCCATCTTATTATGGAAACAGCAGTCTGGGTTGTCTAGGATTAGATAACATTTTTGGATGAATATTTCAATCCTTATTATGATTGAATGCTAGCTGGTCCTAGAGATGTGTGAGGATGAGACCTCGATGGGTGTTAGCATCTTATTCTATTGTGTTAAGATGTATAAGGGTATCCTGTGTCATGTAAGTATATGAAGGGACCATAAAACCAAGAGGACTCTATTTCAGATATAATAGGTGTGATAAGTCCTCTTTGTTGTTGAGGCCCTTCGGGTAGAGGCAATCGAGTTCAAAAATCCATCTGGATTCTGATACAAGAAGTTTCTTCTCGTAGTCACCACCTCTCCAATTGGGTTTCACCAATTGTATCCCATAGTAACTGAGATCTTTCAAATCACTTTTATGGTGAATAGAAAAATGTCTGTACATAGCAGTTTCTGTGTTGCCATGTTCAACCTGTAGAATATGCTCATGTATTCTGTCTCTCAGTAATATTGAGGTTTGGCCCACATACTGCAGTCCACAGCTGCACTGTACTATATAAATTACACCTTTACTATTACATCTTATGAGGTCTTTGATGTTATATTCCATCCCTGAGTTGTTAGATTTGTATTTCTTGATTTTTAGACCTCTCTTACATGCCTTGCAGCTTATGCATGGATAGAAACCCTTAACCTTCTTGCCGAATACATCTTGGACTCCTGTAGTTTGAGATCGTGGGACACTGGGTGACAGAATGTTCCTTAGATTCTCTGATTTTCTATAGATGAATCTGGGTCTATTTGCCAGTGTTTCACCTATGGTGTCATCATTCTTCAGTAGGTACCAGTTTCTCTCGATTATTTTCTCTATCAGACGTCTATTTTCACTATATTTGGTTATAAATGCTACATCTATAGAGTCATTGTCGTTTGGGATATTGTGCTTCTTATCCTTATATTGTAGCAGTTCCTTACGATCTCTTTTTCTGACTTCTTCAATCTCTCTGTTTAGTGTCTCTTCTTCATATCCTCTTTCCAGGAAGCATACTTTGAGAGTCTCAGCTTGTTTCTCCCATAATTCGGGGTCCGAACAGTTCTTTTTGAGCCTGAGTAGCTGCCCTTTTGGGATATTCCGTTTCCACCTGGTGAAGTCTTTATTACATTATCTTCAACAGTAATCCTTAGGTCCAAAAATGTAATTTCCGAACTGCTGATCTCGTAAGTAAACTTGAGGTTATGAGTGTTGTTGTTCATAACATAGATGGTGTGTTCCAGATCTTCTTTCGTGCCCTTCCATATCATTAGGATGTCGTCTATGTATCGATGTAATAAAGACTTCAACATATTTCAAACCTGTGGACTGCAGCAACTACATACATATCAACAGCTGCTAAATAATATATATAAAAAATCAGTGCGCCAAATACCTGTATAAAGTGGAAAAAAACAGATAGTGTATCAAACTTAAATACCCCTATGCAAATAAATACACCTATGCAAATAAATACATGAGTGAGAACTGCAAAATAAAAACAGTGTGTTAAATGTCCCAGTCAAACCAATATTGTAGATGGTGGGAATAATGTATTGGACAGTTCATCTAGTCCATAATCCAAATCCTGAAATCTGAAGTGGATGGCAAGCTGCTTCTTCGAAATTCTTGTTGGTGTCCCAAGATGTTAAACTCTGCAGAAGTAAAAGATAAAAAAAGAAGGCGCCACCATAGTGCACAATCAGATGGTTCTAACACGCCAATATAACAAGTAAGACCGTACTTACAAGCTGTATGACACTTGAGAAGTGTCACAAACGCCTTCTGGACTGTTAGGAGTCGTCCAGCTAACTCACACTGGTGGATTTCAGAATTCCTCTGGGGTGTGAGGGCGGCGATAGCGAAAAACAAACAGCATCCAGCAACAGAAGTTTCACAGAGCCGGTTCGTCTTGTACTGTCCACTGTTATAGTAGATACAATTGTGGATACAATATAACAGATGGATCAATCTGATGAATATATGAATGAATAAAAGATACTTCGTGGCAAAAGTCTTATAAAAGTAAACAGACTTTATTTGGAGTACATCAGCACAACGTTTCTCGGTCTCTCCTGACCGTTTCCTCAGGTGCAATATCAACAGCTGCCACCACACCAGGTGGAAACGGAATATCCCAAAAGGGCAGCTACTCAGGCTCAAAAAGAACTGTTCGGACCCCGAATTATGGGAGAAACAAGCCGAGACTCTCAAAGTACGCTTCCTGGAAAGAGGATATGAAGAAGAGACACTAAACAGAGAGATTGAAGAAGTCAGAAAAAGAGATTGTAAGGAACTGCTACAATATAAGGATAAGAAGCTCAATATCCCAAACGACAATGACTCTATAGATGTAGCATTTATAACCAAATATAGTGAAAATAGACATCTGATAGAGAAAATAATCGAGAGAAACTGGTACCCAGTGTCCCACGATCTCAAACTACAGGAATCCAAGATGTATTCGGCAAGAAGGTTAAGGGTTTCTATCCATGCATAAGCTGCAAGGCATGTAAGAGAGGTCTAAAAATCAAGAAATACAAATCTAACAACTCAGGGATGGAATATAACATCAAAGACCTCATAAGATGTAATAGTAAAGGTGTAATTTATATAGCAGAGACACACTGTTGCAAAACTGTGTATATGAGCCATAAGAAATTTAATCACTTAACCTTTTAGCTGTGTGCAACTCAAACAGTCTGTTGTTTTACAAATGGGTTTATAATCTCACATGTATTGTTGCCACAACCTGATTAATTGCAGGAATTAAATTGTTACAAAGTTCTTACTTATAACACTCTTGTTTCCAGGTACACATAGAGTGTTAGCTGTATATATATTCAGCTGGGTGAGTTTTACATATACACTGTTAGGTATTATGTTTCTCCTTTGTAGGTATGTATATGTTCAGATAACCTCCAAAAATTCCAGTGTTCCAGTATATTATATTGTATCACAAGTAGATAGCATGAAAATATATTGGTGGTATCGAACTAACTTTGTGTGATTGTAAAAACATCAACCCAGGTTACTCACGGTTATCCGGCCCCACTATGCGGGATGTTGGAAAGTGTTCAGGCACTCCTCCTTCTCACCAGATAGCCGTTATCCAGTACAGAACCTGTAGCTTAGAAATCTCCGCGGTGTATCTCACACACCAAAAGGAATCCAGCAATACCACAATGGCGAAAAATAAGCAATCATAGACCGAGCTGAATCATCACTGTGTATTTATTGTCACATCAAAGAAAACAAAGGTTCCACCACTCCACACACATCAGCTACATCCAACGCGTTTCCTGCGCTAAACAGCACTTCGTCAGGGATTTATAATAATAATTTATATAGTAATTTATATAGTACAGTGCAGCTGTGGACTGCAGTATGTGGGCCAAACCTCAATATTACTGAGAGACAGAATACGTGAGCATATTCTACAGGTTGAACATAGCAACACAGAAACTGCTATGTACAGACATTTTACTATTCACCATAAAAGTGATTTGAAATATCTCAGTTACTATGGGATACAATTGGTGAAACCCAATTGGAGAGGTGGTGACTACGAGAAGAAACTTCTTGTATCAGAATCCAGATGGATTTTTGAACTCGATTGCCTCTACCCGAAGGGCCTCAACAACAAAGAGGACTTATCACACCTATTATATCTGAAATAGAGTCATCTTGGTTTTATGGTCCCTTCATATACTTACATGACACAGGATACCCTTATACATCTTAACACAATAGAATAAGATGCTAACACCCATCGAGGTCTCATTCTCACACATCTCTAGGACCAGCTAGCATTCAATCATAATAAGGATTGAAATATTCATCCAAAAATGTTATCTAATCCTAGACAACCCAGACTGTTGTTTCCATAATAAGATGGGTTACATAGAGACAATATTTGGGTTGGTGACTGAACATTTGCACCATCACAACGACTAACAGGGTCTATTGTATTTGAATTTGAGTATCTATACCAAGATGCATCAGTCATTGAATAGTTCCATTATACAAGATCTCTTTCACTTACGTCTATAGTTATAACCTTTATCGTTATATACAGCTTCACCCAAGCTCTTCCATTCCCCTTATACATCCACACCTGTCTAGCAGTCTGGATCTGCGACCAAGACATAGGTTTGTGTGAATCCCAGGAAACAATGAGCAAGTTAGGACACAATAGACAACATCATTACATGTCTGACACTCAAGGAAGGAATTCATTCCACATCCTTTTTAAAATAATGAAGTGACTAGTAATCTTACTTAGTCAGATCTTATTCAGTCAGATCTTCTCCTAGACCATCTGACAATTTTCATATATATATCGCTTTAATGATACGTAGACCGAGTATTTATACTTCGTCTACAGGAAGTATATGCATGGTATATATATGCATGGTTTAAAACAGGAATAGTTTTTACCTTTCTAACTGTATATTGGCATTCATAATCTCCTAATATTTATATTGTGAACCCCTCCAATAATATACTACACTATTTTTAACTTGTTCTTCACACAGAAACCAGCTTGCACACATCGAAACCGGAAGTAAGGGTAGCACCCCCTCCAGTCTCCACTGAAATTAATTCGATCTGACTCTTGTGACCATTTGATTTCGAGTCCCTGATTTCTATAAGTCCTATATACTAGACAACATCCAGTCTCAACACTAAGAGCTCACTTCCGGTTTACACTAGACAACATCCGGTCTAGCGAAAATACCGTACTTCCGGTTTCAACATTAACAGGTTCTTATAAGAGCGGTAAGGAGTACAAAGTAACATATGACTTATCACATATTACAACCAACGAGATATAATTAATAACAACAGTTAACCAACGATTGTAGAGTCTTATTATATTATAACTATAAGGTCACTCCTACATATCCGGTTTTAGTAACAATTTCCGGGTCATGGGGTCATCATTTTGGTGCATTCAGGCACATTTGGCGCCATTAGGTTAATCTTCATAGGTATAAAATGATCTATCTCACCTACCATATATCAGTCTTGAAAAAGGCCCTATTGGTGGGCCGAAACGCGTTGGCATATATGGTGAGTTATATTCTTATTATATAGAGCCATTCCTAAACGATACTGCTCTATGTTGTATTATTTCTTTCTTTCACAGGTTATGGAATATTCTGTTTTTATTGATCACTACAAGATACTATTGGTCCATATTTTTCTTTTTTCTTATTCATTGGCTTTGAATTTTATTTTTGAGCAATTGCTTACCACACTCGTTATCCATCACTGATTGTGTTTTCACATTTTTGTCCACAATTTTTGGTTTTTAATTTTGTTTTTACATTTTTGTTTTTTATCGTTTGGATTACATCATCACATTTGGATCACTTGGATCATTAGGAACTTTCACCACTTGGTTGGAACATTGGACTTGGTTGCTCACATGTGCTTTGCTCACATTTGCTTTTCTAATTAACGTTTTATATATATCTTTCTATATTATTGTTTTTGTTTTATATTGTTACACTACACAGATCCTTAGAGACCGCATTGCACCTTATATACACACTGTCACCTCGAGACACATTGTCACCCTATGTAACCAGTATCTATATTTGAGCTCTGCAATATATAGCGGTCATTTCTATATAATTATACTATATATACCTCTGTCACTTCATGTACATTTGGTTTTAATCATTGTTTTAATGCATCATGGATCCATGAATTATATGTTTTTAATATATATGTTCTGATTACTTGTTATTAAATATTTTTATATATAATTTTGTTGAACTGCACTTGCACCTTTGTCTTTGACCTGGCCTTTGTCTTAGGCGCTCCTTACATTAACCATAGTTTCTGATTGATTTGTGTAAACAGACTTGCTTCCTTATCTTTTATTTGGCTGGAACACCAAAGCTCAATACATAGAGAGAACAATGGAAAATTATCATTTTATTACTTAACTATCCTGCATCCCACTGAGAGTGTAATCTCTTCTGCTGGCTGTGTATACTCCAGTATTAATTTGTTCAGTGTAGGTGGCGATACCATAGGCTAAATCAGCTATTTCAAATGCTGAAATAGGAGTAAAGGAGCTACTTGTAATCAATTTAATACACTCTAGCAGGTTAAAATGATCATTGGGAATAATTTAAAGGGGAGAAATTTTGGGGGTGAACTGTCCCTTTATATAATATAATATAATGTAGGTGTCAGCGATGTTGGGGGCGGCAGATTAGGGGTTAATAAGTGTAAGATTAGGGGTGTTTAGACTCGGGGTTCATATTAGGGTGTTAGGTGTAGACATACATTTTATTTCCCCATAGGAATCAATGGGGCTGTGTTAAGGAGTTTTACGCTGCTTTTTGGCAGGTGTTAGACTTTTTTGCTGCCGACTCTCCCTGTTGATTAGTATGGGGAAATCGTGCACGAGCACGTTACACCAGCTCACCGCTGACTTAAGCAGCGCTGATATTGGAGTGAGGTAATGAGCAAAATTTTGCTCAACGCTCACTTCTTGTCTTTTAACAACGAGATTCTGAAAACTCATAATACCAGCGCTGTAGGTAAGTGAGCGTTGAGGGAAAACTGCTTGTTAGCACCGCACAGCCTCTAATGCAAAACTTGTAATCTAGGTGATTGTATTGTTAAGGTGCATCAAAATTCATAACAAAATTATTAGGGTTAATAATGCAGGCTCTCCCTGTTGATTAGTATGGGGAAATCGTGCACGAGCATGTTACACCAGCTCACCGCTGACTTAAGCAGCACTGGTATTGGAGTGAGGTAATGAGCAAAATTTTGCTCAACGCTCACTTCTTGTCTTTTAACAACGGGATTCTGAAAACTCGTAATACCAGCGCTGTAGGTAAGTGAGCGTTGAGGGAAAACTGCTAGTTAGCACCGCACAGCCTCTAATGCAAAACTCGTAATCTAGGTGATTGTATTGTTAAAGTGCATCAAAATTCATAACAAAATTATTCACCTTGTAAATCGTAATTTAAGTGCAATGAGTGTGCAAAAAAAAGCCAGAAATTTGTTTATTTAAGTGTTATTGTTTTTTTCGTAAAATGGGTGTTCCATGGGCGTATATAAAATTGTCTCTAATACCAGTGAAATTCTGTAAAGATTTTCACATTACAGATCTTACAGTTTTTTTCCCGCAATGTAGAAGGTGGCAAGCTTTTCCCAAAATACTTATAACCCTAATAGAAAAACACATGCATATGAAAATATAGGCAAATGTAAGAGCTTCCTGCTAACCGCTCTACAGAGCAAAGTGTCCCTATCCAGCGAGCTCCATTGGTTTCAATAGGAGATATCTCACTACTAACAGGGACTGCCTCTTTTTTTTTTATAATTCCACCAGGGCAGCCCCTGCAAGAGTTGGCGAGAAAAACCTTGTCTGAGATTGCGAGGTTTAGATCATCGGACCTATGGTTAAAAAAACATGCAATTTTCAGAGACTTTTCAATTTACTTGTGTTATCAAATGTATCCCTTGTTGAAAAGCATAAATAGGTATCAAGAACAGCAATGCAAAGTAGCTTGCTGGTGATTGGCTTTTACACCTTTGCCTCTTGTCATTGGTTCACCAGAGGTATTCGGCTAGATCTTAGTAATGGTTTGCTAATCTGGAACTGACTATCTATAATATACAGTATATGTTTAATACCTTTGCTAGGATTAAACACACAGTTATTTGCAACTAATTGTGCAATAATAAAATGCTCTTATACATTACAGCATATTCTTTTTGCAATTGATGTAACTTTATGTTTGTCCCATTAAAGGGACATGAAACCCCAATTTTTTCTTTCATGATTTAGATAGGGTTTGCATTTAAAAATAAAATTCCAATTGACTTCTTTTATCTAATTTGCTTCATTCTCTTGGAATCCTTTGCTTTAAAGCATATCTAGATAGGCCCAGGAGCTGGGAGCTAGCTGCTGATTGGTGTCTGCACATATATGTCTTTTGTGATTGGCTTACCGGTGTGTGTTCAGTTAATTCCCAGTAGTGCATTGCTTCTCCTTCAAGAAAGGATACCAAGAGAATAAAGCAAAATTGATAACATAAGTAAATTACAAAAATGTTTACAATTGTGTGCTTTATCTAAATCATGAAAGAAAAATGTTGTGTTTCATGTCCCTTTAACTAGTCCTTCACCTAATGTTATTCTATTGGAAACTCTGCATTAAAACACACCAAACTAGAGAGAGAGAATAAGTTACTTACAGACCAGAGAGAGAGAATAAGTTACTTACAGACCAGAGAGAGAGAATAAGTTACTTACAGACCAGAGAGAGAATAAGGCCTAGATTTGGAGTTTGGCGGTAGATGGGTTGTTAATGCTACGCAGGCTTTTTTCTGGCCGCACCATAAATTTAACTCTGGTATCGAGAGTCCAAAAAAATGCTGCGTTAGGCTCCAAAAAAGGAGCGTAGAGCATTTTTACCGCAAATGCAACTCTCGATACCAGAGTTGCTTACGGACGCGGCCAGCCTCAAAAACGTGCTCATGCACGATTCTCCCATAGGAAACAATGGGGCTGTTTGAGCTGAAAAAAAACCTAACACCTGCAAAAAAGCAGCGTTCAGCTCCTAACGCAGCCCCATTGTTTCCTATGGGGAAACACTTCCTACGTCTGCACCTAACACTCTAACATGTACCCCGAGTCTAAACACCCCTACCCTTACACTTATTAACCCCTAATCTGCCGTCCCCGCTATCGCTGACCCCTGCATTATATTATTAACCCCTAATCTTCCGCTCCGTAAACCGCCGCAACTTACATTATCCCTATGTACCCCTAATCTGCTGCCCCTAACACCGCCGACCCCTATATTATATTTATTAACCCCTAATCTGCCCCCCTCAACGTCGCCGACACCTGCCTACACTTATTAACCCCTAATCTGCCGAGCGGACCTGAGCGCTACTATAATAAAGTTATTAACCCCTAATCCGCCTCACTAACCCTATCATAAATAGTATTAACCCCTAATCTGCCCTCCCTAACATCGCCGACACCTAACTTCAATTATTAACCCCTAATCTGACGACCGGAGCTCACCGCTACTATAATAAATGTATTAACCCCTAAAGCTAAGTCTAACCCTAACACTAACACCCCCCTAACTTAAATATAATTTAAATCTAACGAAATTAATTAACTCTTATTAAATAAATTATTCCTATTTAAAGCTAAATACTTACCTGTAAAATACATCCTAATATAGCTACAATATAAATTATAATTACATTGTAGCTATTTTAGGATTAATATTTATTTTACAGGCAACTTTGTAATTATTTTAACCAGGTACAATAGCTATTAAATAGTTAAGAACTATTTAATAGTTACCTAGTTAAAATAATAACAAAATTACCTGTAAAATAAATCCTAACCTAAGTTATAATTAAACCTAACACTACCCTATCAATAAATTAATTAAATAAAATACCTACAATTACCTACAATAAAACCTAACACTACACTATCAATAAATAAATTAAATACAATTACTACAAATAACTACAATTACATAAACTAACTAAAGTACAAAAAATAAAAAAGAACTAAGTTACAAAAAATAAAAAAATATTTACAATCATAAGAAAAATATTACAACAATTTTAAACTAATTACACCTACTCTAAGCCCCCTAATAAAATAACAAAGACCCCCAAAATAAAAAAATGCCCTAACCTATTCTAAATTAATAGAGTTAAAAGCTCTTTTACCTTACCAGCCCTGAACAGGGCCCTTTGCGGGGCATGCCCCAAGAAAATCAGCTCTTTTGCCTGTAAAAAAAAACATACAATACCCCCCCCCAACATTACAACCCACCACCCACATACCCCTAATCTAACCCAAACCCCCCTTGGCTGTTCCGATCAGCCAATAGAATGCGAGCTCAATCTGATTGGCTGATTGGATCAGCCAATCGGATTGAACTTGATTCTGATTGGCTGATTCCATCAGCCAATCAGAATATTCCTACCTTAATTCCGATTGGCTGATAGAATCCTATCAGCCAATCGGAATTCGAGGGACGCCATCTTGGATGACGTCCCTTAAAGGAACCGTCATTCGTCGGGAGACGCCGGAAGAAGAGGATGGATCCGCGTCGGCTGCTTCAAGATGGACCCGCTCTGCACCGGATGGAAGAAGATCGAAGATGCCGCTTGGATGAAGATGTTTGCCGGTCCGGATGTCCTCTTCTTGCCGGATAGGAGGAAGACTTTGGAGCCTCTTCTGGACCTCTTCAGCACCGGATGCCAGGACGGATCGGTGATACCTGTTGAGGTGAAGACAAGGTAGGAAGATCTTCAGGGGCTTAGTGTTAGGTTTATTTAAGGGGGATTTGGTTAGATTAGGGATATGTGGGTTGTAATGTTGGGGGGGGTATTGTATGGTTTTTTTTACAGGCAAAAGAGCTGATTTTCTTGGGGCATGCCCCGCAAAGGGCCCTGTTCAGGGCTGGTAAGGTAAAAGAGCTTTTAACTCTATTAATTTAGAATAGGGTAGGGCATTTTTTTATTTTGGGGGTCTTTGTTATTTTATTAGGGGGCTTAGAGTAGGTGTAATTAGTTTAAAATTGTTGTAATATTTTTCTTATGTTTGTAAATATTTTTTTATTTTTTGTAACTTAGTTCTTTTTTATTTTTTGTACTTTAGTTAGTTTATGTAATTGTAGTTATTTGTAGTAATTGTATTTAATTTATTTATTGATAGTGTAGTGTTAGGTTTTATTGTAGGTAATTGTAGGTATTTTATTTAATTAATTTATTGATAGGGTAGTGTTAGGTTTAATTATAACTTAGGTTAGGATTTATTTTACAGGTAATTTTGTTATTATTTTAACTAGGTAACTATTAAATAGTTCTTAACTATTTAATAGCTATTGTACCTGGTTAAAATAATTACAAAGTTGCCTGTAAAATAAATATTAACCCTAAAATAGCTACAATGTAATTATAATTTATATTGTAGCTATATTAGGATGTATTTTACAGGTAAGTATTTAGCTTTAAATAGGAATAATTTATTTAATAAGAGTTAATTAATTTCGTTAGATTTAAATTATATTTAAGTTAGGGGGGTGTTAGTGTTAGGGTTAGACTTAGCTTTAGGGGTTAATACATTTATTATAGTAGCGGTGAGCTCCGGTCGTCAGATTAGGGGTTAATAATTGAAGTTAGGTGTCGGCGATGTTAGGGAGGGCAGATTAGGGGTTAATACTATTTATGATAGGGTTAGTGAGGCGGATTAGGGGTTAATAACTTTATTATAGTAGCGCTCAGGTCCGCTCGGCAGATTAGGGGTTAATAAGTGTAGGCAGGTGTCGGCGACGTTGAGGGGGGCAGATTAGGGGTTAATAAATATAATATAGGGGTCGGCGGTGTTAGGGGCAGCAGATTAGGGGTACATAGCTATAATGTAGGTGGCGGCGCTTTGCGGTCGGCAGATTAGGGGTGAATTATTGTAAGTAGCTGGCGGCGACGTTGTGGGGGGCAGGTTAGGGGTTAATAAATATAATACAGGGGTCGGCGGGGTTAGGGGCAGCAGATTAGGGGTACATAAGTATAACGTAGGTGGCGGTCGGCAGATTAGGGGTTAAAAAAATTTAATCGAGTTGCGGCGATGTGGGGGGACCTCAGTTTAGGGGTACATAGGTAGTTTATGGGTGTTAGTGTACTTTAGGGTACAGTAGTTAAGAGCTTTATGAACCGGCGTTAGCCCAGAAAGCTCTTAACTCCTGCTTTTTTTCTGCGGCTGGAGTTTTGTCGTTAGAGCTCTAACGCTCACTTCAGAAACGACTCTAAATACCGGCGTTAGGAAGATCCCATTGAAAAGATAGGATACGCAATTGACGTAAGGGGATCTGCGGCATGGAAAAGTCACGGCTGAAAAGTGAGCGTTAGACCCTTTTTTCAGTGACTCCAAATACCGGCGGTAGCCTAAAACCAGCGTTAGGAGCCTCTAACGCTGGTTTTCACGGCTACCGCCAAACTCTAAATCTAGGCCTAAGTTTCTTACAGACCAGAGAGAGAATAAGTTACTTACAGACCAGAGAGAGAGAATAAGTTACTTACAGACCAGAGAGAGAATAAGGTACTTACAGACCAGAGAGAGAGAATAAGTTACTTACAGACCAGAGAGAGAATAAGGTACTTACAGACCAGAGAGAGAATAAGTTACTTACAGACCAGAGAGAGAGAATAAGGTACTTACAGACCAGAGAGAGAGAATAAGTTGCTTACAGACCAGAGAGAGAGAATAAGTTACTTACAGACCAGAGAGAGAATAAGGTACTTACAGACCAGAGAGAGAGAATAAGTTACTTACAGACCAGAGAGAGAATAAGTTACTTACAGACCAGAGAGAGAATAAGTTACTTACAGACCAGAGACAGAATAAGTTGCTTACAGACCAGAGAGAGAGAATAAGTTACTTACAGACCAGAGAGAGAATAAGTTACTTACAGACCAGAGAGAGAATAAGTTACTTACAGACCAGAGAGAGAATAAGGTACTTACAGACCAGAGAGAGAGAATATGTTACTTACAGACCAGAGAGAGAATAAGTTACTTACAGACCAGAGAGAGAATAAGTTACTTACAGACCAGAGAGAGAGAATAAGTTACTTACAGACCAGAGAGAGAATAAGGTACTTACAGACCAGAGAGAGAGAATAAGTTACTTACAGGCCAGAGAGAGAATAAGGTACTTACAGACCAGAGAGAGAGAATAAGTTACTTACAGACCAGAGAGAGAATAAGTTACTTACAGAACAGAGAGAGAATAAGTTACTTACAGACCAGAGAGAGAGAATAAGTTAAAATTCCAATTGACTTCTTTTATCTAATTTGCTTCATTCTCTTGGAATCCTTTGCTTTAAAGCATATCTAGATAGGCCCAGGAGCTGGGAGCTAGCTGCTGATTGGTGTCTGCACATATATGTATTTTGTGATTGGCTTACCGGTGTGTGTTCAATTAATTCCCAGTAGTGCATTGCTTCTCCTTCAAGAAAGGATACCAAGAGAATAAAGCAAAATTGATAACATAAGTAAATTACAAAAATGTTTACAATTGTGTGCTTTATCTAAATCATGAAAGAAAAATGTTGTGTTTCATGTCCCTTTAACTAGTCCTTCACCTCATGTTATTCTATTGGAAACTCTGCATTAAAACACACCAAACTAGAGAGAGAATACGTTACTTACAGACCAGAGAGAGAGAATAAGTTACTTACAGACCAGAGAGAGAATAAGTTTCTTACAGACCAGAGAGAGAATAAGTTACTTACAGACCAGAGAGAGAATAAGGTACTTACAGACCAGAGAGAGAGAATAAGTTACTTACAGACCAGAGAGAGAATAAGGTACTTACAGACCAGAGAGAGAGAATAAGTTACTTACAGACCAGAGAGAGAATAAGTTACTTACAGACCAGAGAGAGAATAAGGTACTTACAGACCAGAGAGAGAGAATAAGTTACTTACAGACCAGAGAGAGAATAAGTTAATTACAGAACAGAGAGAGAATAAGTTACTTACAGACCAGAGAGAGAGAATAAGTTACAGACCAGAGAGAGAATAAGTTACTTACAGACCAGAGAGAGAGAGAATAAGTTACTTACAGACCAGAGAGAGAGAGAATAAGTTTCTTACAGACCAGAGAGAGAATAAGGTACTTACAGACCAGAGAGAGAGAATAAGTTACTTACAGACCAGAGAGAGAATAAGTTACTTACAGACCAGAGAGAGAATAAGGTACTTACAGACCAGAGAGAGAGAATAAGTTGCTTACAGACCAGAGAGAGAATAAGGTACTTACAGACCAGAGAGAGAGAATAAGTTACAGACCAGAGAGAGAGAATAAGTTACTTACAGACCAGAGAGAGAGAATAAGTTACTTACAAACCAGAGAGAGAGAATAAGTTACTTACAGACCAGAAAGAGAGAATAAGTTACTTACAGACCAGAGAGAGATAATAAGTTACTTACAGAACAGAAAGAGAGAATAAGTTACTTACAGACCAGAGAGAGAGAATAAGTTACTTACAGACCAGAGAGAGAGAATAAGTTACTTACAGAACAGAAAGAGAGAATAAGTTACTTACAGACCAGAGAGAGAATAAGTTACTTACAGACCAGAGAGAGAATAAGTTACTTACAGACCAGAGAGAGAATAAGGTGCTTACAGACCAGAGAGAGAGAATAGGTTACTTACAGACCAGAGAGAGAGAATAAGTTACTTACAGACCAGAGAGAGAATAGGGTACTTACAGACCAGAGATAGAATAAGTTACAGACCAGAGAGAGAGAATAAGTTACTTACAGACCAGAGAGAGAGAATAAGTTACTTACAGACCAGAGAGAGAGAATAAGGTACTTACAGACCAGAGAGAGAGAATAAGTTACTTACAGACCAGAGAGAGAATAAGGTACTTACAGACCAGAGAGAAAATAAGCTACTTACAGACCAGAGAGAGAATAAGATGCTTACAGACTAGAGAGAGATTAAGTTACTTACAGACCAGAGACAGAGAATAAGTTACTTACAGACCAGAGAGAGAGAATAAGTTACTTACAGAACAGAAAGAGAGAATAAGTTACTTACAGACCAGAGAGAGAGAATGAGTTACTTACAGAATAGAAAGAGAGAATAAGTTACTTACAGACCAGAGAGAGAGAATAAGGCCTAGATTTGGAGTTTGGCGGTAGATGGGCTGTTAACGCTCCGCAGGCTTTTTTCTGGCCGCAGCATAAAATTAACTCTGGTATCGAGAGTTCAAAAAAAGGCTGCGTTAGGCTCCAAAAAAGGAGCGTAGAGCATTTTTACCGCAAATGCAACTCTCGATACCAGAGTTGCTTACGGACGCGGCCAGCCTCAAAAACATGCTCGTGCACGATTCTCCCATAGGAAACAATGGGGCTGTTTGAGCTGAAAAAAAACCTAACACCTGCAAAAAAGCAGCGTTCAGCTCCTAACACAGCCCCATTGTTTCCTATGGGGAAACACTTCCTACGTCTGCACCTAACACTCTAACATGTACCCCGAGTCTAAACACCCCTAACCTTACACTTATTAACCCCTAATCTGCCGCCCCCGCTATCGCTGACCCCTGCATATTTTTTTTAACCCCTAATCTTCCGCTCCGTACACCGCCGCAACCTACGTTATCCCTATGTACCCCTAATCTGCTGCCCCTAACACCGCCGACCCCTATATTATATTTATTAACCCCTAACCTGCCCCCCACAACGTCGCCGCCAGCTACCTACAATAATTAACCCCTAATCTGCCGACCGCAAAGCGCCGCCACCTACGTTAT
This sequence comes from Bombina bombina, assembly GCF_027579735.1. Lineage (NCBI taxonomy): Eukaryota > Metazoa > Chordata > Amphibia > Anura > Bombinatoridae > Bombina > Bombina bombina. The sequence continues at coordinate 1,285,246,709 of NC_069500.1, forward strand.
CCTTATGTACCCCTAATCTGCTGCCCCTAACACCGCCGACCCCTATATTATATTTATTAACCCCTAATCTGCCCCCCACAACGTCGCCGACACCTGCCTACACTTATTAACCCCTAATCTGCCGAGCGGACCTGAGCGCTACTATAATAAAGTTATTAACCCCTAATCCGCCTCACTAACCCTATCATAAATAGTATTAACCCCTAATCTGCCCTCCCTAACATCGCCGACACCTAACTTCAATTATTAACCCCTAATCTGACGACCGGATCTCACCGCTACTCTAATAAATGGATTAACCCCTAAGTTAACTAAGTTGGATTAACCCCTAAAGCTAAGTCTAACCCTAACACTAACACCCCCCTAAGTTAAATATAATTTAAATCTAACAAAATTAATTAACTCTTATTAAATAAATTATTCCTATTTAAAGCTAAATACTTACCTGTAAATACATCCTAATATAGCTACAATATAAATTATAATTATATTGTAGCTATTTTAGGATTAATATTTATTTTACAGGCAACTTGGTAATTATTTTAACCAGGTACAATATCTATTAAATAGTTAATAACTATTTAATAGCTACCTAGTTAAAATAATAACAAAATTACCTGTAAAATAAATCCTAACCTAAGTTATAATTAAACCTAACACTACCCTATCAATAAATTAATTAAATAAAATACCTACAATTACCTACAATTAACCTAACACTACACTATCAATAAATAAATTAAATACAATTTCTACAAATAACTACAATTACATAAACTAACTAAAGTACAAAAAATAAAAAAGAACTAAGTTACAAAAAATAAAAAAATATTTACAAACATAAGAAAAATATTACAACAATTTTAAACTAATTACACCTACTCTAAGCCCCCTAATAAAATAACAAAGACCCCCAAAATAAAAAATTCCCTACCCTATTCTAAATTAATAAATGTAAAAGCTCTTTTACCTTACCAGCCCTGAACAGGGCCCTTTGCGGGGCATGCCCCAAGAAAATCAGCTCTTTTGCCTGTAAAAAAAAACATACAATACCCCCCCCCAACATTACAACCCACCACCCACATACCCCTAATCTAACCCAAACCCCCCTTAAATAAACCTAACACTAAGCCCCTGAAGATCTTCCTACCTTGTCTTCACCATCCAGGTATCACCGATCCGTCCTGGCATCCGGTGCTGAAGAGGTCCAGAAGAGGCTCCAAAGTCTTCCTCCTATCCGGCAAGAAGAGGACATCCGGACCGGCAAACATCTTCTCCAAGCGGCATCTTCGATCTTCTTCCATCCGGTGAGGAGCGGGTCCATCTTGAATCAGCCGACGCGGATCCATCCTCTTCTTCCGGCGTCTCCCGACGAATGACGGTTCCTTTAAGGGACGTCATCCAAGATGGCGTCCCTCGAATTCCGATTGGCTGATAGGATTCTATCAGCCAATCGGAATTAAGGTAGGAATATTCTGATTGGCTGATGGAATCAGCCAATCAGAATCAAGTTCAATCCGATTGGCTGATCCAATCAGCCAATCAGATTGAGCTCGCATTCTATTGGCTGTTCCGATCAGCCAATAGAATGCGAGCTCAATCTGATTGGCTGATTGGATCAGCCAATAGGATTGAACTTGATTCTGATTGGCTGATTCCATCAGCCAATCAGAATATTCCTACCTTAATTCCGATTGGCTGATAGAATCCTATCAGCCAATCGGAATTCGAGGGACGCCATCTTGGATGACGTCCCTTAAAGGAACCGTCATTCGTCGGGAGACGCCGGAAGAAGAGGATGGATCCGCGTCGGCTTATTCAAGATGGACCCGCTCCGCACCGGATGGAAGAAGATCGAAGATGCCGCTTGGAGAAGATGTTTGCCGGTCCGGATGTCCTCTTCTTGCCGGATAGGAGGAAGACTTTGGAGCCTCTTCTGGACCTCTTCAGCACCGGATGCCAGGACGGATCGGTGATACCTGGATGGTGAAGACAAGGTAGGAAGATCTTCAGGGGCTTAGTGTTAGGTTTATTTAAGGGGGGTTTGGGTTAGATTAGGGGTATGTGGGTGGTGGGTTGTAATGTTGGGGGGGGGGTATTGTATGTTTTTTTTTTACAGGCAAAAGAGCTGATTTTCTTGGGGCATGCCCCGCAAAGGGCCCTGTTCAGGGCTGGTAAGGTAAAAGAGCTTTTACATTTATTAATTTAGAATAGGGTAGGGAATTTTTTATTTTGGGGGTCTTTGTTATTTTATTAGGGGGCTTAGAGTAGGTGTAATTAGTTTAAAATTGTTGTAATATTTTTCTTATGTTTGTAAATATTTTTTTATTTTTTGTAACTTAGTTCTTTTTTATTTTTTGTACTTTAGTTAGTTTATGTAATTGTAGTTATTTGTAGAAATTGTATTTAATTTATTTATTGATAGTGTAGTGTTAGGTTAATTGTAGGTAATTGTAGGTATTTTATTTAATTAATTTATTGATAGGGTAGTGTTAGGTTTAATTATAACTTAGGTTAGGATTTATTTTACAGGTAATTTTGTTATTATTTTAACTAGGTAACTATTAAATAGTTCTTAACTATTTAATAGCTATTGTACCTGGTTAAAATAATTACCAAGTTGCCTGTAAAATAAATATTAATCCTATAATAGCTACAATATAATTATAATTTATATTGTAGCTATATTAGGGTTTATTTTACAGGTAAGTATTTAGCTTTAAAAAGGAATAATTTATTTAATAAGAGTTAATTAATTTCATTAGATTTAAATTATATTTAACTTAGGGGGGTGTTAGTGTTAGGGTTAGACTTAGCTTTAGGGGTTAATCCATTTATTATAGTAGCGGTGAGCTCCGGTCGTCAGATTAGGGGTTAATAATTGAAGTTAGGTGTCGGCGATGTTAGGGAGGGCAGATTAGGGGTTAATACTATTTATTATAGGGTTAGTGAGGCGGATTAGGGGTTAATAACTTTATTATAGTAGCGCTCAGGTCCGCTCGGCAGATTAGGGGTTAATAAGTGTAGGCAGGTGTCGGCGACGTTGAGGGGGGCAGATTAGGGGTTAATAAATATAATATTGGGGTCGGCGGTGTTAGGGGCAGCAGATTAGGGGTACATAAGGATAACGTAGGTGGCGGCGCTTTGCGGTCGGCAGATTAGGGGTTAATTATTGTAGGTAGCTGGCGGCGACGTTGTGGGGGGCAGGTTAGGGGTTAATAAATATAATACAGGGGTCGGCGGGGTTAGGGGCAGCAGATTAGGGGTACATAAGTATAACGTAGGTGGCGGTCGGCAGATTAGGGGTTAAAAAATTTTAATCGAGTGGCGGCGATGTGGGGGGACCTCGGTTTAGGGGTACATAGGTAGTTTATGGGTGTTAGTGTACTTTAGGGTACAGTAGTTAAGAGCTTTATGAACCGGCGTTAGCCCAGAAAGCTCTTAACTCCTGCTATTTTCCGGCGGCTGGAGTTTTGTCGTTAGAGCTCTAACGCTCACTTCAGAAACGACTCTAAATACCGGCGTTAGAAAGATCCCATTGAAAAGATAGGATACGCAATTGACGTAAGGGGATCTGCGGTATGGAAAAGTCGCGGCTGAAAAGTGAGCGTTAGACCCTTTCCTGACTGACTCCAAATACCGGCGGTAGCCTAAAACCAGCGTTAGGAGCCTCTAACGCTGGTTTTCACGGCTACCGCCGAACTCTAAATCTATCCGTAAGTTACTTACAGACCAGAAAGAGAGAATAAGTTACTTACAGACCAGAGAGAGAGAATAAGTTACTTACAGACCAGAGAGAGAGAATAAGTTACTTACAGAACAGAAAGAGAGAATAGGTTACTTACAGACCACAGAGAGAATAAGGTACTTACCGACCAGAGAGAGAGAATAAGTTACTAACAGATCAGAGAGAGAGAATAAGTTACTTACAAACCAGAGAGAGAATAAGTTACTTACAGATTAGAGAGAGAGAATAAGTTACTTACAGAACAGAAAGAGAGAATAAGTTACTTACAGATCAGAGAGAGAATAAACTACTTACAGACTAGAGAGAGAATAAGTTACTTACAGACCAGAGAAAGAATAAGTTACTTACAGACCTGAGAGAGAGAGAGAATAAGTTACTTACAGACCAGAGAGAGAATAAGTTACTTACAGACCAGAGAGAGAGAATAAGTTACAGACCAGAGAGAGAGAATAAGTTACTTACAGACCAGAGAGAGAGAATAAGTTACTTACAGACCAGAGAGAGAGAATAAGGTACTTACAGACCAGAGAGAGAGAATAAGTTACTTACAGACCAGAAAGAGAATAAGGTACTTACAGACCAGAGAGAAAATAAGTTACTTACAGACCAGAGAGAGAATAAGATGCTTACAGACTAGAGAGAGATTAAGTTACTTACAGACCAGAGACAGAGAATAAGTTACTTACAGACCAGAGAGAGAGAATAAGTTACTTACAGAACAGAAAGAGAGAATAAGTTACTTACAGACCAGAGAGAGAGAATAAGTTACTTACAGAATAGAAAGAGAGAATAAGTTACTTATAGACCAGAGAGAGAGAGAATAAGTTACTTACAGACCAGAGAGAGAGAATAAGTTACTTACAGACCAGAAAGAGAGAATAAGTTACTTACAGAACAGAAAGAGAGAATAAGTTACTTACAGACCAGAGAGAGAGAATAAGTTACTTACAGACCAGAGAGAGAGAATAAGTTACTTACAGAACAGAAAGAGAAAATAAGTTACTTACAGACCACAGAGAGAATAAGGTACTTACCGACCAGAGAGAGAGAATAAGTTACTAACAGATCAGAGAGAGAGAATAAGTTACTTACAGACCAGAGAGAGAATAAGTTACTTACAGATTAGAGAGAGAGAATAAGTTACTTACAGAACAGAAAGAGAGAATAAGTTACTTACAGATCAGAGAGAGAATAAGCTACTTACAGACTAGAGAGAGAATAAGTTACTTACAGACCAGAGAAAGAATAAGTTACTTACAGACCAGAGAGAGAGAATAAGTTACAGACCAGAGAGAGAGAATAAGTTACTTACAGACCAGAGAGAGAATAAGTTACTTACAGACCAGAGAGAGAGAATAAATTACAGACCAGAGAGAGAGAATAAGTTACTTACAGACCAGAGAGAGAGAGAATAAGTTACTTTCAGACCAGAGAGAGAGAATAAGTTACTTACAGACCAGAAAGAGAGAATAAGTTACTTACAGACCAGAGATAGAATAAGTTACTAACAGACCAGAGAGAGAATAAGTTACTTACAGACCAGAGAGAGAGAATAAGTTACTTACAGACCAGAGAGAGAATAAGTTACTTACAGACCACAGAGAGAGAATAAGCTACTTACAGACTAGAGAGAGAATAAGTTACTTACAGACCAGAGAAAGAATAAGTTACTTACAGACCTGAGAGAGAGAATAAGTTACTTACAGACCAGAGAGAGAATAAGTTACTTACAGACCAGAGAGAGAGAATAAGTTACAGACCAGAGAGAGAGAATAAGTTACTTACAGACCAGAGAGAGAGAGAATAAGTTACTTACAGACCAGAGAGAGAGAATAAGTTACTTACAGACCAGAAAGAGAGAATAAGTTACTTACAGACCAGAGAGAGAATAAGTTACTTACAGACCAGAGAGAGAATAAGTTACTTACAGACCAGAGAGAGAGAATAAGTTACTTACAGACCAGAGAGAGAATAAGTTACTTACAGACCAGAGAGAGAATAAGTTACTTACAGAACAGAATGAGAGAATGTTACTTACAATCCAGAGAGAGAATACGTTACTTACAGACCAGAGACAGAATAAGTTACTTACAGACCAGAGAGAGAGAATAAGTTACTTACAGACCAGAGAGAGAGAATAAATTACTTACAAACTAGAGAGAGAGAATAAGGTACTTACAGACCAGAGAGAGAATAAGGTACTTACAGACCACAGAGAGAACAAGGTACTTACAGACCACAGAGAGAATAAGGTACTTACAGACCACAGAGAGAGAATAAGGTACTTAGAGAGAGAATAAGGTACTTACAGACCAGAGAGAGAATAAGGTACTTACAGACCAGAGAGAGAATAAGGTACTTACAGACCAGAGAGAGAATAAGGTACTTACAGACCAGTGAGAGAATAAAGTTACTTACAGACCAGAGAGAGAATAAGTTACTTACAATCCAGAGAGAGAATATGTTACTTACAGACCAGAGACAGAATAAGTTACTTACAGACCAGAGAAAGAATAAGTTACTTACAGACCACAGAGAGAACAAGGTACTTACAGACCACAAAGAGAAAAGGTTACTTACAGACCACAGAGAGAATAAGGTACTCAATGCAAAATTTTGATCAGTTTGGCCTTCAGACTGTACTTTGATAAATAGATGCACAGCTTAGAAGAATGTATGCCACTTTAACATGGACCTAGCTAATTATCTTGTGGGAAAATAATCTCTATTGCTAATGCCTCTTTCTCTATAATCAAGCATGCAATTTCTGCTGGACTGCTACATTGTTTCCCAAATTTAAAATTGTCTTAAATAATAATTCTTAATTGTGTTCTCTGTCTTTTCTTTCCTTAAAGTTATATTCTACAATTATTATTATTATTTATTTATTTATTGCATTCTAAAGGAATAATTTGACATATTGTATGTTAAAGGCACATGAAACCCATTTTTTTCTTTGATCTAATTTTTCAATTACTTCCAACAACTTTCCAATTTTACTTCTATGATCTAATTTGCATCATTCTCTTAATATCCTTTTTTGAAAAGCATATCTAAAAAGGCTCAGTAGCTGCTGACTGGTGCCTGCACATAGATGCCTATAGTGAAAAAGCTGCTATTCCATTGGAGACTATGGAGCATATTTAACAATGTGCGAGCGGACATGATACGAAGTAGCGTATCATAAATAAAAGTTTTTTTTTTTTTTTTGGTATTTTATTGAAATTCAAAGAAATACCATGTAGAGATGCATATATTTTTTTATTAGAGGGGCCAGCATTTGTGAACATTAGTGGGACTGGGGAAGTTGTAGACACCTATTTTTGAGCCAGCGCTGCAATTTCCACAAATAGTTTTCCCGGCTGCTTTTGCTTGTTTGTACTTTGCTCCTCCACTGCCCAATTTCACTATGAATGTTGTGGGCGTGCCGTGGGGCTTGCAAAGTTGTGCTGCTAGCCTAAACCTGCCTGCCTATCTGTGCTCACTGCTCAGTGGCATGTGGAGCAGTGGAGTCACTCACTGCTGTGCTGTCTCTCTAATCGGGAACTGGGAAATCATGAGGGGGATGACTGTCTGACAGTGTCTCTAAAGTTATGGTACACTAAGTTCAGACTGAAAAGGTAGGAGGGGAGGGCAGGTGGGGTCTGGGGGTGAGCAGAGAGCAGAGGTGCTTGGCCATAAGAAGCAGTAGACAGGCAGCCCGGGGCTGTGCACTGACAGACTTGGAACAGAGTCAGAGAGCAGAATTTTCATAGTTTGCGCATCTAAACCTTTTCTTTAGTGATTTATTTTTAGAGTGCTCTGTTTATCTTTCATTTGATGCTCTGCTGAGCCAGGGAGCATCTCTAGGCATGAGCTTTATAATTAATGCAGTGCAGTTTACATATTTTGTATGTGTGTGTCTGAGTTTTTGTGTGTGTTTGAATGTTTTTGTGTGTCTGAGTGTTTTTGTGTGTGTGTGTATCTGAGTGTTTCTGTGTGTGTGCCTGAGTGTTTTTGTGCGTGTGTCTGAGTGTTTTTGTGCGTGTGTCTGAGTGTTTTTGTGCGTGTCTGAGTGTGTTTCACAAGAACTGCTGGTGCAATGATAAATGCTGACAGCGTATGCTGTCTGCATTTATGGATGTGCAGCGGACATGATACACTACATCGTATCATGTCCGCTCGCACTATAATAAATATACCCTATTACATCAAAACACACCTTGCACTTAGATAAAAATAAGTTACTTACAGACCAGAGAGAGTATAAGGTACTCAATGCAAACTTGTGATCAGTTCGGCCTTCAGACTGAACTTTGATAAATAGATGATAAACAATGATAAACAACTTACAATGGGAACATATTTAAATGCAATTATTATATTTAAACTATTGAAATATTTTTATTTCAAATGACTATCACTGTTGATATTATCTTTTAGTTCAATGAAAACAGCCTAGGTAAAAGTCTTACATATAAAAAAAGGAAAATTCTGATCATTATACAAAAGCTCTCATTCTTTATATATCTCCAGGGAACATCCATTTAGGTTTCATTGATTACTGACTCACTCGCTGGCTTTACCTCTGTGAATTTCTTAAATAGAGACAATTAACTGTGTGATGAATCCTTCAGCTTGATATAACAGCAAGCTCTGAACTGCTCAGAGGTGACAGAGTATAGAAAGAGAGGTCATTGCATTCACTGTGGTAGGTATTCAATATATAAAAAACATATGCAATTGTCACTATGAAAAGTATTTTTTATTACCTTGATTTTCACTAATAAATTACTTTTTTTTCAATGTAACTTAATTATCTTATTAGACTAATTAATAGAAAAGTACCTGAGTTGTTTTAATTCAAGCAATGAAAGAAAGGGATTTGAAACCATTGTCATTTAATATATATATCATCATATACTGAACCCATATAATTCAATTAAAGGGACATAATACTCATATGCTAAATCACTTGAAACTGATGCAGTATAACTGTAAAAAGCTGACAGGAAAATATCACCTGAGCATCTCTATGTAAAAAAGGAAGATATTTTACCTCACAATTTCCTCAGCTCAGCAGAGTAAGTTCTGTGTAAAAAGTTATACTTCACCTGCTCCCAGCTGCAGGTAAAAATAAAAAAAAAATGAAGAAATGAACAGCAGCCAATCAGCATCAGTAGTGCTGAGGTCATGAACTCTTACTTTGATCTCATGAGATTTGACCTAACTCTCATGAGATTTCATTGTAAGCTTCCTTTACCTGATTGGTGAAATAATATGAGAGTTCACGAGGCTCATCCTTTCAGCTGTCCCAGGACAGACACACTAAAATGCTGCTTAGAAATCCTTTACAATGGGAGGTGGCTACTGAGGAACTTTTGAGGTAAAATATCTTTCTTTTTTACATAGAGATGTTCAGGAGATATTTTCTAGTCAGCTTTTTACAGCTATGCTGCATCACTTTCAAGTGTTTAAACATTTGGGTATTATGGCCCTTTAAGTAAGAGGAAAAAAATAATTAAACTTGACGTTTGCAATTTAAAGGAACAGTGAAGTCAAAATTAAAATTTTATGTAGAAGAAGCAATTTCCAATTTACTTCTATTATTTAATTTGCTTTGTTCTCTTGGTATCCTTAGTCTAAAAGCATAGGTAGGCTCAGGAGCAGCAATGCATTACTGGGAGCTGGTTGCTGATTGGTGGATGCACATATATGTTTCTTGTCAATGGTTCACCTGATATGCCCAGCTAGCTCACAGTAGTGCGTTGCTGCACTTTCAGTAAAGGATACCAAGAGAATGAAGCAAAATTGACAATAAAAATAAAGTGGAAAGTTGTTTAAAATTGTATGATGAAAATTGAATCATGAGAAGAAAACATTGGTTTTGTCCCTTTATTAAAACTTTTTGTGAAAAGATAAGAATTTCCCTATTTTGACTTATTTTCTTTTTTTTTAGTTTTAAGTTCTGTTTTAGAATGTTTCATTAATAAATAATTTGGATTTCACTGATGTTCCATAATGATGGCACATTCACTCCACCTAGCAACAAATATTAAAAAACACCAAACATAAAGGGTAGATAGGGGCTCTAAAGGAGCCCTTTCTTACCAATACAAATTACCTGGTTTCTGTATTGGCAGAGGATCGGCCTATTTCACGGTGGTGAAATTAAATCATCAATTCTGACTAGCCCAGGATGAATGATAAATGAGTACTATGGCCTGCAGAACTGTACATGGCATCCAAGTTGATGTCTAGCTAATGATCTTTTAAGTTGGAAAATAATCTCTATTTTTTCTTTTGCTTATGCCTCTTCCTCTATAACCAAGCATGGAATTTATGCAGGACTGCTACATTGTTTGCAAAAAATTAAAATTGTCTTAACTGGGGGCGGAGCCAACAGCCAAAGCAGCGAGACATATACTTCTAGGGCTCCTACATTCAATTTCATATATTGCTCATTTTAACAAAACAGATACCTCCTTTGAGCGATATAAGGCATCTCTAAGCCTCTAACTACTTCAGCAAGACATTGAAACATTGATATTCATACAAGCCTTCCAAAACACTAAAGAGGAAGCTATAAGTTCCTACAGCAGAGGTGCCATCTTAGATCCTAGATGCTGCACGCTTCTCATCATGGATCGACAAATCTTTTACCAAGAGGTGCAGATGTTACTGGAGGGCCTAGAACAGCAGATGTGTGTTTGCTTCGACAGCCTACTGCAGACACTATGTTCAGAGGACACAGCAGCAGGTTTGAGAGAGCTTGAGGAGAGGGAATCTGCAGATCGTTACCCTTGACTTACTTGCTCCAAAGGTATCTGAGCAGCTAACTGGATTTTCAGCTAACTGACGCAGCGATATCAAGATCGTACAGATCACTTACTTTGTCTCAACTGTACCTAATAGATCTGCTGTTCAGTTACCTTCGCAACTTATCAGTAAGTCACTAATTTCACATGGACTTCGATCCATGGAAATCACGGTACTTGCGAGTGAAGTACCTGCATGGAACACTTACACTACTGCTCTCTCCATCAACCGCTTGTATTTGGAAGGCTTCTGGATGAGACAGAAGACTTCAGTGGCAGATTTTAGCGAAGTCTGGGAGTAACATCTCTAAAATGGTTCCTCCTGTGACCCTTCTAAACACCGGAGGGGGGTAATAATCTTCATCTCCCTAAAAGATAGCCCAGAACTATCTTATCTGTCTAGGACAATATTGCGATTTGAATAGCCCATATGAAAAATGCAGCGTAGTTATCGTGATCCCATAGGAATAGTAGAGAGTACCCTTTCATTTAATTGTTATGCTTGTTTTATTTTGTCTCCACTCTTCTCCAGTTATGCCGCTATTATATAAGGCAGACTTTACCCTAGCAGATATATATTTGTGTTTGTCTTATATTTTTTATGTCCTGCATATTATATACACATACAGGTACCGTTTCCCTAAAGACAGATATGTTCATTGTGCCGCTCTGTATAACTTCATACGCAACATGGCTTCTTGTTCCTCTTAGATTTGGACATTGCAGTGTCTGGTTGTACTAACGTGTTGCACATTTTGGCTGTGCTGTCAGCGGCTGAGACAGCATGGTGTGACTTTGCTAATACACTTAATTTTTTATATGTAATGTCTAACTAGCCTATATCTCTAAGCCAGATATATTTAGACCCAATCTCTAATAGATTACAATACTACTTCTGATCTTCAATAGCTCTTATTTCTATATAGGGGAATGGATTTCTCAATTAGAAAAATGAACACTTTCAAATTACCCATATTAAGACCTGCAACTACTTTTAAAATCGTTTTACCTTTTTGAATATCTAGGACTAGTAACATAGGCTTTGGGCCATCCTCATACTAGACCTATTTGAAACCAAAAACATTAATTTAGAAAATAATACAATGAGAGTACATCAACCATGCTAGAGCTTCCCATATATCCTATATTATAAAAGGCCAAGTGTGTTTGTCCGAAGCTGTCATGCGCAGTAGAGACAAACACACTTGGCCTTGAGATAGGGAGCACGAGGTACACAAACAGCTGTGAGGTCTGGGGAGCGCGAGGTAAGCTACTCAACAGCTGTGAGGTCTGCTGCGTGAGAAGCAGCCATGCGCTCCCCAGACCTCACAGCTGTTTGTGGCCGACGGGAGCGTTGCGATGGGGGCGTGGCCGGGCGTCGCGAGGGGCGTGACCGGGCGTCGTGAGGGGCGTGGTCGGGCGGGTGTTGCCGCGATGGGGCGTGGCCGGGCGGGGTCCCGCGATGTGAAGACAGAGCCAGAGAGGGAGCAGGAGAGGGGGGGGAGAAGGGCCAAAGAGGGGGGAAGAGAGCCAAAGAGGGGGGGAGAGAGCACAAGAGAAGGGGGGGGAGAGCCAAAGAGAAGGGGGGGAGCCAAAGAGAAGGGGGGGAGCCAAAGAGAAGGGGGGAGGAGAGTCAAAGAGAAGGGGGGGGAGCCAAAGAGAAGGGGGGGAGAGCCAAAGAGAAGGGGGGGAGAGCCAAAGAGAAGGGGGGGGAGAGCCAAAGAGAAGGGGGGGAGAGCCAAAGAGAAGGGGGGGAGAGCCAAAGAGAAGGGGGGGGAGCCAAAGAGAAGGGGGGGGAGCCAAAGAGAAGGGGGAAGAGCCAAAGAGAAGGGGGGGAGAGCCAAAGAGAAGGGGGGGAGAGCCAAAGAGAAGGGGGGGAGCCAAAGAGAAGGGGGGAGAGCCAAAGAGAAGGGGGGGGGGAGAGCCAAAGAGAAGGGGGGGAGAGCCAAAGAGAAGGGGGGGAGCCAAAGAGAAGGGGGGAGAGCCAAAGAGAAGGGGGGGGAGCCAAAGAGAAGGGGGGGGAGAGCCAAAGAGAAGGGGGGGGAGAGCCAAAGAGAAGGGGGGGAGAGCCAAAGAGAAGGGGGGGGAGCCAAAGAGAAGGGGGGGAGCCAAAGAGAAGGGGGGAGCCAAAGAGAAGGGGGAGAGCCAAAGAGAAGGGGGGGAGAGCCAAAGAGAAGGGGGGGGAGAGCCAAAGAGAAGGGGGGGGAGAGCCAAAGAGAAGGGGGGGGAGAGCCAAAGAGAAGGGGGAGGGAGAGCCAAAGAAAAGGGGGGGGAGGGGGGGAGAACCAAAGTGAAGGGGGGGAGGGGGGAGAGCCAAAGAGAAGGGGGGGAGAGCCAAAGAGGGGGGAGAGAGAGAGCCAAAGAGGAAAAAGAGCCAAAAAGGAGAGAGAGCCAAAGAGGGGGGGGGAGAGAGCCAAAGAGGGGGGAGAGAGAGCCAAAGAGGGGGGGGGGAAAGCCAAAGAGCGGGGGGGGAGAGAGCCAAAGAGGGGGGGAGAGAGCCAAAGAGGGGGGGAGAGAGCCTAAGGGGGGGGGAGAGCCAAAGAGGGGGGAGAGAGAGAACCAAAGAGGAAAGAGAGCCAAAGAGGAGAGCAAAAGAGGGGAGAGAGACAAAGAGGGGGGAGAGAGAGCCAAAGAGGGGGGGCAGAGCCAAAGAGGGGGGGGCAGAGCCAAAGAGGGGGGGAGCCAAAGAGGGGGGGAGAGCCAAAGAGGGCGGGGAGAGAGCCAAAGGGGGGGAGAGCCAAAGGCGGGGGAGAGAGCCAAAGGGGGGGGAGCCAAAGGGGGGGGAGCCAAAGGGGGGGAGAGAGCCAAAGGGGGGGGGGCCAAAGGGGGGGGGGGAGAGCCAAAGGGGAGAGAGAGAGCCAAAGAGGAGAGAGAGCAAAAGAGGGGAGAGAGCCAAAGAGGGGGGGGGGAGAGCCAAAGAGGGGGGGGGGGAGAGCCAAAGAGGGGGGAGTAGAGCCAAAGAGGGGGGGAGAGAGCCAAAGAGGCAGGAGAGAACAAAAGAGGGGGGAGAGAACAAAAGAGGGGGGAGAGAGAGCAAAAGAAAGGAGGGAGAGAGCAAAAGAGGGGAGAGAGAGAGCAAAAGAGGGGAGAGAGAGAGCAAAAGAGGGGAGAGAGAGAGCAAAAGAGGGGAGAGAGAAAGCAAAGGAGAGGGGGGAGAGAAAGCAAAAGAGAGGGGGGAAGAGAGAGCAAAAGAGAGGGGGGAGAGTGCAAGGGGTGGAACCGCTGTACTGCAAAAAATGGCCCGTGTACATGGGCTTTAGTACTAGTTCTCTTTATATTCCATCCTCTACACCTAAAATACTGAGGAGTATCTTCATCTAACCTAAATGCCTTTATTCTCCCCTTGGAACCACAAACAACTTTCTTCCTCTATGAATAAGAATTCCTCCTCACTTTCAACCCTTCTATGCAAGGTTGGTAGATGAATTAAGATTATCAGTAACAAATTTTAATCTCCCAAAACATGAGAAGAAATACCCATTATCCTATAACAGCATATCAATCTTGCCATGCCTTTATAGGCAAGCTGCCAGATTTATCATAATTAGGATTATCAGTTTATTCATGTCTCTGAGCCACACACTTATCATATAATAGAATTCCAGTTGGCAGACAATTTCACCACTCATAACACCCAAATGATAACCTACTATATTTACAAGTTAGCTTAGCTATAATTTACAAATTTTATTGTCATGTATATTGTGCCTATATGTTGGGTTGTTATGCATGTATTTGGAAAAGTGTGGATAGTAAGGGCGCTAAAAGCTAAAGATCTTAAGGGGTAGTATTTTGTGTTAATCTGCTATAATTGCATTAATATTAGTGTTGCATTGGGTGTAAGAAATTATTTACTCTAAACACACTGGATAAATTTTTGATTATTTTTAATAAAGGTTAAAATTTTCCATATAGACACTTATATAAAATAATTATTAGAGACGTCTCTCTATTATATTGGGGATCCAACCAACAATATCACAAATTGGCAAAGTTATGCAATCTTAAAAATCAGTCTAATGTAAGAAATGTATCAATTTTATGACAATCTATACAATGTTAAAAATAAAAATTAAAGAATGTAGCAGTCTTGTATCTAAAAACAATATTGAATGAACTCTGTTGTGTTCTTATATAAGAAAGTCCCTCTCCGTTTGGAGAGATATAGTAGCTGGAGTTCCTTTACTGCGGTGCTATGAGAAACTTGTTTAGTGCGTCTAAGTCCAGAGAGTAAAAAGTTTTTTTATTATATGTACAAGCGTCCCACATATATTTGTTATCTTCTAGTGGTAACGTACCTCTTTTTTCTGGTATCCTAAGGCCGTGCAGTGAGCTGTGTTTCTTCCGCGGCTTGTCTTTGCCTTGTGAAACCGGCGTCTGACGTCACACCCGGTTGTCCACAGGAGCCGCCCCACAGGTGTCAATCACTTATCCGGGGATACTCTTAGGTAGTTACCACTTATAGCGGTTAGTTCCAAATTGGGTATAGATGTCGCCAATATTGGCGATCCTTAGGACAAGTCCCTTATCTTGTGGTAGCCTGCTCTTAGTGCTTTAGGCACGCAGGTTATTTTTGTTCAGACAGGTGTTCTGTTACCAGGAACAGTTCCAACGTTAAAGGGTCAACCCGGGTTGTCAAAATGTACTGGAAATCTGGTGCAAGGTTCTCTCACTTCTACGCGTTTCACTCCCTCAGGAGCTTGTGCTCTTTAAGAGATATATCGATGACCTGATATTGATCTGAGCTGATACTGTCACTGCTTTCCTCATCTGTTGGTCCCAGCTGACGCCTCACACACAGATCTTCTGTTATCACAACTTTCTCTATATCAGTGTTATCTGCGTCTGAGCTGATACTGTCACTGGTTTCCTCATCTGTTGGTCCCAGCTGACGTCTCACACACAGATCTTCTGTTATGTCACCTTTTCCTATATCAGTGTTATCTGCGTCAGTATATAAATGGGGCTTTGATCATGTTTATCGTTGAGCGCTCAGATGGTAGCAACTAATTCTCATGCAGCTGAGTATACCCAGTAAGGTGTTTGATCTCCTCCCCCCACACTAGCGCACTATTCCACTCACTCTTTTCAATATTGTTATGCATGTATATTATATATAACTCAAGTGCCAGCTTGTTAGTTTGATATACACTTACAGTGTATAGAAACTTTTTATTACAGAAATTTGTGTCCTTCAAAATATTTATTTGTTTATACTTACCCACTCTTTTTAACTGTTCATTTCTGCTAATGAGGAAGGAGCCACACAAGTTTAAGGGTGTCTGAATTTCATAATATATGAACACAAACAGAGACACTCACCAAATATCTCTATGCCAGATACAGAACAAAAGGCTCAGCCCCCCCTCCTTCCCCCCCCTCAACTCAGAGAGGCTCCTGTCCACTGATTACCTTACCTAAAACCATTATTAAGGTCCAAAAGTTGAAACTACAGAATACACTGGATATGCTGCACTTCCCTATTTTAATATAGTACTTACTAAAATACAAATAAAAATGCAAATAAAAGTGCAGTCAATTACACATAATCACTTTAAAGTGTAAATAGCCAGTTGGCTATACAATTACTCCACCAGAGAATGCTAAAATGAATTGGTACTAGTCATTTGGGTAATGTACAGAGAATCCACAATATTATTAACAACGGGAACACAATATAATCACACAAAATTGTCCCAAAATTATAGAAATAGTACCATTTGTAATATTCTGATAATTAAGGAAATTAAGTCCCAATAATGGAGCCTTAAAATAAAAACGGCTGTGGCTGCTGCTCAATTAACGTGGGGAGAGCTGTGATACACCTCCCAGGAAGGCTGAAACAAAAGGAAAAAAAAAAAGAGCGCAAAAGCCACTCTAAGAGTAAAAGTATTTAATGGAGAGCAATATAAGTGCAATAAAATGCAAACGTACAAAACTTTAAAATCATAGTCACAAAGACAATATCACCACAGAGTTCTCGACATCCCATGAATCAAATAGAATCTTGGTCTGCTTCTTGTTGTAACTGTGCTGGCAAGTTGTGTGAACGCCAATCAATATTCAGGAAAGTGAATACCCAAGAAATGTGTGCGTGGCTGGGGTCAGTAGGTAACAGTTGTACCGGTGAGGGTCCTGGGTGATCAGTACTCCTCAACGCGTTTCATCTGTTTACGAACAGACTTTATCAAGAGGCATACTATTCTGTGCCGTGAGCTTGTTTTAAACTCCAGCGCGCTGGCATTACCCGATGCGTGGTCACATCTGATTGGCTGGAAGTGAAACAGTTCCGGATTGGCTGGTAATTGGCCAATAAGTAAAGATCAGAAATAGTGATCTTACTGACTTACTAGTGTCCATCTATGAGAGGGAATAATTGCAGGAACAGTAATGTATATAAAATAACATGAAATATATGTTATAATGTGTGATGTACCACACTGCATGTAATAATCAACCATAACTAATAAAAAACATAATTGGTAAGATATAATTAAAAAAACTTAATTTCAGTAGTGCAATTAATGTGGTAAATACTATACGGACATACACTGTACGCTTAATAAGAGCAGGCTAAACAATTAAACAGAGAATGAACAAGCCCTTACCCAAAAACTTTGAAAAAATGGAAAAGGCTAGGGAGGAGAGAACATGAGTGATCTTATTTGATAATAGATGCTCATTATAAAGTCCATAAAATATATATAAAAAAACATTACAGAGTTGATAGAAAAAAAGTTAATAGTTGTAAGTAACTGAATGCAAGAACTGGCATAGTCCAAAGTTATACTATTTATCTATAAGATACTAAATTTAATTTTAGATTTAATATTAAAGACTGAAAACTAAAAAGTTATTAGACTAACCTATCTACAGACTGCATACTATATGTTAGAACAAAAGGACCATTAATACAGACTAAAGAAATAGACAGATCATATGTATCTGTCAAGTTGTACAGTACATAGGTGTATCAACCTCATGGGTTCATATCTACAGAAGGGGAAATGCATTTAAAAAGTTATATCTGTAAATAATGTTCTATTAATTGAAGTATATTTAAAATCTAAGGCGTATGACCTATGTTCCTAATATACTTCACAGATTCAATATTGTATAAATATTAAGATTTATATTGTCCCACTATGAGGATATATACCTAGTTATTACATAAATGCTTGTAAATCGAGGTCTATGTTAAGTCCTTTCGGATGGGACACATTGAGGATATTCAATTCATGTATCCAGTATGTTTCGCATTGGCGTAGGGTTCTTAATCAATTGTTTGAACTATTAGGGGGGATCTAATTTTGATCTTTAAAACATTAGAATTGGAATTGTGAAATTAATTGAAATGATCAGGTAAACTGTGGGTTTCAATTTTATTTTTTATATTATTACAGTGTTCACTGAATCTAATTTTCATCATTCTTTTGGTACTCCCGATGTAAAAACCATTACATGGACAGATCAAAAGATATACTACAAAGGTAGACTTGCATGAATACTTATATTTTATTTTGTATTCTTTAGTGCCATCTATGTTCTGAAAGGTATCCCTTTTTAAAATTGAGCCACACATAGTGCAGTTATTATGTCCACACGACCATGTTGCATTGGCTCTACTGAGCCAGTGGGTATGGTCATTGGAACTGGATTTGGTAATAGGTTTCAATTTCGATGGTGCAAGTATGTTTTTAAGATCTTTATTCTTCCTAAATGTAATAAGAGGTCTTTCTGGAAGAAATTTACCTAGAATGGGATCACTAATTAGAATATTCCAGTGCTTTCTCAGTATCCTGTCAATATGTTGACTTTCCTGGCTAAATGTAGTAATGAATCTAACTTCGTCCTTATTTCTATTTTTCGCACTATTCCTATCAACTGGATTTAACATGTTCTCTCTCTTCATTTTAGAGACTTTTTCTTTCACATCTTGTATAAGAGTGTTGTTATACCCTTTTCTTTTAATCTCTTGTCTATTATGATGGATTCTTTGATATAGTCCGATATATATGTACAATTCCTATGGATTCTCTGGTATTGACCTAGTGGGATGTTGTTTTTCCATGTAGGGAGATGTCCACTCTTTGCATTTAAAAAGCCGTTCTTATCGTTTGACTTTCTATAGTTCCTCACAGAAACTCGATGGTCTTGATCCACGAAAAGGGCAAGGTCTAGAAATTCAATCTCGTTCTTCCTGATATTGTTGGTAAATTTGAGATTCATCGAGTTGCTATTGAGGAAGTCTAAAAAGCATTTAACTTCATCTTTGCCACCTTTCCACACAATGATAATATCATCTATGTATCTGTAGTAAGATACTAGGTAGTCTCTAAATGGATTGTTATGCCAAATGTACTTTTTCTCAAAGCAGTCCATGTAAAGATTGGCATACGATGGGGCAAATGTGGTCTCCATCGCCAAGCCTTGTATCTGCAAGTAAAATTGTGATTTGAACTGAAAGTAGTTGTGCTGGAGTATAAACTCTATGCATGTCAAAATAAATCTAATTTGTGTACATGGAAGTTGGCTGAGTTTCATGCTTTCCTCAATGGCCTTAATACCTAGGTTGTGAGGGATACATGTATAAAGCGCTGTGATGTTGCACGTAATCCATAGGAAATCTCTTTCCCACTTCATTCCTTCAAAGTTTAGGATGGTTTGGGTAGTATCTTTAAGGAAAGATTGGGGTTTTCTAACTAGTGGTTGTAAGAAATAGTCTATGTAGTTGGAAAGATTACTAGTAAGGGACCCTATTCCGGAGATGATAGGTCTCCCGGGGGGGTTCACCAAAGCTTTATGTACTTTTGAAAGATGGTAAAATGTAGGGATTTTCAGATTCCTTTCCAGTAAGAAATTAAATTCTTCATTCGTTATGATACTATCTATTTTGGCTGTAGTCAGTATTGAATGAAGTTTTTTGATAAATGAGATGGTAGAGTCAAATATTAATTTTTTTGTATGTATCTGCCTCATTGAGTATTCTGGATGCTTCCCTAAGATAGTCTGGTCTATCTTGTACCACCACCCCACTGCCTTTATCGGCAGCTCTAACAACGATATTAGTGTTACTCTTCAGTGCAGCTAACGTATGTCTCTCATGCTGTGTCAGATTGTCATTAAATCTAATAGTCCATTTTCCTTTTTTATCTTCCCATAAGTTAGATAGATCCTTACTGACAAGTTTATTAAAGATCTGTATATGTTCACCCTGAGCCCCTACTGGAAAAAATAAAAAAAAAAGATGAAGGTTTTTTAAAATTAGTGTGTAGAATAGGTTGTTCAGATGAAAGTTTGTAAGTGCTAAGGTCGAGTAAAGTATCATCAATCAATGTCTGTTCAGTCTGTGATGCACCTTCAGATTCAAGTGATTCCAGAACACCTAAAGCCATGTCGTCACTATTGTCTAGGCCTGTTGTTGATGTTCAGTATTGTTAGATTGTTCGCCGTTTCTCCATGACTTTGATTGTCTAGAATGACTATTATATCTCGGTCTAGCACCCTGAGCTTCATAGTTGTAATGTGTATTATCCTGAACAATTCTATCATCTAGTACATTATATCTATTGCTAGTGGTAAGGGGTGCATGATACTGATGTATAGTATTTATATTAGTAATGTCTTGATTTGATTTATTATAAAATTGGTTATTTTTGTGATAGTCCTTATAATTATTAAAGTTATTGTTACTGGGCTTCTTAGCAGGAAAATATCTAGCCTCATGAACATATGAGTAATTTTTGTGATCATTATTAAATCTGACCTTATTATGTTGTGGGTAAGGTTTGTTACCATGATGATTGTACTAAGCTAAATTTGATCTATTGGAAAATCTTATTGGCTTGTTGTGAGGTACATTCTCCAATATTCTTGGCTCACTAAAGTTGTCTGCAGTGGTTGTCTCCTTGCCTATCTTACCATTTATAGGAATTAGTCTTTTCTCCTTTTTATACGTATCAACTTTATTATTTTTGTAATCATCTAAATCTCTGTGCAATTTTTGTTGTTTAGATTGTGCCAATTCATTATTGAGTTTAATATTACGTGCTTGTATATTTTCGTTAAGTTTTTTACATCTTTTTTCCTCTTTAAATCTTTGTATCTTTGGAAGAATGGCTTCTAATGCAACCTTGACTTTATTTAATTTGAATTCCCTATATCTGATAAGTATTTTAATTAGAGACATGGAGCAGTCTTGAAGGGCCTTTTCCCAATCAGTGGTAAATTCCATTTCTTCTAGATCAAAAGCTGGGTATTTGAAGATTATTAGGCCCCTAGGGACTACTTAATGTAAAACATAATTGTCCAACAGTATAAGGTCCTGCCATTCCTTAGTATCATTGTTGAGTAATTTTTCTAAAAATCTGAATAGATCTCTATGGGGTTGATATCTGTTGTGTCCTCATTTATTGTATCTGCAATATTATCAAGGAGATTGCATGAACGTTGTCTGTTATGTCTAAACATGCAATCTCCAAAAACATCCTCCTCTAATGTGTTAATCATCATGAAGATACTTTAATATAAATTGAAAACTTAAAAAAATGATGTAATAATCAAATAGTGAAGGGATTCGCTGGAAAGAAACACAGAAAAGTTGAAACTACAGAATACACTGGATATGCTGCGCTTCCCTATTTGAATATAGTACTTACTAAAATACAAATAAAAATGCAAATAAATGTGCAGTCAATTACACATAATCACCTTAAAGTATAAATAACCAGTTGTCTATACAATTACTCCACCAGAGAATGCTAAACTGAATTGGTACTAGTCATTTGGGTAATGTACAGAGAATCCACAATATTATTAACAACGCAAACACAATATAATCACACCTGTATATGGTGAAGTCCTTTGTTAGATCGAAAGTCCCTTAAATCATAGAAATAGTACCATTTGTAATATTCTGATGATTTAGGAAATTAAGTCCCAATAATGGAGCCTTAAAATAAAAACGGCTGTGGCTGCTGCTCAATTAACGTGGGGAGAGCTGTGATACACCTCCCAGGAAGGCTGAAACGAAAAAAAAAAAAAGAAAGAGCGCAAAAATCACTTTAAGAGTATAACGGCTAGATTTAGAGTTTGGCGTTAGCTGTCAAAAGCAGCGTTAAGGGGTCCTAACGCTGCTTTTGGCCGCCCGCTGGTATTTAGAGTCAGGCAGGAAAGGGTCTAACGCTCACTTCCCTACCGCGATTCCAGGCTACCGCAGATCCCCTTACACCAATTGCGTATCCTTTCTTTTCAATGGGATCTGCCTAACGCTGGTATTTGGAGTCTTGGGAGAAGTGAGCGGTAGTACAAGCCAAAAAAAGTCAGAAGTTAAGAGCTTTATGGGCTAACGCCGGAATATAAAGCTCTTAACTACTATGCTCTAAAGTACACTAACACCCATAAACTACCTATGTACCCCTAAACCGAGGCCCCCCCCACATCGCCACCACTCTAATCTGCCGATCGGACACCGCCGCCACCTACATTATACCTATGAACCCCCTAATCTGCTGCCCCTAACATCGCAGACCCCTATATTATATTTATTAACCCCTAATCTGCCCCCCCAATGTCGCCGCTACCTAACTACACTTATTAACCCCTAATCTGCCAACCGGACCTTGCCGCCACTATAATAAATGTATTAACCCTTAAACCGCCGCACTCCTGCCTCGAAAACACTATAATACATTTTTTTAACCCCTAATCTGCCCTCCCTAACATCGCCGCCACCTACCTACAATTATTAACCCCTAATCTCCCGCCCCCACTGTCTCCGCTACTATAATAAAGTCATTAACCCCTAAACATAACTCTAACCCTAACCCTAACACCCCCCTAACATAAATATAATTTAAATTAAACGAAATAATATTCCTAAAATTAACTAAATTATTCCTATTTAAAACTAAATACTTACCTATAAAAATTACCTATAAAATAAACCCTAATATAGCTACAATATAACTAATAGTTACATTGTAGCTATTTTAGGATTTATATTTATTTTACAGGCAACTTTGTATTTATTTTAACTAGGTACAATAGCTATTAAATAGTTAATAACTATTTCATAGCTACCTAGTTAAAATAAGTACAAAATGACATGTAAAATAAATCCTAACCTAAGTTACAATTAAACCTAACACTACACTATCATTAAATTAATTAAATAAATTAAATAAATTACCTACAATTACCTACAATTAAATACAATTAAATAAACTATTCTATAATACAAAAAAATAAACACTAAATTACAAAAAATAAAAAAGAATTACAAGCAGTTTAAACTAATTACACCTAATCTAAGCCCCCTAATAAAATAAAAAAGCCCACCAAAATAAAAAATTCCCTACCCTATTCTAAAGTACAAAAGTAAAGGGCTTTTTGCAGGGCCTTGCCCCAAAGTAATCAGCTCTTTTGCCTGAAAATAAAAATACAATACCCCCCAACATTACAACCCACCACCCACATACCCCTGCTCTAACCCACCCAACCCCCCCTTAAAAAAACCTATCTCTAACCCCCTGAAGATCTCCCTACCTTGAGTCGTCTTCACCCAGCCGAGCCGAATTCTTCATCCAAGCGGAGCAAGAAGATGTCCTCCATCCGGTAGAAGTCTTGATCCAAGCAGCAAAGAAGAGGTCTTCCATCCGGGCGATGTCTTCTTCCAAGCGGCATCTTCTATCTTCTTTCTTCCGGATCCATCTTCATCCCGCCGACGCGGAACATCCTTCTTCCCCGACGGACTAACGACGAATGAAGGTTCCTTTAAGGGACGTCATCCAAGATGGCATCCCTTCAATTCCGATTGGCTGATAGAATACTATCAGCCAATCGGAATTAAGGTTGAAAAAATCTGATTGGCTGATGCAATCAGCCAATCAGATTGAAGTTCAATCCAATTGGCTGATCCAATCAGCCAATCGTATTGAACTCACATTCTATTGGCTGTTCCGAATAGTTTAACTATTTAATAGCTATTGTACCTTGTTAAAATAAATACAAAGTTGCCTGTAAAATAAATATAAATCCTAAAATAGCTACAATGTAATTATTAATTATATTGTAGCTATATTAGGGTTTATTTTATAGGTATTTAGTTTTAAATAGGAATAATTTAGTTAATTTTAGGAATATTATTTCGTTTAATATAAATTATATTTATGTTAGGGGGTGTTAAGGTTAGGGTTAGAGTTATGTTTAGGGGTTAATAACTTTATTATAGTAGCGGCGACGGTGCGGGCGGGAGATTATTATTATTATTATTATTATTATTATTATTATCGGTTATTTGTAGAGCGCCAACAGATTCCGCAGCGCTATTAACAAAGGCGGAGTACAAAAAAATAAAAAAAAAAAAATAAACAGTTATAGGGATCAAATGGGTAGAGGGCCCTGCCAAGAGTTGCACTGTTGTAGTCAGCTCTTGAGAAGGTGATCAACAAACAGCTGGACTCTTAAGCTTACATGCTAGGGGGGATCACGGGATAGCAATGGAGGAGAGGAACTGGTATAGAGTAAGGTTAGCGTAGGTTGTATGCATCCCTGAACAGTAGAGTCTTTAGGGAGCACTTGAAGCTTTTAAAACTAGAAGAGAGTCTTGTGGAGCGAGGCAGAGAGTTCCACAAGATGGGAGCCAGTCTGGAGAAGTCCTGTAAACGGGAGTGTGATGAGGTGACAAGAGAGGAGGAGAGTAGGAGGTCTTGAGCAGAGCGAAGGGGACGGGAAGGAGAGTATCTGGAGACAAGATCAGAGATATAGGGGGGAGCAGTGCAGTTGAGGGCTTTGTATGTTAGAGTGAGAATTTTGTGTTTGATCCTAGAGGCAAGAGGAAGCCAGTGAAGAGATTGGCAGAGAGGTGCAGCAGATGAAGAGCGACTTGTAAGGAAGATGAGTCTGGCAGAGGCATTCATTAGGGATTGTAAAGGAGCTAGGCGGTAGGTGGGGAGACCAGAGAGGACAGAGTTGCAGTAATCGAGGCGGGAGAGGATGAGAGAGTGAATTAAAATCTTAGTTGTGTCTTGTGTAAGGAAATGTCTAATTTTAGAGATGTTTTTAAGGTGGAAGCGGCAGGCTTTAGCCAAAGTCTGAATGTGAGGAGTGAAAGAAAGATCTGAGTCAAATGTGACCCCGAGACATCGGGCGTGCGGGGTAGGGGTAATGGTGGAGTTGTCGACAGTTATAGAGAGATTGGGGGTGGAGAGTTTTGAAGAAGGGGGGAAAATAAGGAGCTCAGTTTTGGAGAGATTTAGCTTGAGGTAGTGAGATGACATCCAGTTGGAGATGTGAGAAAGACAGTTAGTGACACGGGTTAGCAAGGAAGGAGAAAGTTCTGGTGCAGAGAAGTAGATTTGGGTGTCGTCGGCATACAAATGATATTGTAAACCATGGGACTTTATTAGGGAACCTAGTGATGACGTGTAGATTGAGAAGAGAAGGGGACCGAGAACAGAGCCTTGCGGTACTCCGACAGAAAGTGGTGACGGGGCAGAGGAGGCCCCAGAGAAGGCTACACTAAAGGTACGGTTTGACAGGTAGGAAGAGAGCCACGAGAGGGCTGTGTCACATATGCCGAAGGATTGGAGGGTTTGGAGCAAGAGAGGGTGGTCAACAGTGTCAAAGGCTGCGGACAGATCAAGGAGAATAAGCAGAGAGAAGTGGCCTTTTGATTTTGCTGTAAGTAGGTCATTGGTAACCTTAACAATTGCTGTTTCTGTGGAGTGATGGGGACGAAATCCAGATTGCAATGGGTCAAGAAGGGAGTTTATTGTAAGGAAATGGGAAAGGCGTGCATAAGCTAGTTTTTCGAGAAGCTTTGATACAAGAGGGAGGAGGGAAATAGGGCGGTAGTTGGATGGGGAGGTAGGATCAAGGGAAGGTTTTTTGAGGATAGGTGTGACCAGTGCATGTTTCAGCGATGAGGGAAATATACCGGTGCTGAAGGAGAGGTTGAAAGTGTGTGTGAGTATAGGGGTAAGGGTGGCAGAGAGGGAGGGGAGTAGCTGTGAGGGGATAGGGTCAAGGGGACAGGTAGTGAGGTGAGAGCGCAGTATAAGTGCCGAAACTTCTTCCTCAGTAACAGGGGAGAATGAGCTAAGTTTAAGGTTATGTGGGTTGTGGTTGATTGAGAGCATTTGAGGGGGTGAGGGAATGGAATTATGTTGAGAGCTGATTTCATTTCTGATGGAGTCGATTTTGTTATTGAAGTGGTTGGCAAAGTCTTGAGCTGACAGAGAAGTTGTATTAGGAGGTGGGGGAGGGCGGAGAAGAGTATTGAAAGTGGAGAACAAACGTTTTGGGTTTGAAGAAAGATTAGAGATAAGAGTAGAGAAGTAGTGTTGCTTATGGAAATTAAGGGCAGAGTAGTAGGAGTTCAAGATAAATTTGTAGTGTTGAAAATCAGCTGAACTCCTAGATTTTCTCCAGTGCCGCTCAGCAGTACGGGAACATCTGCGTAGGTATCGTGTCAGTGGAGTATGCCAGGGCTGAGGATGAGTGTTTGATTTCCGAGCTATGGTAAGAGGGGCGAGATTGTCAAGGACGGATGTAAGGGTGGAATTATAGTGGCAGATAGATTGGTCAGGGCATGAAAAGGAGGAGAAGGATGAGAGGAGAGGTTTGATGGAATTAGAAAGCTGTTGTTGATCTAATGACGTAATGTTTCTGTGAAGTTTGGTGTGAGGAGCAGAAGGAGGGAGAGTTGTAGGGAGGGATGATATGTTGCAAGTAAGGAGATGGTGGTCAGAAAGAGGAAAGGGGGAGTTTGTGAAGTTTGAGAGGGTGCATCGATAGCTAAAGATCAGGTCAAGGGAGTGACCATCTTTATGAGTGGGAGAATCAGTCCATTGTGACAAACCAAAAGAGGAAGTGAGTTGCAGAAGTTGTTTTGCAGAGGAGGCAGTGGGATTGTCAAGAGGGATGTTGAAGTCACCAAGAATGAGGGAAGGGGTGTCTGAGGAAAGGAAATAAGGTAGCCATGCAGCCAAGTGATCTAGAAATTGAGTTGAGGAGCCAGGAGGACGGTATATGACTGCGACACGTATAGAAAGAGGAGAGAATAAGCGAATCATGTGGGTTTCGAATGAAGAAAATGTGAGGGAAGAGATGGGGTGTATTTGTTGAAAGGTGCAATGAGAGGAAAGTAAAATACCAACACCACCTCCTTGTCTATTACCAGACCTAGGAGTGTGGCTGAAGTGGAGACCCCCATGTGACAGAGCAGCAGTGGATGCTGTGTCTAGGGGAGAGAGCCAGGTTTCTGTTAGGGCCAGAAGGTTGAGGGAGCGGGAGATAAAGAGGTCATGTAAAGAAGTGAGTTTGTTGCAAACAGAGCGAGAGTTCCAAAGTGCACAAGTGAAAGGGGAAGTGGCTTTTGATGCAAGATGAATGTGAGTAAGGTTGTCAGAGTTTTGTTGTTTGAGTCTTTGGGAATGTACACATGGATGTGCACGGCTAGGCAGTTGTTGGGGACCAGGATTAGGGGAGATGTCGCCAGCAGTTAGTAGAAGCAAGAGGGAGAGTGACATAAGATGAGATACAGATTTGCAGTAGTGAGACTGCTTTTGAGACAAGGTGCAGGGGGGAGAGAGAGTGTTTAGGAATTGGTAAAGTTCATGAGTACAAAAGTAATGTGAGTTTAAGAGAGATGGGCTAATAAACAGTGCAGGTGGAGAGGGAGAAGGAGTAAATGAGTAATGTAGTTTGTTATAGAGACAAAAGGCAGCAAAAAGGAATAAGATGATATTAGGCATTTTTACAAAAGACGGAACCAGTTAAACACATAAGACACAGTATTACATTAGCAATTGCATTTGAAAACAGTAAGGTATAACAAACATAATATTACAAAAGTACTTGCCTTGTGTCTTGCCCCTTGCCCAATCCTTGTTCAGTTCTTGTATAATTCTATTGCTGTATTGCTAGTGAATCACTTATAAAATGTTCACTTTGAAAATGTGAACATATGCTATTGTTACAATGTACACTGCCCATGCAATGCACCCCTGTGCAATGCACATCCCAGACTGGTGTGAAATATATGCAGGGAGGGCAGTCAGCTGAGTCCACTAAATTTAGTTGATTGCTAATCAAAGACAATTGGAAAGGCCAATTGGAAAGTTAGATTCTGGTCTGGTCAGGGTGAGATGTTAAGTAAACAGACAATAAAATTTGGGGGAGGTTGAAACTATGGAATAAGACAGCTATACATTTTAGAATAATAGCAAGTATTGATAAGGATTGAACATCACATGGCAGTTAAATGAACATTAGAAATAACACATTGGATAACAGTACAACAGATGTAGGACTAAATTAACAAACTAAAATCATTTGCTCTATGTAAATATTCATGTACCAGAAGAGAGTTACAGGAGAGTAAAAAACACCAGAGAGCAGTGAATAGTTGCAGAATGACAGGGTCTCTATTCACGTACCAGAAGAGAGTTACAGGAGAGTAAAAAACACCAGAGAGCAGTGAATAGTTGCAGAATGACAGGGTCTCTATTCACGTACCAGAAGAGAGTTACAGGAGAGTAAAAAACACCAGAGAGCAGTGAATAGTTGCAGAATGACAGGGTCTCTATTCACGTACCAGAAGAGAGTTACAGGAGAGTAAAAAACACCAGAGAGCAGTGAATAGTTGCAGAATGACAGGGTCTCTATTCACGTACCAGAAGAGAGTTACAGGAGAGTAAAAAACACCAGAGAGCAGTGAATAGTTGCAGAATGACAGGGTCTCTATTCACGTACCAGAAGAGAGTTACAGGAGAGTAAAAAACACCAGAGAGCAGTGAATAGTTGCAGAATGACAGGGTATCTATTCACGTACCAGAAGAGAGTTACAGGAGAGTAAAAAACACCAGAGAGCAGTGAATAGTTGCAGAATGACAGGGTCTCTATTCACGTACCAGAAGAGAGTTACAGGAGAGTAAAAAACACCAGAGAGCAGTGAATAGTTGCAGAATGACAGGGTCTCTATTCACGTACCAGAAGAGAGTTACAGGAGAGTAAAAAACACCAGAGAGCAGTGAATAGTTGCAGAATGACAGGGTCTCTATTCACGTACCAGAAGAGAGTTACAGGAGAGTAAAAAACACCAGAGAGCAGTGAATAGTTGCAGAATGACAGGGTCTCTATTCACGTACCAGAAGAGAGTTACAGGAGAGTAAAAAACACCAGAGAGCAGTGAATAGTTGCAGAATGACAGGGTCTCTATTCACGTACCAGAAGAGAGTTACAGGAGAGTAAAAAACACCAGAGAGCAGTGAATAGTTGCAGAATGACAGGGTCTCTATTCACGTACCAGAAGAGAGTTACAGGAGAGTAAAAAACACCAGAGAGCAGTGAATAGTTGCAGAATGACAGGGTCTCTATTCACGTACCAGAAGAGAGTTACAGGAGAGTAAAAAACACCAGAGAGCAGTGAATAGTTGCAGAATGACAGGGTCTCTATTCACGTACCAGAAGAGAGTTACAGGAGAGTAAAAAACACCAGAGAGCAGTGAATAGTTGCAGAATGACAGGGTCTCTATTCACGTACCAGAAGAGAGTTACAGGAGAGTAAAAAACACCAGAGAGCAGTGAATAGTTGCAGAATGACAGGGTCTCTATTCACGTACCAGAAGAGAGTTACAGGAGAGTAAAAAACACCAGAGAGCAGTGAATAGTTGCAGAATGACAGGGTCTCTATTCACGTACCAGAAGAGAGTTACAGGAGAGTAAAAAACACCAGAGAGCAGTGAATAGTTGCAGAATGACAGGGTCTCTATTCACGTACCAGAAGAGAGTTACAGGAGAGTAAAAAACACCAGAGAGCAGTGAATAGTTGCAGAATGACAGGGTCTCTATTCACGTACCAGAAGAGAGTTACAGGAGAGTAAAAAACACCAGAGAGCAGTGAATAGTTGCAGAATGACAGGGTCTCTATTCACGTACCAGAAGAGAGTTACAGGAGAGTAAAAAACACCAGAGAGCAGTGAATAGTTGCAGAATGACAGGGTCTCTATTCACGTACCAGAAGAGAGTTACAGGAGAGTAAAAAACACCAGAGAGCAGTGAATAGTTGCAGAATGACAGGGTCTCTATTCACGTACCTGAAAGCAGAGGAGAGAGAATAGGGTTAACTTGATGCAGTGTGCAATTTTTCAGCAGATGTCAATAGGCAGCATGTTTTCTTAATAAGCAGCACTGTGCTGAGTAGAGAATGCAGTTCTTGTATAATTCTATTGCTGTATTGCTAGTGAATCACTTATAAAATGTTCACTTTGAAAATGTGAACATATGCTATTGTTACAATGTACACTGCCCATGCAATGCACCCCTGTGCAATGCACATCCCAGACTGGTTAGGGGTAAATAATTGTAGGTAGGTGGCGGCGATGTTAGGAAGGGCAGATTAGGGGTTAATACAATTTATTATAGTGTTTGCGAGGCGGGAGTGTGGCAGTTTAGGGGTTAATACATTTATTGTAGTGGCGGCGAGGTCCGGTTGGCAGATTAGGGGTTAATAAGTGTAGGTAAGTTAGCGGTGATGTTGGGGGGGCAGATTAGGGGTTAATAAATATAATATAGGGGTCTGCGATGTTAGGGGCAGCAGATTAGGGGTTCATAGGGATAATGTAGGTTGCGGCGGTGTCCGGAGCGGAAGATTAGGGGTTAATAATAATATGCAGGGGTCAGCAATGGCGGGGGCGGCAGATTAGGGGTATATAAGTATAAGGTTAGGGGTGTTTAGACTCGGGGTTCATGTTAGGGTGTTAGGTGTAGACTTAGAAAGTGTTTCCCCATAAGAAACAATGGGGCTGCGTTAGGAGCTGAACGCTGCTTTTTTGCAGGTGTTAGGTTTTTTTTCAGCCTAAACTGCCCCATTGTTTCCTATGGGGATATCGTGCACAAGCATGTTTTTCCAGCTTACCGCTACCATAAGCAACGCTGGTATTGAGGGTTGAAGTGGAGCTAAGTTAGGCTCAACGCACCCTTTTTTGAGCCTAACGCAGCCCCTCAGACAACTCTAAATACCAGCGTTGGGAAAAAAAGGAGCCTTTTTACCGACAAAACTCTAAATCTAGCCGATAGTATTTAATAGAGAGCAATATAGGCGCAATAAAATGCAAACGTACAAAACTTTAAAATCAAATAGTCACAAAGACAATATCACCACAGAGTCCTCGACATCCCATGAATCAAATAGGATCTTGGTCTACTTATTGTTGTAACTGTGCTGGCAAGTTGTGTGAATGCCAATCAATATTCAGGAAAGTGAATACACAAGAAATATGTGCGTGGCTGGGGTCAGTAGGTAACAGTAGTGAGGGTCCTTGGTGATCAGTACTCCTCAACGCGTTTCATCTGTTTACGAACAGACTTTATCAAGAGGCATACTATTCTGTGCCGTGAGCTTGTTTAAACTCCAGCGCGCTGGCATTACCTGATGCGTGGTCACATCTGATTGGCTTGAAGTGAAACAGTTCCGGATTGGCTGGTAATCGGCCAATAAGTAAAGATCAGAAATAGTGATCTTACTGCCTTACTAGTGTCTATCTGTGAGAGGGGATCACTGCAGGGACAGTAATGTATATAAAATAACATGAAATATATGTTATAATGCGTGACGTACCACACTGCATGTAATAATCAATCAAAACTAATAAAAAACATAATTGGTAAAACATAATTTAAAAACTTAATTTCAGTAGTGCAATTAATGTGGTAAATACTATACTGACATATCTAACACTGTATGCTTAATAAGAGCAGGCTAAACAATTAATCAGAGAATGAACAAGCCCTTACCCAAGAAAGGTCCAAAAGTGGCCTATACAAATGCTAATTTCCCTCGCCATTCCTCATTAGACTTCTCAGATCCAAGAGTGACCCCCCGAGTAAAATAGGGAATTATAACTAGTATATAAAATAAGGTCACATTTCTAGTTTCTTGTGTTATATTACCCTTTTCATATTCTACCACTTATTATCTATACATATACTGTAACACTAGCTCATGATATATAATATATATTCTCGAGGTCCAAAAGTGACTGTAATTAGCATATTAGTTCCTCTCTCTATAATTTCTCTCATTAGGTCCTGACCCTGCTAGTAGTTAGAGGACTCAAAAATAATTGAAAAGAAGCTCAAATTATTTATGTTCAGTATACCTCCTGTTGTTTTGTCTACTGCTTTCTTGTACAGTAATTATTAGTATGCAACAGACATGTTACACTCATATATGTGGTAGTTCTACTTACATTGTGTTGGATGTAATTGTAATATCATATTTGTACATTGATGTTTCCTAAGTTGTTGCTATTGTTATATCTGACAACCTCAATAAAGAATTATTTTAAAAAAAATTGTATTAAATAATAGTTCCCACATTTTTTCTCTGTCTTTTCTTTCAGTAAATTTATATTGTACAATTATTATTTATTTATTTTTTGCATCCTAAAATAATAATTTGATATATTGTAGTGTTAAAGGGACATGAAACCCAGTTTGTTTTTCTTTCATGATTTAAAAAGAAAAGTAATAGGGAACAATCAATCTTATCTAGACCCCATAAACAAAAATTATATAGCCAAGAAGAAGTGGCCCCTTCAATGAAGAACGGGGTTCATTGGTTGGCAAAGGGTGTAAATCACCTATATTTAATATCATCAATTAATGGGGGGTGCTCAATGTCCAGTAAAAGTGCATTTAAACAAAGGGAAGAGAGCCTTTTTCAAAGGCTCGGTTGAAAAAGCCGGTTGCGGCGAAATGCACATCAGGCGTCTTTAGAGACCAGCTACCCCTATTTTGCAACCTTATATGACCTACTCATATGACTTATATGACACATATTGTTAGCCAATTCAATAGATTTTGTATTCTCATAGCGTCATTACGCTAATTTATTTAATCAACGCTAATTTATTTAATCAAGTCTACCTAGTGACTCTTTCAGTTTGTTTTACACTGCTCCAGTATTGTACTTAGGCAGTCTTAATTGTTGTTGGAGGTCAATCCTTCCTTACAGATAGTTACTTGTACAATCCGCGAGCCTTTTCTAGTGTACACCTAACTGAATTTATCTTACCCTCTATTTGGATGTATATATCGTGGACACACTCTCAAAGGTGCTTTGTGGGACTAGTCCATTTTATTATCATTGCACATAGCAGACTCCTTGTGAAGCTATAATTTCTCAGTATTGAATCAGTTAACTATATCCATAAGAGTCTACCTAGTGACTCTTTCAGTTTGGTTAACACTGCTACAGTATTGTCCTTAGGCAGTCTTAATTGTTTTTGGAGGTCAATCCTTCCTTGCAGATAGTTACTTGTACAATCCGCAAGCATTTTCTAGTGTACACCAAACTGAATTTGTCTTACCCTTTACTTGGATGTATATATTGTGCACATACTGTTAATGGTGCTTTGTGGGACTAGTTCATTTCACTATCATTACACATAGCACACTCTTTGTGAAGCTCTAATTTCTCAGTAATGAATTGGCTAACTATATCCATAATGGTTGTTGCATGAATATTTATTGGTATATAGGTATGCTGGTACTCTTTTCTTCAGTTTTTAATCTAAGTTTTATGTGTTAATTGTAGACATTACATACACTGACACGGCAAGATTATGAGTTTTGCGTTATGAGCTATGTGGTGCTACCATGCTTTTTTTTATCACCACTCACTTACATACAGCGCTGGTATTACAGGTTTTTACAAACCCGGCGTTAAAAGGCAAGAAGTGAGCGTTGAGCAAAATTGAGCTCCATAATTCACTTCAATACCAGCGCTGCTTAAGTGAGCGGTGAGCTGGTTATACGTGCTCGTGCACGATTTCCCCATAGACATCAATAGGGAGAGCCGGCTGAGAAAAAGTCTAACACCTGCAAAAAAGCAGCGTAAATCTTATTAATGCAGCCCCATTGATTCCTATGGGGAAACACATTTTATGTTTACACCTAACACCCTAACATGAACCCCGAGTCTAAACACCCCTAATCTTATTATATTTATTAACCCCTAATCTCCCGCCCCCAATGTCACCGCAACCTACCTACACTTATTAACCCCTAATCTGCCGCCCCCAACGTCGCCGCCACTATATTAAATGTATTAACCCCTAAATCTAAGTCTAACCCTAACCCTAACAAATAAAATTTAAATAAATCTATATAAAATTACTATAATTAACTAAATAATTTAAAACTAAATACATATCTATAAAATAAACCCTAAGCTAGCTACAATATAACTAATAGTTACATTGTATCTAGCTTAGGGTTTATTTTTATTTTACAGGCAAGTTTGTATTTATTTTAACTAGGTAGAATAGTTATTAAATAGTTATTAACTATTTAATAACTACCTAGCTAAAATAAATACATATTTACCTGTAAATTAAAACCTAACCTAAGTTACAATAACACCTAACACCACACTACAATTAAATAAATTAACTAAATTAAATACAATTAAATAAATTAGCTAAATCACAAAAAAACACTAAATTACAGAAAATAATTTTTTTTACAAATCTTTAAACTAATTACACCTAATCTAATAGCCCTATCAAGATAAAAAAAGCCTCCCCCCCCCCAAAATAAAAAAACCTAGCCTAAACTAAACTATCAATAGCCCTTAAAAGGACCTTTTGCGGGGCATTGCCCCAAAGAGATCAGCTCTTTTACCTGTAAAAAAAAATACACACAACTCTCCCCAACAGTAAAACCCATTACCCACACAACCAACCCCCCAAATAAAAGCCTAACTAAAAAAACCTAAGCTCCCCATTGCCCTGAAAGGGCATTTAGATCTATTGCAGGCCCAAAGCCCTAACCTAAAAAATAAACCCACCCAATACACCCTTAAAAAAATAAAAAATCCTAACACTAACCCCCAAAGATTCACTTACTGGGAGAAGTCTTCATCCAAGCGGCAAGATATCCTAAATGAAGCCGGCAGAAGTGGTCCTCCAGACGGGCAGAAGTCTTCATCCAGACGGCATCTTCTATCTTCATCCTTCCGACGCGGAGCGGCTCCATCTTCAAGACATCCGGCGCGGAGCATCCTCTTCAAACGACATCTTCTTCGGAATGAATATCACTTTAAGTGACGTCATTCAAGATGGCATCCCTTAGATTCCGATTGGCTGATAGAATTAAGGTAGAAAAAATCCTATTGGCTGATGCAATCAGCCAATAGGATTGAAGTTCAATCCTATTGGCTGATCCAATTAGCCAATAGGATTGAGCTTGCATTCTATTGGCTGATTGGAACAGCCAATAGAATGCCAGCTCAATCCTATTGGCTGATTGCATCAGCCAATAGGATTTTTTCTACCTTAATTCCGATTGGCTGATAGAATTCTATCAGCCAATCGGAATCTAAGGGACGTCATCTTGGATGACGTCAATTAAAGTTATATTCATTCCGAAGAAGACGTTGTTTGAAGAGGATGCTCTGCGCAGGATGTCTTGAAGATGGAGTCGCTCCGTGTCGGAAGGATGAAGATAGAAGATGCCGTCTGGATGAAGACTTCTGCCCGTCTGGAGGACCACTTCTGCCGGCTTCCTTGAGGACATTTTGCTGCTTGGATGAAAACTTCTACCGGTAAGTGAATCTTCGGGGGTTAGTGTTAGGATTTTTTTAAGGGTGTATTGGGTGGGTTTACTTTTTAGGTTAGGGCTTTGGGCCTGCAATAGAGCTAAATGCCCTTTTAAGGGCAATGCAAATCCAAATGCCCTTTTCAGGGCAATCGGGAGCTTAGGTTTTTTTAGTTAGGCTTTTATTTGGGGGGTTGGTTGTGTGGGTGGTGGGTTTTACTGTTGGGGGGAGTTGTGTGTATTTTTTTTACAGGTAAAAGAGCTGATTTATTTGGGGCAATGCCCCTCAAAAGGCCCTTTTAAGGGCTATTGATAGTTTAGTTTAGGCTAGGGTTTTTTTTGGGGGGGTGTTTATTTTGATAGGGCTATTAGATTAGGTGTAATTAGTTTAAAGATCTGTAATTTGTTTTTTATTTTCTGTAATTTAGTGTTTGTTTTTTGGGATTTAGCTAATTTAATTTAATTTATTTAATTGCATTTAATTTAGTTAATTTATTTAATTGGTGTAGTGTTAGGTGTTATTGTAACTTAGTTAAGGTTTTATTTTACAGGTCAATTTGTATTTATTTTAGCTAGGTAGTTATTAAATAGTTAATAACTATTTAGTAACTATTCGACCTAGTTAAAATAAATACAAACTTGCCTATAAAATAAAAATAAACCCTAAGCTAGATATAATGTAACTATTAATTATATTGTAGCTTGCTTAGGGTTTATTTTATAGGTAAGTATTTAGTTTTAAATAGGAATAATTTAGTTAATTATAGTAATTTTATTAAGATTTATTTAAATTATATTTAAGTTAGGGGGTGTTAGGGTTATGGTTAGACTTAGATTTAGGGGTTAATACATTTAATATAGTGGCAGCGACGTTGGGGACGGCAGATTAGGGGTTAATAAATGTAGGTAGGTGGCGGCGATGTTGGGGCAGCAGATTAGGGGTTAATAAATGTAATGTAGGTTGCGGCGATGTCTGGAGCGGCAGTTTAGGGGTTAATAAGTATAATGTAGGTGGCGGCGATGTTAAGGGTGGCAGATTAGGAGTTAATAATATCTAACTAGTGTTTGCGAGGCGGGAGTGCGGCGGTTTAGGGGTTAATATGTTTATTCTAGTGGCGGCGATGTCCGGAGCGGCAGATTAGGGATTAAAAATTTTATTATAGTGTTTGCGAAGTGGCAGGGCCTCGGTTTAGGGGTTAACAGGTAGTTTATGGGTGTTAGTGTACTTTTTAGCACTTAGTTATGAGTTTTATGCTACGGCGTTGTAGTGTAAAACTCATAACTACTGACTTTAGAATGCGTTACAAATCTTGGAGGTAGAGGGTGTACCGCTCACTTTTTGGCCTCCCAGGACAGACTCGTAATACCAGTGCTATGGAAGTCCCATAGAAAAAAGGGTTTACGAAGTTTACGTAAATCAGTTTGCGGTAAGGCCAAAAAAGTGTGCGGTGCCCCTAAACCTGCAAGACTAGAAATAGCAGTGGTAGTGAAAAAGCAGCGTTAGGATCTGTTAACGCTGTTTTTTCAGCTTAACGCAAAACTCGTAATCTAGCCTTTAGACTTTTAACAATATATTTAATAGACATTAAGTTTTAATTTTCTGATCCCCTCTGGCAACCTTCCTGCCTTGAGCTTTCTAATACTACTTATATGGAGTTATCTTTTGTGAGTGCTCAAGTAATGTCCGCCTTTTCTCTTCCCTTTGTTTAAATATGATTTAAAAAGAGCATGCAATTTTAAACAACTTTACTTCTATTATCTAATTTGCTTCATTCTCTTGATATCCTTTGTTGGAAAGCATATCTAAAAAGGCACAGTAGCTGCTGATTGGTGACTGCAGCTAGATGCCTAGTGTGATTGGCTCACCTATGTGCATTGTTATTTCTTCAACAAAGGATACCTAAAGAATGAAGCAAATTAGATAAAAGAAGTAAATTGGAATGTTGTTTAAAATTGTATTCTCTATCTGGCAGTTCTATTGGGCTGCTGAGGGATGCTATGCACCTCTAAATGCATGCATAGCACCACCGTTGAGCTGCAAAGATCTCCATCTACTATATGCTGTTTCTTCACCACTTTTTTTAGACCCCCCTCAAATATTAAGATATTAATATCTAGATCTGCTTCTGGTTGTATCATTTTTTTAAAAAGTGCATTTTCCCTGAACGTGTGTTTGATTTCTGACTGTAACCAATAAAAACTTCCTGTAAATATTGTGATGAGAGTGGGAGTGTGACGTCACCGGATAGGGCGTGACTTATAGCCGTTATAGTCTATGTCAAAGTTACTAAGTTAGATGTGTTGTACAAGCTGTTTACTTCTATGCTCTGTATGAAAGGGAGAGACAGATTGGGGCTTAGCTAGCACTCTTTCCTAGTATTTTGTAATAAAGTTAAAACTTAATAACTTTTACTAATGTACATTAAAAATAAAATGAAGGATCACCCCTTTCATAGAATAATGTACCAAACCAACCATTAATACTAAATTAAGTTCAAATCATGCAATAACCCCCCTGTTTTCTGGCCGATATTAGCTCATGTCGGCTTCAGGTGACAGGGGTGAAAGACATAATTGGCAAAAATAATACAGACACGTTTTGGCCGAGATGTCTGGCCTTTTTCAATGTAATAACAGACAAACCCGAAGCCCGAGTGCCACCTCCTTATATACAATGCACTTGTGTGAGATCCGCCAATCAGAAGTCAGTAATGCAACACGCCTTCCACAGAAACCAATGAATACTGATTTTCTATTAGGCCGTGGGCGGGATTTTGGCATCACGATAATCATTGGCTGATCCTATATGTGGTGTCACAGAATGGACGTGTTGATACTTCACAATCTGTCAGTTTGTATTTTACGGTTTGCGTGACATTATGTTCACTATGTTATTGTGTCGGTATAATACGTAAAACATAATCAATCTCTAGTCTCCACACACAACATTACTTACTGTTATACACAACTAACATAGTATGTCAGTGGCTTTCTCAAGATCCATAAGAAATTCTAACCAGTCATAGACCAGTTTTATGTAAATACAGTTTTACCCATTAGGATGGCACATGTCAAGAAGTTGCAAATCCTTATCCAATACAGTGTGATTCTAAGCCATAATAGTCGTGTATATTACTAAGCCATCAAACTAGTCACTTCGTGGGCGTGCCACAGCCATGTCGGCAAGCGAATGGTTAGATGGATTCTTAGCATCATAAAGTGGGCGGCAATAGTAGCAAAAAATTCACTGTATATGCTCCTTAAAGACACCTAGATTTTAGTACATAGTTGTGGATGGTATCTGTATATTATGATTCGATTATAAGTATACTTGTGAAATCCACATCATTGCCATTGTGTTACATGTATATAACTAGTGGTCAATCCATTATTCACAATGTAGCGATTCACACTCTCATTATAATTGTAATTATCGATAAGAGTGATACATGTTGCAGATAACTGGATCAGATCAATAAAATATACCTATTGTATCACCATCCTAATATGTTTGTTATCAATGTGACAATAAAATACCCCAATATATTTGCAATCCTATACACAAAGGCCTAGATTTAGAGTTTGGCGTTAGCCGTGAAAACCAGCGTTAGAGGCTCCTAACGCTGGTTTTAGGCTACTGCCGGTATTTGGAGTCACTCAAAATAGGGTCTGACGCTCACTTTCCAGCCGCGACGTTTCAATACCGCAGATCCCCTTACGTAAATTGCGTATCCGATCTTTTCAATGGGATTTCTCTAACTCTGGTATTTAGAGTCGTTTCTGAAGTGAGCGTTAGATATCTAACGACAAAACTCCAGCCGCAGGAAAAAAGTCAGTAGTTAAGAGCTTTCTGGCTAACGCCGGTTTATAAAGCTCTTAACTACTGTGCTCTAAAGTACACTAACACCCATAAACTACCTATGTACCCCTAAACCGAGGTCCCCCCACATCGCCGACACTCGAAAAAAAATTTTTAACCCCTAATCTGCCGACCGCCACCTACGTTATCCTTATGTACCCCTAATCTGCTGCCCCTAACACCGCCGACCCCTGTATTATATTTATTAACCCCTAATCTGCCCCCCTCAACGTCGCCTCCACCTGCCTACACTTATTAACCCCTAATCTGCCGACCGCAAAGCGCCGCCACCTACGTTATCCTTATGTACCCCTAATCTGCTGCCCCTAACACCGCCGACCCCTATATTATATTTATTAACCCCTAATCTGCCCCCCACAACGTCGCCTCCACCTGCCTACACTTCTTAACCCCTAATCTGCCGACCGGACCTGAGCGCTACTATAATAAAGTTATTAACCCCTAATCCGCCTCACTAACCCTATCATAAATAGTATTAACCCCTAATCTGCCCTCCCTAACATCGCCAACACCTAACTTCAATTATTAACCCCTAATCTGCCGACCGAATCTCGCCGCTATTCTAATAAATGTATTAACCCCTAAAGCTAAGTCTAACCCTAACACTAACACCCCCCTAAATTAAATATAATTTAAATCTAACGAAATTAATTATCTCTTATTAAATAAATTATTCCTATTTAAAGCTAAATAC
This sequence comes from Bombina bombina, assembly GCF_027579735.1. Taxonomy (NCBI): domain Eukaryota; kingdom Metazoa; phylum Chordata; class Amphibia; order Anura; family Bombinatoridae; genus Bombina; species Bombina bombina. The sequence continues at coordinate 1,285,286,434 of NC_069500.1, forward strand.
TTACCTGTAAAATAAATCCTAATATAGCTACAATATAAATTATAATTATATTATAGCTATTTTAGGATTTATATTTATTTTACAGGTAACTTTGTATTTATTTTAACCAGGTACAATAGCTATTAAATAGTTAAGAACTATTTAATAGCTAAAATAGTTAAAATAATTACAAATTTACCTGTAAAATAAATCCTAACCTAAGTTACAAATAAACCTAACACTACACTATCAATAAATTAATTAAATAAACTACCTACAATTACCTACAATTAACCTAACACTACACTATCAATAAATTAATTAAATACAATTGCTACAAAGAAATACAATTAAATAAACTAGCTAAAGTACAAAAAATAAAAAAGAACTAAGTTACAAAAAATAAAAAAATATTTACAAACATAAGAAAAATATTACAACAATTTTAAACTAATTACACCTACTCTAAGCCCCCTAATAAAATAACAAAGCCCCCCAAAATAAAAAAATGCCCTACCCTATTCTAAATTACTAAAGTTCAAAGCTCTTTTACCTTACCAGCCCTGAACAGGGCCCTTTGCGGGGCATGCCCCAAGAAGTTCAGCTCTTTTGCCTGTAAAAGAAAAAATACAATACCCCCCCCAACATTACAACCCACCACCCACATACCCCTAATCTAACCCAAACCCCCCTTAAATAAACCTAACACTAAGCCCCTGAAGATCATCCTACCTTGTCTTCACCATACCAGGTTCACCGATCGGTCCAGAAGAGCTCCTCCGATGTCCTGATCCAAGCCCAAGCGGGGGGTTGAAGAGGTCCATGATCCGGCTGAAGTCTTCATCCAAGCGGGCCAGAAGAGGTCTTCCATCCGATTGAAGTCTTCATCCAAGCGGCATCCATCCGGAGCGAAGCGGCAGCATCCTGAAGACCTCCACAACGGAACATCCATCCTGGCCGACGACTGAACGACGAATGACGGTTCCTTTAAATGACGTCATCCAAGATGGCGTCCCTCAAATTCCGATTGGCTGATAGGATTCTATCAGCCAATCGGAATTAAGGTAGGAATATTCTGATTGGCTGATGGAATCAGCCAATCAGAATTAAGTTCAATCCGATTGGCTGATCCGATCAGCCAATCAGATTGAGCTCGCATTCTATTGGCTGTTCCGATCAGCCAATAGAATGCGAGCTCAATCTGATTGGCTGATCGGATCAGCCAATCGGATTGAACTTGATTCTGATTGGCTGATTCCATCAGCCAATCAGAATATTCCTACCTTAATTCCGATTGGCAGATAGAATCCTATCAGCCAATCGGAATTTGAGGGACGCCATCTTGGATGACGTCATTTAAAGGAACCGTCATTCGTCGTTCAGTCGTCGGCCAGGATGGATGTTCCGCGGTGGAGGTCTTCAGGATGCTGCCGCTTCGCTCCGGATGGATGCCGCTTGGATGAAGACTTCAATCGGATGGAAGACCTCTTCTGGCCCGCTTGGATGAAGACTTCAGCCGGATCATGGACCTCTTCAGCCCCCCGCTTGGGCTTGGATCAGGACATCGGAGGAGCTCTTCTGGACCGATCGCTGAACCTGGTATGGTGAAGACAAGGTAGGATGATCTTCAGGGGCTTAGTGTTAGGTTTATTTAAGGGGGGTTTGGGTTAGATTAGGGGTATGTGGGTGGTGGGTTGTAATGTTGGGGGGGGGGTATTGTATTTTTTCTTTTACAGGCAAAAGAGCTGAAATTCTTGGGGCATGCCCCGCAAAGGGCCCTGTTCAGGGCTGGTAAGGTGAAAGAGCTTTGAACTTTAGTAATTTAGAATAGGGTAGGGCATTTTTTTATTTTGGGGGGCTTTGTTATTTTATTAGGGGGCTTAGAGTAGGTGTAATTAGTTTAAAATTGTTGTAATATTTTTCTTATGTTTGTAAATATTTTTTTATTTTTTGTAACTTAGTTCTTTTTTATTTTTTGTACTTTAGCTAGTTTATTTAATTGTATTTCTTTGTAGCAATTGTATTTAATTAATTTATTGATAGTGTAGTGTTAGGTTAATTGTAGGTAATTGTAGGTAGTTTATTTAATTAATTTATTGATAGTCTAGTGTTAGGTTTAATTGTAACTTAGGTTAGGATTTATTTTACAGGTAAATTTGTAATTATTTTAACTATTTTAGCTATTAAATAGTTCTTAACTATTTAATAGCTATTGTACCTGGTTAAAATAAATACAAAGTTACCTGTAAAATAAATATAAATCCTAAAATAGCTATAATATAATTATAATTTATATTGTAGCTATATTAGGGTTTATTTTACAGGTAAGTATTTAGCTTTAAATAGGAATAATTTATTTAATAAGAGTTAATTTATTTCGTTAGATTTAAATTATATTTAACTTAGGGGGGTGTTAGTATTAGGGTTAGACTTAGCTTTAGGGGTTAATACATTTATTAGAATAGCGGCGAGATTCGGTCGGCAGATTAGGGGTTAATAATTGAAGTTAGGTGTCGGCGATGTTAGGGAGGGCAGATTAGGGGTTAATACTATTTATGATAGGGTTAGTGAGGCGGATTAGGGGTTAATAACTTTATTATAGTAGCGCTCGGGTCTGGTCGGCAGATTAGGGGTTAAGAAGTGTAGGCAGGTGGAGGCGACGTTGTGGGGGGCAGATTAGGGGTTAATAAATATAATATAGGGGTCGGCGGTGTAAGTAGCGGCGGTTTACGGAGCGGCAGATTAGGGGTTAATAATAATATGCAGGGGTCAGCGATAGCGGGGGCGGCAGATTAGGGGTTAATAAGTGTAAGGTTAGGGATGTTTAGACTCGGGGTACATGTTAGAGTGTTAGGTGCAGACGTAGGAAGGGTTACCGCATAGCAAACAATGGGGCTGCAGGTGTTTGGGTTTTTTTCCAGCTCAAACAGCCCCATTGTTTCCTATGGGAGAATCGTGCACGAGCACGTTTTTGAGGCTGGCCGCGTCCGTAAGCAACTCTGGTATCGAGAGTTGAAGCTGCGTTAAAAATGCTCTACGCTCCTTTTTTGGAGCCTAACGCAGCCTTTATGTGGACTCTCGATACCAGAGTTATTTTTATGGTGCGGCCAGAAAAAAGCCGGCGTTAGTTTTTCGGGTCGTTACCGACAAAACTCCAAATCTAGGCCAAAGATTGCAAATATATTAGTGCTTATTATACTCTTTAAACCTCCATATTTGTAACCATTTGAGAGGTAAATCAGCATTGCCTTCATTAAAAATAGATCTGAGTGTAACCTTTTATAACTGACAAAGTACAGTGTTAAAGGGGTAAACCAGTTATACTAAAACCGAGATACATTCTCATTATATATAACCGGATTCATAGTAGCACAATCATTTACAAAATTGTAGATGCATAAGTCTACCCTAGGTGTATTATGTATCTAACATTGATCATTTTAAATTCTTTGAGGTGACAGATCTGCCTATATAGTATATGAATATTCACTAGATACTTTTAAAATTATTAGCAAGTAAAGATTATATTATCTTAGTCACTAACATTATAGAAAAACCCAATAATTATTTGATGAGGTATTACTGTGTAGAGTCTGAAAATCCAGTTTGTCTCTTTTTGGAGAAATGTTTGTTCACAATTACCACCTCTGATTACTGGTTTAACCCTTTCCAGAACCCAACATTTAAAGGTTCCAGTATTATCACCATGGTGCTGTAAGAAAAATGTTTGGCCACACTAGTTATTTGTTTGCCACTGTCCAGATCTTTTCGTGCATTACGAATATTACTTAGATGTTCTGTCATGTGTTTCCCTAGCTTTCTGGTTGTCATACCAACATAAAAGTGTTCACACGAACATGATACACAGTAAATTACATTGGTACTTTGGCAATTAATATGTGTGTTGGTTTTCCATTTTTTATTAAATCGGTCAACCATATGTTAGGGTTCTGCCCCAGTGTTAGGGTTTTACAACCCCTCTAAAAAGACTGTGGTTAGTGCTGATGCAAACAGTTATGGGCTAGGGGCCACCCTCCTGCAGCTGAATGAGAACAAACTACAGCCCATCGCCTACTTTTCCCATACACTGACGGCTGCTGAGTAGAAATTCGCCCAAATTGAGAAAGAGTGCCTGGCTGCAGTTTGGGCCTTTGAGCGTTTCCAGTGTTACCTAGTAGGTTTAGAGAAATTTAGTCTAGAGACTGACCATAAACCACTAGTCCCTTTAATCAACTCCTATGATATTGACAAAACACCCCTAAGATGCCAGAGACTTCTGTTTAGACTGCTAAGGTTTAACGTTCAGGTAGTGTGCTGGAGAAACAACTGGTAGTGGCAGATACACTTTCCAGGCTCCCGCTGGCTGCTGCTGAAGAATCTTCAACGGAATCAGATGTGAAAGTGAATCTGGATTCAGTTCTGGCATCCAAATCCATTTTGTCAGGAAAGCTAGAGCAAATAAGAAAGGAGACATGTTTAGATACAGACCTTCAAGAAGTTATTAAGAACATAAAAGAAGGTTGGCCCGAGAGTTGGGCAGCCTGGATGTCTTTAAGTTCTTACCAGTCAGCGAGGTCACAGGTCACGGAGCTGGATGGTTTAGTGCTGTTCCAAGACCGAATATTCATTCCTTTTAGCATATGGCAGGAGATGTTAAGCAGGATTCATGATGGCCACTTGGGCATTACAAAGTGCAGAGAAAAGGCAGTTACGGCGGTATGGTGACTTGGGATCAGTTCTGACATTGCAAGTCATGTGTCAAAATGTGCCTTTTGCCGGGAATGCAGGCCTACTCAGAGAAGGGAGCCCTTGATTTCTACACCGCTGCCTGCAGACCCAAGGCAGAGAAAATAGCTGCAGATTTGTGCAAACTGCATAGGAAGAAGTACCTAGTCGTGATTGACTACTATTCCAGGTATTTGGAGAATGAACCCTTGAATGAGATCACCAGTCAAGCCGTTATCACTCGTCTCAAGAGCTTGTTCACCCGGTGGGGCATTTCAATGGAGTTAGTGAGTGATAACAGAATGCAGTTTGCTTCCATGGAGTCCTTTCAGCAGTGAATATGATTGTGTCCATTCTACATCAAGTCCACATTACCCACAGGCCAATGGAATGGCTGAAAGGGCAGTTCAAACAACAAAGTTCATTTTGAAGCAATCTTAGCTGTACCTAGCTCTCTTAGCCTATAGGGCGACTACCATCCAAGCCTCAGGCTTTAGTCCGGCACTGTTGATGCTAGGACGACAGAGCCACACTACACTACTCTCTGTGGGTGTTTTCAGCCAGCCCAATCTGTTCCTCGGGATGAGGTCCTTAGGAGGGATGAAGAGGTAAAAAAAGGCTACCAATTCTTCTATGACAGAAAACACTCTGTGAGGCCCTTGCAGGAGCTGAACGTGGGCCAAAATGTTAGAGTTAAGCTGGATGATGAGAAGAAATGAAAGACGCTCTCCATAACCAAGGTCTTATGTAGTCCTTACTGAAGGAGGGACAGTCACAAGTTGAAATAAAAGACATCTTCAGCCAGTACCTGAGAGTTTGGGACTGGATGCCTCAGAGCCACAGCCGGTGGGATCCCCTGTTTTAAAAGGGGTACCTTCCCCTCAGCAAGACCACAGCAGGGATACTTCTTTGCTTCCAGCAGACTCTCAATCACCTTCTTTTGTATCAGAGGACAGTTCAAATAAAAAATATTAAAAAAAACCCAGGTTGGTACTCACTGTTCCTGAAGTCCGGCTTAGAAGGTCCTGTACCATGTAGTGAAGTATTCTTCCAAGCGGCGACCTCTTCTTTCTTCTTCCAGGAACAATCCGGCGTGGAGCAGAGCTGAAGACCGGCGACCCTGGAACTGAAGACTGGTGACCCTGGAACTGAAGACCGGCGACCCTGGAACTGAAGACTGGCGACCGCGGAGCCATGGAGTGTGGAGGATCCTCTTCGTACGATCGCTGCCGTACACTGGATAGTGAATTCAAGTTATGCGATTAAAGATGGCCTCCCTTGAATTCCTATTGGCTGATTTGATTCTTCAAATTCAAATCAGCCAATAGGATGAGAGTTACTAAAATCCTATTGGCTGTTCAAATCAGCCAATAGGATGAGAGCTATTGAAATTCTATTGGCTATTCAAATCAGCCAATAGAATTTTAGTAGCTCTCATCCTATTGGCTGATTTGAACAGTCAATAGGATTTGAGTAGCTCTCATCCTATTGGCTGATTTGAATTTGGAATTAGAATTCAAGGGACACCATCTTTAATCACGTACCTTGAATTCACTATGCAGTGTATGGCAGCAATTGTACGAAGAGGATCCTCCATGCTCCATGGCTCCGTGGTCACCAGTCTTCAGCTCCGCAGTCATCGGTCTTCAGTTCCACTCTGGATTGTTCCTGGAAGAATAAAGAAGAGGTCGCCACTTGGAAGAAGACTTCACCGCATGGGACAGGACCTTCTCCACCGGACTTCTGGAACGGTTAGTACCAACCTGGGGGTTAGACTTAGTTTTTTTTTTTTATTTAGATTAGGATGGGTATTTTGTAAAAGAGCTAAATGCTCTTTTCAGGGCAATGGGTAGTTTAGGTTTTTTAGTGTTATGTTTTTTATTTTGGGTGGTTTGGTGGGTTCTGTAATTTTAGATTAATTAAAATTAATTATTTTTTTAATTTTGGGGGTTAGATTTAGGTTGTTTTGTTTTTTTGATTAGAGATGGGCAGCAAAAGAGCTGAATGCCATTTTAAGGGCAATGCCCATACAAATGCCCTTTTCAGGGCAATGGATAATTTAGGTTTTTTAGTGTTAGGTTTATTTATTTTGGGGGGTTTGGTGAGTGGTGGGTTTTACTGTTAGGGGGGACTTAGAATTTTTAGGTAACTGCAAAAGAGCTGTTTAACTTAGGGCAATGCCCTACAAAAAGCCCTTTTAATGGCTATTGGTAGTTTAGCATTAGATTAGGGGTTGTTTTTATTTGGGGGGGCTTTTTATTTTCATAGGGATTAGGTTTTATTTTTGACGTGGTTTTAGACAGGTTTTTTTTATTTTTTTTTATTTTAGATTAGGGAAGGGCAATGCCTATACAAATGCCCTTTCCGGGGCAATGGATAGTTTAGGTTTTTTAGTGTTAAGTTTATAAATTTTGGGGGGTTTGTGGGTTTTAGACATTTTAAGGGCTATTGGTAGTTCAGCATTAGATTAGGGGGTGTTTATATTTTTTTGGGGGGGAGCTTTTTAATTTTCATAGGGATTAGGTTTAATTTTTGATAATTTGTTAAATTTTTCTGTAGTTCATTTTTTTTTTATTAACAACACATTGACTGCTCTCTGGACAGGCTTACCAACTAGTATATATATATATATATATATATATATATATATATATATATATATATATATATATATAATGTTTTTTGGTATAACTATTTACAGATATATTTAGGAATATATATTTAAAAATACATAAATACATATGTACACACATAAAGATGGCCTAGGCTATAAGAAGATTGCCAAAACCATGAAACTGAGTTGCAGCACGGTGGGCAAGACCATACAGCGGTTTCACAGGACAGGTTCCACTCAGAGCAGGCCTTGCCATGATCGACTAAAGAAGTTGAGTGCACGTGCTCAGCGTCATATCCAGAAGTTGTCTTTGAGAAATAGACGTATGAGTGCTGCCAGCATTGCTGCAGATGTTGAAGGGGTGGGGGGTCAGCTTGTCAGTGCTCAGACCATACGCCGCACACTGCATCAAATTGGTCTGCATGGCTGTCATCCCAGAAGGAAACCTCTTCTAAAGATGATGCACAAGAAAGCCTGCAAATAGGTTGCTGAAGAGAAGCAGATTAAGGACATGGATTATTGGAACCATGTACTGTGGTCTGATGAGACCAAGATAAACATATTTAGTTCAGATGGTGTCAAGCGTGTGTGGCAGCAACCAGGTGAGGAGTACAAAGGCAAGTGTGTCTTGCCTACAGTCAAGCATGATGATGGGATTGTCATGGTCTGGGCCTGCATGAGTGCTGTTCATTGAGGGAACTATGAATGCCAACTTGTACTGTGACATACTGAAGCAGAGCATGATCCCCTCCCTTCGAAGACTGGGCGGCAGGGCAGTATCCGAACATGATAACGACCCCAAACACACTGCCAAGACTGCCACTGGTTTGCTAAAGAAGCTGAGGGTAAAGGTGATGGACTGGCCAAGCATGTCTCCAGAACTAAACGCTATTGAGCATCTGTGGGACATCCTCAAATGGAAGGTGGGGGAGCGCAAGGTCTCTAATATCCACCAGCTCCGTGATGTTGTCATGGAGGAGTGGAAGAGGACTCCAGTGGCAACCTGTGAAGCTCTGGTGAACTCCATGCCCAAGAGGGTTAAGGCAGTGCTGGAAAATAATGGTGGCCACACAAAATATTGACACTTTGGGCTCAATTTGGCCATATCCACTTAGGGGTGTACTCACTTTTGTTACCAACAGTTTAGACAATAATGGCTGTGTGTTGAGTTATTTTGAGGGGACAGCAAATTTCCACTGTTATACAGGCTGTACACTTACCACTTTACATTGAAGCAAAGTGTAATTTCTTCAGTGTTGTCACATGAAAAGATATAATAAAATATTTACAAAAATGTGAGGGGTGTACTCACTTTTGTGAAATACTGTATCTCTATGTTAAAGCCCTTTGCAGACTATTTTTTCACACATGAGACCTCATATCTTTGAGCTTTTATAACTTTTTATCATTTCTTTTTAAAATAATTTTTATTACATTGTTTTATTATGATTGTAACTGTACTTTTTAATGTAGTTTTGAAGTGTTTTGTGCTAATTTTTATTCAAATGTAACGGTTAATTTACTCTTTTAAGATGACACTTACTGCTTTGTTCTGCGTCACTGCTTTCTTCTATGTTATCGCTTTGTTGCAACTAGCTCGCATGTTAGAAATTACTAAAGGCGCACCTCTATGTAAATTGTACATAACATTTTAAAACTTTTTTTGTGAGATTTAATTTCCTGTTATTATATCTCAGCCGTTTCCTGTGTTAATTTCTAATAATGTACCATTAAATGGAGTAAACAAAACAATGGAGTAGATTACAAATTGAGCGTTATCCGACCTCCAGATGTTAGCTAGCCTAAGCCTTTCATTTGAAAGCTACCATTTTACTTTCCACTTGTAATATGGGTAAATAAAAATGGGAGTGCTATGGATTAGTTCATTATAGTGCTAACATTTTTACAACTCATTTATAATCTGAGCCAATATGGGTTAAACTTTAAAGTATATATTAACAGTCGTATACATGTCTCCATTGCATAAATATGCTACCAGTAACATATTTACCAGCCAGCAGAGAGACATTAAAGAACAAGCAGCATTTTTTTACATGTTGATATCTTTTATTCTGAACAGTTAGAAACAAAACATACACATATTTATTTACTCTATGCATCTGCATTAAACCACTGCACCTGTATCATATACCCATCACTGCAGGTGATATGAGCAGGTGAGGCATTTAAACTCTTAGCATATCCCTTTAATGAAAAATGCAAAACTCTTTTGTATTAAAGGGATGTTAAACTGCTGAGTACAACTAGAATACAATGATTAATATTATTTCCACCTGTGCCTGCAGCTGTCTTCAAAGTCATTCTCTTATTTAAACCCATTAAAAGTATTAGTTAAAGGGACACTGAACTCAAATTTTTTCTTTTGTGATTCAGATAGAGCATGAAATTTTAAGCAACTATCTAATTTGCTCCTATTATCAAATGTTCTTCATTCTCTTGCTATCTTTATTTGAAATGCAAGAATGTAAGTTTAGATGCCGGCCCATTTTTGTTGAACAACCTGGGTTGTTCTTGCTGATTGGTGGATAAATTCATCCACCAATAAAAAAGTGCTGTCCAGAGTTCTGGAGCAAAAAAAAAGCTTAGATGCCTTCTTTTTCAAATAATGATAGCTAGAGAACGAAGAAAAAATGATAATTGGAGTAAATTAGAAAGTTGCTTAAAATTGCATGCTCTAAAGAAAAAAATTGGGCTCAGTGTCCCTTTAATGAAGCTCTGGATCTTCACACTGGGCGTCGCTATCTTGGAGTTTAAAATTTCTATGTAACTTTTAAACTGTGCAAAAACTGCAAAAATTTAACATTTCTGCTCTCTATGATGTGATCTAAACTGAAGTAAAAGGCCAAGCTGTCAAAAAGCAGATCTATGAAAGAGCACTGCTTCTGTCACATGATGCAACAATACGCGAGCTACACGATGGCGGCGCCCAGTATAAAATGCAGAGCTTCACCAACTGGATTCTATAATGAGTTAAAATAAGAAAAGGGCTTTATAGAGAGCTGTGGGTACAGGAGGGAAAGCAATAGCATAGTGAGTAGTAGCCATGCTACTGTAGTTGTACTCAGCAGTTTAATGTCCCCTTAAACTCAGAATGTAAACCCTATAAAGGGACAGATTACAAATAGAGCGCTAACTGTTACACACAAGCAATAAGGGGTTTATCGCGGGAGAGTGCGCATCAGGTTTTCCGCTTATCACGCCTGCCTTAGTGTCAGGTGGAGAGACAGGGATTTGAATACAATACCCACACAAAGTAAAGATATGACAGAGTAACCCAGAGATTAAGGCGGAGATAGTAGTAACAACCAGCCTGAAGCTCTGGATGTAGTCCGTACTGTACAGTGCTGTATAAATCTGGAGATACTGAGCAAGGAAAAAAATAGTACTTGTAAAGGATAAAATCTGGTGTAGTACGGGTTACAGTCACCAGGGGTCAGGCTTAAGCGAAGTTGAGGACAATTCAGGTTAGCAACAGGAAGGCAAACAATTCAGCGAGGTACAAGGGGTTAAAGCAAAGAATAGTCAAAGTTCAGTTATGAGATCAAAGTAAACAGTAAATCCAATGAAGTACCAAGGGGCAGAGAAAATCAGAGTCTAAAAAACAAATCCAAGTCTATGACAGAGAGCAATCCAAATAGTAATACACAGCACACCCAGAATAGTAACAATGACTGCTGGAAGAGCTGGGTTTATATAACCAGAGAGTAATTTGAAATTACCTGCAGCTGCAGGCAGGTAGAGCCAAAGTGCAGGAACACAAAAAGCCAACTAGGCAAATAAACAAACTGCAGTCCAAGTACAAGGATAGCACACAGCAAAAGCAATAACACAAGAAGCTGAGGTCCCAGGTTCCCTATGCTAGGTTGTGACACTGCTTGTATCACAAGTTGAAAGTAAGCATGATCGCTTGAGCGCAATCTCAATTTAAGCTAGTATGATTAACGCATCCTCAGAGCTCTGGTTAACTGTTTCACGAAACTAAAAAGTTGCACAAAAATACAGTACAAAGTACAGTTATTCTCATAATAACACAATCTAATAAAATTATTCACAAAAAAATATTGTTAAAAAAAGTTATTAGGACTCAAAGACATGAGGTCTCAAGTTTTAGAAAAAAAAGCAGGCAAAGGGATTTAACATAGAGATACATACATATACAAGTCTAAATGTGTATTAAGGGGATACATTTCTTACTTGAATCCATACAAGAATACAATATGAACCAACAAATTAATACCCCATACCCCTAAATAAAAACACAACACTCAGGGTTTGGGAAGAAAAAACCGACCTCCCCCAACGGGGGGAGGGGTTGCTTTATTAACCTAATTAACTAATTGAATCAATAACAACTGCTCCTAGCTGGCAAGATACCCTGTCCTAACAACCCACTAAGGGGTGTGGCCGCCCTGGGAATGAGGACGCCCTCATTCCGCCTACTTGTTCGCTCAAGGAAGATCGCCCAGCGAGCCGACCAATCCCTAGCCCCTCGGCGACTAGGGTCCTCCACGCTCACTGTCCCTTCCCTCTATCCTTGTCCTCACATATCTTTGATGCCACACCCCTTTCCGCCCTGAGAAAGCATGACGCCATGCCAACTCCCAACTACCTGCCGGGTTGCGGGGTCTCCAAACTGGATAGACATCGGTCCCCCAGCCAAAAGACTGTTAGTTCCGACGGGAGACCCCATACTACTATTACTGCCCATGGGCTTACCAAGGTCCACATGATTATGCAGCCCCCTGCCAAGGGAAACTAAGCCAGCTTAAATACGAACCGCCATCAATCCGCTTCATCGCCTGTAAAGGAATAACATAAACCACAGGGAGGGCTGGGAGGGAAGACAAAAAACAGGTTAGTGATTTACTTTCTGTTTACCTTTCCTTTTATCACTTCTGAATCTCCTCCCATCATTCCCACACTGTCAGCAAACAACACTCCCCCTTTAACCCTTTCCACTCTTTCCTTCCTTCAGAATAAATTCCCCCTTAATTTGTTTCGTCCCTAATTAGGTCCTACACTTTTCTAAGGGGATAAATTTCTTACTTGAATCCATACAAGAATACAATATGAACCAACAAATTAATACCCCATACCCCTAAATAAAAACACAACACTCAGGGTTTGGGAAGAAAAAACCGACCTCCCCCAACGGGGGGAGGGGTTGCTTTATTAACCTAATTAACTAATTGAATCAATAACAACTGCTCCTAGCTGGCAAGATACCCTGTCCTAACAACCCACTAAGGGGTGTGGCCGCCCTGGGAATGAGGACGCCCTCATTCCGCCTACTTGTTCGCTCAAGGAAGATCGCCCAGCGAGCCGACCAATCCCTAGCCCCTCGGCGACTAGGGTCCTCCACGCTCACTGTCCCTTCCCTCTATCCTTGTCCTCACATATCTTTGATGCCACACCCCTTTCCGCCACCCCAAAAGAGGACACGGTACTCTTGCCCCCACCTAACACACACAGGAAGCCAGGACCTGCCTGATGTTCTCCAAAAACAAGTCCATACCCTTATCCGACAGATGAACTTGATCCCTCCTGAACAGACTCACATCATCAATTTTGATGTTCTCATGAGACACCACCTTACCACCTGCTGCTAATACTACCCTGCCTACATCCCTATTCAGCTTCCTCTTCACCCGGAAACCCGCTTTCCTGGTGGCCATATGTCTCCAAACATTCCTTGAGACAATCTTAGACCATATGATCGTAACCCCTTGAAATTGAGTCTGCAACCATTTGATGTCAGACACCATTATGTCCGACAAATCCCCCATAGGCATAGTCCCTACATCGTTGCCTCCCAGATGAAGAAGAATGACGTGCGGCTTGCCCCATCTTCTCCTAGCCTCCGCTACTTGCTCAGGTAAGTGCCGCCACATCATACCTCTCCTGCCTAACCATCTAATAGATACCCTCGCGAACGGCAGTCCCAACTGCTGTCCTCCCGGCTGAGACGCAGCCCGAATAGCCGCCCAATGGATATATGAATGTCCGACCACCCATATTCGCCTGCAAGCTGCAACCTGACCTGAAAAACATTGACAACCATAAAGTCCTGGCTTCCCAAACACCCAACCATAATACAACTTTTTCGAAAAACCACAGAAACTCTAAATCAAACTAATGCTGACTAAGTGGCCTAATGTACTTTTTGTATTGCGCCGACGACCACCTCCCCAATGCTTTTATCTGCGCCTCAGACTGTCCTGCCATGGCCGCATCCGTAGCCGAACCTATCCGGAACGAATGCGGCGCCACGACTGCCGGATCCCATCCCAATTCAAGCACAACTTTTCTTAAAACTGCCCTATACTGAAACTGTGACAAATAAGAGCCATCCTCATGCACCAAAAAGGGGCCACTCACATCGGGCCTAACTGCTATGAACCTACAGCATAGCTGTACCGGACAAATAGACGGCTCCACCTGCGACAGCAAGTTGATCCATCTACCCTTCCCTGCCTGATCTGTCTTCGATCTAGCAACAAAAACTAACACCGCCCCATCCTCTACTCTCACATGCTCCCTCAACAATCCTGCACCCTGTAAACTTCTGGATCTGGACACCAACTCGCTTATCCTGAGAGCTGCAAAGTATGCTAACGAAAAAGCTACCGCAAACAAATAGACCTCAAACTTGGAATCACAAACACCATCTAATTGTCCTATCAGCTGCGCCAATCTAGCCCTAGTAATTGGTTCTCTCATATCCTTGCGTCTGCCCCCTAACCTACGAACCCCTTTTAATGCGGTCCTAGCTATAAAGGTCCTGGTTACATCCTCCACCCCATATAATTTTGAGAAAAAAGCAACTGCAGCCACCTTACCTCCTATGACTCCCGCCGAAACCCCTGCCAACTCCATTGCCCCAAGCCAGCTAATAAACAACGCCACCGAAGGAGTCCTCCATGTGGCACCATACACCCTCAAAAACTCGCCCCACTCACCCCAAGCGCTGCCGTAAGCCTGCCAAGTCCTAGGAGCCAATGCGCCCTTTAATAGCCTTAACGCTGCTCCCCAGAATTCGCCACCTGCCAAAAATACGTTTGGACAAGCATTACCTCCCTCTCCAGCGCAGGCCTATCCTACCTTTAGCCCGGATCCCTTAACTTAACCAAGAAACCTGCCCACGTAAGTAAACGTCAACTGCTATAAACACTCACAAAATGACACCCGTAGTGCCTAACTTCGCAACTGCAAACAAAACTTCTGAACTTAAGAATGCCCTATCCCCTAAACAGTAAAAAATTTAACTATTGCTGCGGTGCCCACCGGAGAACGCACCCCTGCCTAACGCACCCTGTCTGGCCTGCTGTTCGCCGCTAAAGCTGTCCCTCTTCCGAGCACAGTCATTTCCCGGATGAGCCCCCCCGCAATATATACATACGTGCCTAAAAAGACACTGCATACCCCTGTCACACAGCTTCTCCTGAAACCGCCAGCATTCCCTACCCCCCTTTTCTCCGAAATGTGCGATTCTGTTGCCCAGAAACCGTCGGTTTCTCTGCAACCGCTATTGTCCCTTCCATGAGATCAAGATTGGACCATAAGTCCATCTCCTTCATCCCAAAAGTCAGGACTGGATTTGCCTCTAACGTTCTGCGAAACTGGGCGTCATATTGACGCCAAGCTGTTCCTTTCCCTCGCTCATGGATGTCATCAATGACCTCCATGTATTTTAGTATATTCACCGCCTGGCCTGGGTTCGCTTCAATATAACATGACGCAAGCACTCTAAAGCACCTCATCCACTCCTGATACGTCTCAGGTCTCTTTATCTTTTTGTCACCTGTCCCATCCTCTGCCATTTCCCTAACCTGATACGCTGCCCTAGATAATTCAAAGATTTTAACATACCGCCCCTCTCTAATCTTCCTAGCTATCTTGGGTTTCAAGTGAGAATGTAAGGAATTAATTATGCAGGGATACGTGTCCGCTGTCCCCGCTACCCTGGATTTTTTACCCTTACTAGGCTCCTGTACTGTCGTCAAACTGGAAGACCCCACCATTACACCACCTGACTGACTTTTTTCCCCACTTCCTACCTTGGGCGTCCTACCTACTAATTTACGAATTTTCTTAAACAACTGCCTATGTCCCTCATCCTTAAGACTCGTGGAGCTATCCGAATTCCCAGAAGTGGAGGACTCGCTCTCTCTAAGGTGTGGTGCGGTTAACAACTTACCAGGCCCTGACGCTACAGATGCCGCCACCTCCGATGTCCCTGCTACTCTGCTCACCGAGGTTCCTTCGCTGCGCCCAGACAGCGCCCTCTCCTGCATCCCACTGTTCACCTCCTCCATGAGCCTGTTATGGTTTCCAACCTGCAAAATAGAAGAAACGGAGGGAGCACCACAGGAAGTAGCAGACGGCCCAGCAGACCCCCCAGCCACCTCCTCAGAAAAACCAGTCCCCACATTAATCCTGACCCTATTCTTAGCTAGCAATCTTTTTTGAAGGTTAGACATAAGGTTCATATGACCTACTCTCACACCTGTTAGGTTTCTCTTAGGTGTAACAAAATTCCCAACTGGCACCCTCGCTGCTCTTTCTTCTGTCACCACAGGCTGTTCCCTGCCTGCCACAGTTCTCAAATCACTTCTTGTTTGAAACACTAAATCCCTTTCCGAAGATAAACTATCCTGTCCTTGAACTGCTCGTTGCCTAGGGGAAACAGGCTTATCTACGCCTGCTACTGATCTCCTAACATCTCCTCTTAAACATCCTGCCTCTTTCTCTCCTATGGTTGAAGCTCTTGGCCCCGGGAATGCTCGCTGCCCAGTGAGAACAGGCTTATCTACGCCTGATAAAGTCTCTAACGATCCAGCCCCTATACCTGCTCGTTGCCTAGGGGAAACATGCTTAGCCATGCCAGATGAACAAGGTTTCTGTCCTGCGACACCTTTTCCCGCCCCCCTCACACTGCCTCGACCCCTCCCTCCCCCAACCCCTGCAACCACGGTCCTAACCGAGCGGGTAAGAGACCCGCGGGACCCCCTGCCCCCCGTGGTGCTCCACTCACCTTCCCGATTCCGGAACCGCCTGCGACCTCTGCCGCACTCACGCCCGACATGCCCGCTACCTCACTGCCGCTGAAGTGAACGACCGGAAGATCCAAAATGGCGGCCGGCACAGTGAGGGGCGGAGCAATGCCGGGCGCGCGCGCGAAAGAGGCAGCAGGGGAGGAGACACTCAGCTCACCACGCGGCTCCAGGAAAGGAGCCCCCGGCCTACCTTCCATACCCTGCTGGCCTGACACAAAGCCAGGCGAGGGTGACCTAACGGGGCTCCGCTGAGAAAAGCGGAGCTCCGGGGAGTGAAGCAGCGTGGCATCCGCTGCCCCCCTCGCCAGGTCCGCCGCAAATGCAGCCACTAGGGACCTGGGAGGGGGAACACTGGGAACCGGGAGGGAAGCCCCTGGCAGCCCCACAACAGAAAAACGGGTAGGAAAATCTAGAGGGCCCTGAGTTAGAGTAGAGACAGGGAAGGAGGTAACAGAAGATGACACCAGGTTAGGAAGGGATACAGGAACAGAAAAAATAGGACCAGAAGGGCTAGACACAGGGATAGAATAGATAGGAAGAAAGGCAGTGGAAACAACAGGAGCCCCAGCAGCAGAAATTACTGCAGGGGAAGAAGCAGGGATAGTCAAAGAAGGAAGAGTAAAGACACTAGGAGGGTCAGAAATGCCCACAACATCACCAGCTGCTGTAACAACTGTCCTCTTCTTCTTTCCAGATGCATCCTCCTCCTCATCAAACCTCCTTGGAGCCTTAGCAGACCTCTTGGACCTCTCCATGATGACACCTGTAAGACAAAAAACAGGTTAGTGATTTACTTTCTGTTTACCTTTCCTTTTATCACTTCTGAATCTCCTCCCATCATTCCCACACTGTCAGCAAACAACACTCCCCCTTTAACCCTTTCCACTCTTTCCTTCCTTCAGAATAAATTCCCCCTTAATTTGTTTCGTCCCTAATTAGGTCCTACACTTTTCATATGTGTGTACATTTGTATTTATGTATATATGAATTTACAGACATATAAACACATAAATACATATGTACAGACATATATATATATATATATATATATATATATATATATATATATATATATATATATATGTGTGTGTGTGTGTGTGCATTGGAGCCCTTTGTAGTTAAGTAGATGTAAACATGAAAAAGCATATTTATGCAATATTTATGTTTAATAAAATGTTATACTGTGCATTTACTGTATTTCACATTCCAATGTTCTGCACATAGCAGAATATGTTCTATGTATTTATAAATAGATATTCCTATATATAGCAGTCTGCTTTGATTAACTCACTAACGCTGCAATAACAACTAATACACTCGACAAGGAGTATTTAACACACTCAAGACTGTGTAACTGTGTTTGCATTTCAGCTTAAGTCTATGCAGGACTGTGGGACTGTCAATATCTATGGGATTTGTCTCACTTGATACCGTTTGACGAACTGCTGAGTTCTGCAATAATAACTAATACATTCGACAAGGAGTATCTAACACACTTGAGACTGTAACTGTGCTTGCATTTCAGCTTTAGTCTATGCGGGACTGTGGGACTGTTAATATCTAAGGGATTTGTCTCACTTGATACCGTTTGGATATACTTCACGATTAATATATATATACAATTGCATTGTTTCTTTTCTGTTCATTTTCTTGGTACATGAATGTGGTGTCATATATACCAGCATGCTAATTGAAATATGGCCATTTACTGATCTAAGTATTAGGATTGCTCACATATTAATTACTTTATATTCTGTTCTATGATTTAGTTAATAGACTCATGTTTGCTGCCTGTATTTGAATTTATAGGTATGACTTTAGGATTTAGGGAATAATAAATACTATCTCTTTTTTCTGAACCTACTTGGAGTATTTTGTGAATTTTTACACTACCATGCAATCAATCTATTTAAGAGTTTATTATTAGTCTGTGCTGGGTTGGCCCAACTAGCTATTTTTCTTACATAATCCATATATATATATACATTTATGTCAGGTTAGAGCACTTGAGAATATGCGATCGTGTTTGTGCGAGTAGGGTAGCTTTTTCCACTTTTTTGCTCCATTGACTGCTATGGGGGAACAAGTTATCGCACGTAATATTCTAAATTCAGCTTCGGTCGGGTTTGTGCACGAGTTAAAACAATTTACTTTCAATTTGTAATATGAGCGCAACCCGACTCACACAAAAAGCTTACTTCTAGCGCAGTTAAATAGCGATCTACTTGTAATCTGGCCCAAAATGTTTAGATATGTGTAATTATAAAAAAAAAATTGTAATATGCTTTTGCCTTCTTTTCTGTTTTTTCCCCTTGTGCCTGGAGAGGCTGGAGTACTTCCTGATGAAATTCTAAATTGGGTTTGCTTAATCAGTGCAGGAGCAATTAATCTAAGTGGCTAAAGAAAAAGAGAGCAAACAAAGATACTCAGTATGGTTTTCAATGTATGCCTATGAGCTGTAATCATTTTTGTTACTACTTACTTAGTACTGTCTTGAACAAATAAAAATGCTATTTAAAAAAATAAATTACTGGAAAATATTCACTTACAATTACAAAAAATTGTTTTGGGTAAATTCAATTAAATTAGTGTATTAATAAAGATAACTTTCTTTTGCCCACAATTTTTTCTTAAAGGGACACTGAACCCAATTTTTTTTTTTTTTTTTTTTTTTTTTTTTTTTTTGTGATTCAGATAGAGCATGCAATTTTAAGCAACTTTCTAATTTACTCCTATTATCAAATTGTCTTCATTCTCTTGCTATCTTTATTTGAAAAGCATGAATGTAAGTTTAGATGCTGGCCCATTTTGGTGAACAACCTGGGTTGTTTTTGCTGATTAGTGAATAAATTCACCCACCAATAAACAAGTGCTGTCCATCATACCTGAACCAAAAATCATCTGGCTTCTTAGCTTAGATGCCTTTTTTTTTTTTCAAATAAAGACAGCAAGCGAACAAAGAAAAATTGATAATAGGAGTTAATTAGAAAGTTGCTTAAAATTGCATGCTCTATCTGAATCATAAAATAAAAAATTTGGGTTCAGTGTTCCTTTGACATATATATATATATATATATATATATATATATATATATATTACAATAGGATAACTGTATATATATATATATATATATATATATATATATATATACTGTATATATATTACAATAGGATAACTGTATAAATATATATATTACAATAGGATAACTGTATGTATATATATATATATATATATATATATATATATATTACAATAGGATAACTGTATATATATATATATATATATATAACTCAAATAGCACGTGTTCCAGCCCTCCAACTTTGGTAATAGTTCAGAACCTGGGTGCAATCCTCTATAACAAAAAAGAGTTGTTACTATGAACAATTAAATTAATTTCTTTTGCCAACATGCGAATTATATAAATCCTGAGAGTGCCCTTATATATATATATATATATATATATATATATATATATATATATATATATTACAATAGGATAACTGTATATATATATATATATATATATATATATATATATTACAATAGGATAACTGTATATATATATATATATATATATATATATATATATATATATATATATTACAATAGGATAACTGTATATATATATATATATTATAATGTGTTATATAACAAGAGAACTCATCCTGGAAAATAACCAGGTTGAAAAAAGACAGGGAAACAGCACTCTTTTGAAAATAATCAATATTTTACTAGCACAATTTGTATATATAAGTAGTAGAGGAGATGGCATTCGGGAGTCCTGCCTCCACCCTTGCACCGCAAGGATAGGCAAAATACACTGTGTGTGAAGTACAAAATCAGTTTGCAACAGTAATATTCATCAAAAGAAAACAAATACATTGGGACCTTACGAGTCCAATAGACAGAACCTGACCGGTCAGGGGATGTGCGGAGCAAGTTGCCAAATATAAAAATACAGCACAATACAAAGCTGACTTTAAGTAAAGCCTGTCACACTTCCTACACCCGGCTGCACACAGCACCTCTGTGAAGAGGTAGTTGCTGGGCAGGTCAAAACGTAATAGGGGATCTAAGAAAGTGATGACAGCTTTATTACAAGCGGGATATGCTAGTCAAACATACCTTGCAATCTGTACATAGAAGAAATTATATCCAGAGGGGAAGCGTATACCAGAGATCAACTACACCCTGCTGCATCCGACACCTCACTCAGGAGGTATAGCAGTCGGGCAGGTAGAGTAATGGGATCTAAGTGATCAAGTGGAGACACGCCCTCAGGATATGTACAAAAGTAAATGAACAAAACATTTCAATCTTCATGTATGGATGACATGTTTTGCAGACAAGGTATTAATAAGCACATTTAAGCAGATAGCGTTATAGCATGCTATGCAGGGAAGCAGATGAATGTGTTAGTATTAAGCATGTGTCTGTCCATTTGTTATTCGATAAACTGTAATCCTAGTAAGTTCCTAGAGAAAGCTGCGCCCCCTCTCGACAGAGTGGCGTTTGCCAAGTGCGAAATTCATGCACATAAGCCAGAGCTGATTAATGCAGTTAGCGGCAAGGAATCTAGTAACAATATGGAACCATACGACCTGATAGCTTCAGTGACAAATCGGCCGTGCCGAATAGCTGTGAGTCAATGACCATGGAAGCCAAAAGATGCTGAGTATTGATCCTGACTTTGCTTTAAATGTGCCTGGTAGAAAACCGCAGGACTTGTTTGCAGATTCTTTGCTTTGAGATCCTCATACGCACATCACGTGATCCGGTCGGCTGGACCTATGCCGACGCGCGTTTCACCCGTGCGTCCAAGTTGCTTAACGGGCTTCGTCAGGGCGTGATATCCAGGGTGCACCTGTCACCCTATTTATACGCAGTGTCGTTATGCGCCTCTACTGACGGGTGAAAATATTGCAGATATATACAAAGTATCAACAATTGGAAAAAAGACACAAAGTGTCGATATTCAAACAAAAAGTATTAAAAGGACATATCCTGCTTTACATTGCATATTTTGAGAAATGTAAAAAAGAAAAGTATAAATATGTTAATGTTGCAAACATCTATTGATTTATGATTAACAGAATTTAGCCAACTATAATGCAAGACGCAAGAGAAAGTATCCAATTATAAAAAGCAGGCCATATCCAATTTATCATTGAGGCCTGCAGGAAGCTGTGTGCCCAAAACTGAGATCCACCTGCATTCCTTTTGGAGGAGAATTTTATCGTTATCCCCCCCTCTATTGTTGGTTATACCCCTATCTATACCGATAAAGGAGAGAGAGTCAGGATTACTGTCATGCATGTGTTCGTAATGTTTAGCAACATTACTTTTCTGGTTCTTATATTTCACATCGTCCCGGTGCTCTGTTATCCGGTCTTTTATGGCCCTTCTCGTTTTTCCCACGTAATAACGCGGACAGCTACATGAAAGAAGGTAGATAACCCCTTCCGTATTGCAGTTCACAAAGTGTTTAAGAGTGTATGTTTTTCCTGTGTGTGTTGCAAATTGTTTGGTTTTAACCATATACTTGCATGCAACACATTTACCACAGGGGTGGTTGCCATAGGATCTATGTTTGGACAGCCAATTCTGTTGTTTAGGAGTCGACAAATATTGGCTCCTCACCAATTTGTCTTTTAGATTCGGTGCCCTTTTGACTGTGATGTTTGGAAAATCCCCAACATCACGTGAAACAGCTTCATCACTAATCAAAGTGTGCCAATTGTGTGCCAAGATCTGTTTTAGTGATGTCCAGTGGCAGTTGTACTCAGTGACTAATCTAATTTTTGATTCACCAGTTTTTTCTTTGGGTACCAGAAGGCTATCTCTATTTAGATGAGCCGCACCGGTTAGGGCTTGTTTGACTATCCTCTTTGAATATCCTCTATTCAAAAACCTTTTTTCCATTTCAGCCGCATGTTGATAATACTTCCCTTTTGTGGAACAATTTCGGCGTAGCCTGAGAAATTGGCCCTTGGGGATGCCTCTTTTAAGGTGACTGGGGTGATGGCTGGAAGCGTGAAGAAGGCTATTGGTGGCCGTACTTTTGCGATAGTTTTCTGTCATTAAACAGCCATCTTTGATCTTCACGTTTATATCCAAAAAGGATATTTCTTCCTTACTAAACTGTAAGGTGAGTGAGATATTGCTCTTGTTCATATTTAAAGAATTCACAAATTCTTTCAGATTCTGCTCTGAGCCTTCCCAGACGAGGAAAACGTCATCCACATATCGTAGCCATATGTGGATGTTCTCGTCGAAGAGGGGATTCTGGTACACTTCTTCCATTTCCCAGATGCCTAGATGGAGACACGCATAGGTGGGAGCACATGTTGCTCCCATTGCTGTGCCCTGTTGCTGGGAATATATCTTGTTGTCAAACATGAATACGTTGTTTGTAAGTGTAAATTTTAGCAGTTCAATCACAAAGTCAGTATGTTGCACCGCGCTCATGCCTCTCGTCGATAGGAAATGCTTGCAGGCCCTGAGTCCTACTTCGTGTGGGATTGATGAATACAGTCCCTCCACGTCAAGGGTGACAAGGATGGCATTCTCAGGGATCACCAGCCTGTCGATCTTTCGTAGGAAATCCGAGGTATCCATGATGTAAGATGGTAGGGTTATGAGGAAGGGTCTAAGAAAGGAGTCCACGTAGTTGCCCAGATTCTCGGTAAGGCTGCCTATACCTGCCACGATTGGTCTACCTGGTGGATGGTTGGCATTCTTGTGGATCTTCGGGATACAGTAGAATACAGGCATCACCGGATGTTCAGGATATAAGTACTTAAATTCAGTGGATGTTATAATATCCTTACTCCTTGCTTCTTTCAAAACATTGAAAAGTGCAAATTGTAGTGCAGGGATAGGGTTAAACGTTAAACTCTTGTAGAATGTTTTGTCCAAGAGTTGGCGTTTAACCTCCAGTGTATACATATTTTCGTCCCAGAGAACCAAATTCCCACCCTTATCCGCGGGTTTTATTACAAAGCCCTTGGCATTCATTAGCTGGTTTAGTGCCTTCCTTTCAGATTTTGTTAGATTGTCATTGACCAATCCAGTAAAGGGTAGTTCTAAGATTTGTTTTTCAACCTCTCTGACGAAAATATTCACAGCTGGTACCATGGATAGCTGTGGCATGTATTTGGATTTTGCCTTAAAATTAGAGTGAAACCTCTTATACTGGATGGAATCTTCCATCTGCGAGGGGACATATTGACTGCCTTCACTATCTGCCAAAAGACTCTGAAGGTTTAATATGCTGGATGTGTCTTCTCTATTTAGAGCAACATCCTCCACCAGGTGTCTACTTTTGCCTTTCATAATTTGCGATAGTACAACACGACGTGCAAATAGGTGTAGGTCTTTAATGAACTTAAACTTATTAAGTGAATTAGTAGGACAAAAGGTTAATCCTTTTTTTAAAACCTCTATATGCATGAGATTCAATTTGAAGGAGGACAGATTGATTATCTGGAGACCCTCTTCAGAATTATTCAGTATCCCCTTCGACCCCGGAACCCTCGCGATCTGCCCCGAGGGTAGTTCGCTTGGTTCTGGTCGTAACTCCGTTGCCGACGTTGTCTGGAGGGATACCTCCTCTCTTCTAAGTGTGTACTTGCTGTCTTCCCTCCTCCTTTTTCTTCCCCCTCTCCTCCTTCTCCTAAAAAAGACTGCGAGTTCCTACGGGTAGGTCTTCGGTGCTCAGATTCTATATCTGACCCATCAGTACCCGAGTCGTAGGAACTTCTTTGTGGTAGATAATTATAAACTTTTTTATTTTTATAATCATCATTGTCTCGCGAAAATTTCCTACCTTTTCTTAGTTTAATATCATTTTGTAACCTTGATATTTGTTCTTTTATCTCCTCATTTAATTTTGCAAAGTTTGTATTGCTTGAAAAAGTGTTAACCAGTTTAAGTGATTCCTCGGCCTGAGTAATGGTCTTTTCAAGTCTTTCTTTATTACGAACAACCATTTTTTTCATCAAAATGATGGAACAGTCTGAGAGGCTGGAATTCCAACCTTCCATAAACTCTTCACCTCCCTCGTCTTCCCTCAGATTAGTCCCAGGGTCCAGTCGAAGACGTAAACCCCTCGGGATGATGTTCATTTTAATGTAATTCTCAAGGCTTGATGTCTCAGCCCTGAGTTTTACTTGTTTTACAAGTTGTTTTTTATAGCTCTTAAAAGCACCATAAATGTTAACTGGTGTATTGCTGCTAGTATCCTGACTCTCTTCCAAATTGGATACAGATAGGGAAGCTGTAAGTTCAGCCTCCCAATTTTCATCTGAAAATGTGAATGCCATTCTAATTGCGTCTTGTACAGTAATACTTATGCCAAAAACTCACGGCTCAAAGCAGGAGGCAAGGTATCCAGAATGCTTAAATTACTCCTAAATTATTCCAGGGCAATGTATGATAGACCTGGTTACTTAGCTAGGGGATCTATCTCACCGGAGACCAGGGAAATAAGGTATAAACCTAAGTAGCCTGGTATAAATGTAAAGATTTGTCACTGAAGCTATCAGGTCGTATGGTTCCATATTGTTACTAGATTCCTTGCCGCTAACTGCATTAATCAGCTCTGGCTTATGTGCATGAATTTCGCACTTGGCAAACGCCACTCTGTCGAGAGGGGGCGCAGCTTTCTCTAGGAACTTACTAGGATTACAGTTTATCGAATAACAAATGGACAGACACATGCTTAATACTAACACATTCATCTGCTTCCCTGCATAGCATGCTATAACGCTATCTGCTTAAATGTGCTTATTAATACCTTGTCTGCAAAACATGTCATCCATACATGAAGATTGAAATGTTTTGTTCATTTACTTTTGTACATATCCTGAGGGCGTGTCTCCACTTGATCACTTAGATCCCATTACTCTACCTGCCCGACTGCTATACCTCCTGAGTGAGGTGTCGGATGCAGCAGGGTGTAGTTGATCTCTGGTATACGCTTCCCCTCTGGATATAATTTCTTCTATGTACAGATTGCAAGGTATGTTTGACTAGCATATCCCGCTTGTAATAAAGCTGTCATCACTTTCTTAGATCCCCTATTACGTTTTGACCTGCCCAGCAACTACCTCTTCACAGAGGTGCTGTGTGCAGCCGGGTGTAGGAAGTGTGACAGGCTTTACTTAAAGTCAGCTTTGTATTGTGCTGTATTTTTATATTTGGCAACTTGCTCCGCACATCCCCTGACCGGTCAGGTTCTGTCTATTGGACTCGTAAGGTCCCAATGTATTTGTTTTCTTTTGATGAATATTACTGTTGCAAACTGATTTTGTACTTCACACACAGTGTATTTTGCCTATCCTTGCGGTGCAAGGGTGGAGGCAGGACTCCCGAATGCCATCTCCTCTACTACTTATATATACAAATTGTGCTAGTAAAATATTGATTATTTTCAAAAGAGTGCTGTTTCCCTGTCTTTTTTCAACCTGGTTATTTTCCAGGATGAGTTCTCTTGTTATATAACACATTATAATACTATATAAGGGCCTGCACCATATGTATTTATAAATTAAACAAGGACCGATTTGAGGTAACCCTGTACACTAGCCTATATATATATAGCATTTGCTTCTCTCCCGTATCTATTTCTCGATAATATATATATATATATATATATATATATATATATACTGTGTATATTTAAATATATATAGTATATATTACAATAGGATAACTGTGTATATATATATATATATATATATATATATATATATATATATATATATACTGTGTATATATAAATATATATAGTATATATTACAATAGGATAACTGTATATATATATATATATATATATATATACTGTGTATATATAAATATATATAGTATATATTACAATAGGATAACTGTGTATATATATATATATATATATATATATACTGTGTATATATAAATATATATAGTATATATTGCAATAGGATAACTGTATATATATATATATACTGTGTATATATAAATATATATAGTATATATTACAATAGGATAACTGTATATATATATATATATATATACTGTGTATATATAAATATATATAGTATATATTACAATAGGATAACTGTATATATATATATATATATATATATACTGTGTATATATAAATATATATAGTATATATTACAATAGGATAACTGTATATATATATATATATATATATATATATATATATATATATATATATATATATATATATATATACATTTTTCACCTAAAACAAGAATAACAATAAAATATATTTCTTATGATTATTATTAAATCAAAGAATTGAGATGTTCTTTTTCTCCAGTCTATTTAACTACTTTTAACAACCAAAAATGAATAACTAGCGATTTCCCAAATTTTGTCTGTTTGATAATAAACCCTAATTGAATTCAAAGATATTTTTATCTACTTCCCATAAATGAATTGCTGTTCTACTTTATGAAGATGTTTGAATTTATAAAGGTTAACAGCCCTCTTCCTGTTCATCTGAATTATAACAATTAATGAAGTGCTTATTGCCATTACACAAAAACAGGCTGATTTCCAGGGATACCAACATGAAGCAAAAATCCTGTTGCAGAGAACGGGAAATTGCTCATCAAATTAAATTACCTGATGTTCAATTTGGTTTTACAAATTAAGTTGAAGATACAAAAGCAAGTATTTTATAATAAAAAGTAAAAGTGTCTGCTATGGATATGTATCGGTATCATTACTGTTTAGATCTCCTTATTATAAAACCTTATAAGTGCAAGCTATGTGTGCTATATGACAAACACAACTACTGAGAAACATCTTCAAACTACATTCTGACGCTCTAGAGGGAAATGTGGGTACAACTACAATAGTTTGGTCACTACATACTTGTCTGTTGTTTATTCTCTTGTGTTTGAAGCTCTTATTATTTTTTTTCTCTCTTATTTTAACCCCTTACAAGTGCAAGTTAGTAGGCTCTGCCTCTTCACACTGAATGCCAATATCTTGGAATTTAGGTATTCTCACACCCTGTGACAAAAGATGTGTGCATTCACAGACCAATGGCATTTATGTTTTTTTGACAAGTTGCACCGTGCAATTTAGCTTAGTATGAACAATAAAGTGCAGGAGCTGCAGGGCTGGATTTACAGCCCAGGGACCTGTAGGCACTAAAATCTGAAGTGCCCCCGCAATCTCCACTCACCGTTGTGCCAGCAACGTTAACTAAGACGGTTGCTGCCATTAAAATAACATCACCCCGCATGTGCAGTGGCCATCTTTGTTAAGGGTGTCGCAAGCATTGCATAAGGGAAGCTGGGTGCCTTAGTTAAGGTCACTGGCTTACCAGTATTTATAATAGACCGTGACAGTCGTCCCTTTTTGGAGGGTGCCTGTAGGCACATGTCTACTCTGCTTTATTAGAAATCCAGGCCTGGCAGCAACCTTAACATAGATGACCACCACACATGCACAGTGCTGTTATTTCACTACAGGCGGCCATCTTAGTTAAGGTTGCTGGCTGACCAGTATTTATAATAGGCAGAGACAGGGGTCACACTATGGAGGGCACCTCAAGGCACATGCCTACGCTGCCTTATTGTAAATCCGACCCTGATGAGCTGAAAATTTACTGCAGGGGCTGCATTGGTCGCATAATATCCCTGAGGGTTTTTTTTTTATGTGTTATGTAACTTTTAAACTGTATTAAAACTGTACAAACATGTAAAGCCCCATTCGCTATTGTACAAGATAAACCAAAGGTATTGCTGTCAAAAAAGCTTGCAACATCTGATCTGTGAATAAGCACTGCTTCTGTCACCATTTGCAAGAATACATACATTCCAAGATTACGGCCTCCACCCGGGTAGCCACAGCGGAACGTGTTACACAATGAGATTTTAAGCCATGTAGCTACAAATAAATGACATCTACCACACAAAGACCATCCATTGGTTTTTGGTACACTTTGGTGTGTATTTTGCCATCTCTGTCTCCCACCAAGGTCAAATCCAAAAAATTAATTGCGTCAGTATTGTGCTCATATGTGAGTTTCAGATTCATATCATTCACATTGAACCAATCGACAAATTCCACCATCCAACGGATTATGTGGTGGAGCGTGTTGCCTGAAACCAATTTCGGGCAACACGCTCCTTCACGCAGATAGTTGTCATCCTAAGAATATTTCTTATGCTGTGGCCAAAGGCCAGTTCTCTCGATTGAAGAGAAATTGCAGCAGGGAACGTGACCATCTGAGAGAAGCCATCAATTTGGAAAATAGACTCAAAGAACGCAGGTACAATAAAAATCACATAAAAGAAGCAAAAATCAAGGTACATGGTATACCTAGAGAAAGTCTTTTGGAAGATAAATTGGCTTCTAGTGAGGAACAAGCCTTTAGGGGTATACATTTTGTAACAATTTACAGTGCCCAATACCCCAAAATCTGCAGCATTGTGATAAAACACTTTTCCTTATTGGCGTCTGATGACCAACTTAAAGATACAGTATGCAAGGGTTTGCGATGTTCTTATAAGAAATGTCGTACCATTGGTGCCATTCTGTCTCCAACCCAGCTTAAACCAGTAAGTAGACCTGAAAGTTTGTGGCTGTCTCATGTAGGCATGTTTTGATGTGGGCATCGTAAATGTAAACCATGCGAGTATGTCCAAGTAGCCAGTTCCTTTACATCAGCCACAACTGGTAGGAGATATGACATAAAAACATGTCTGAATTGTACTCATACACATGTCATATACCTGATAACATGTGTCAAATGTAATATCCAATATGTAGGTCTTACCTCCAGGGATATCAATACACGGATGAGAGAACATTTTTCAACAATTGAAAGAGGTAAATCTACCACTCCGCTAGTGCAGCATTTTGCTATCCATCATTGTAGTAAATTGGATTCTTTAAGATGGATGGCTATAGAAAAGGCAATACTAACCAAAAGGGGAGGTGACATTGACAATCTATTAGCCAAGCATGAGGTGTTCTGGATTTTTCATTTAAGGACCAGAACACCTCATGGTTTAAATTCCAGGTACGACATAATGAATTTCTGGGAATAATATAAGACACCTTTCCAATTTGACAGTTTTGACATCTATATCCTACATTTATTTGAGATTATTACATAATTTTATCCTTTGTGTATATCCTATCAGTATACTGGTGAACCATTTGCTCACTATTCAATATGGTCTAATCTGGTCCTTTGGGATCAGGTTAACCTGTGACTGAGGCATATACACATTAATATTGGATAGGAAGGGTCAATTGGAGCATTTTATTTATTTTTCCCACACCATTAAATACCTATTTTATTCATTTCACCTGTCATGTGGCATCCTATTTGACTAGTCTAATTGGTTACAAGTTTTTTGATGGTTATGATATGTATGGCTATACATATGTTTCTATTAGGAGGTTTTTAAACCATAAGAAACAGTCTTTATTCATCTAAATTGTCAAATGAGCCTAATTTTTATGCATTTGTATAGTGCTAATTTTGTCTGTTAGGTATGTCACATTGAGATTGTCATTTACTATTCATCATGTACATTTTGATGCAGCTTTATGTTCTTAATATTAATGGTATGCTGAAAATTTAGTAATGTCTCTCTGTCAGGGCTTTAGTAATGTGTGTTTATATAGGTCCTGGTCTCGCAGCTCCATTCCAGGCAATCAAGAGTTAATGTTTGCACAAATCATGTGGGTGTTTCTTGTTTTAACAATATCCAATCAGGTAATACTTTACCTGTTTTAAGTCACACCTTTGTAATAGCACTATATGCTACGAATACGTCCTGAGGGCTGAAACATGTCAGCAATTGTGCTACACCTACGTTTTTTCTAATGATGCTTCCTGCTGTTCGATTTTTATTTTAACCTTGTTTTTCTAATAAAGAAGATTTTATTCATACAGTGGCTCCACTACCTTCTTTTTTGCTTTGTAAATTGATATTCATACGTATATCTGCATATACCTAAACCTATATATAATCATCTATATATATATATATAGGTATAAATATATATTTGTTTAAAAAAAAATCAGATATATGTAGAAATATTTATTTAGGAATAAATAGAACATATTCCGTTATGTAAATACCTGCACCTGCACCACCCCCTTCATCTGACTTCAGTGCTTAAGACTTGGCAGAATACTTTTTCAACAATAGACTGCAACCTTCCATCTCCACCCCCGGTCACCCCCTCCAACACTCTCAGTACCTTCCCCCCAACCACTGAGAATGAAGTGAGTTCCCTAATATCTACCTCACACCTCACTACCTGCCCCCTTGACCCTATCCCTTTACATCTAATACCTTCTTTGTCCCAGCTATTACTCACATATTCAACCGATCCCTTACTACTGGTTAATTTCCATCATCCTTCAAAAATGCAAAGGTCACCCCATCCTCAAAAAACCCTCCCTCTACCCCAATTCTCCTGCAAACTACCGCCCCATATCACTATTTCCGTTAGCTTCTAAAATCCTGGAAACACTAGTTTTCAATTGCCTAACACACTTCCTATCCTCCAACTCATTGCTTGACCCCCTGCAATCTGGCTTCCGTCCCCATCACTCAACTGAGACTGCCCTCACCAAGGTTACTAACAATCTTCTTTCTGCTAAAAACAATGGCCACTATTCTATGCTTATCTTACTTGACCTGTCTGCTGCCTTTGACAATGTTGACCATCCCCTCCTCCTACGGACTCTCAGCTCCCTTGGGCTCTGTGACATTGCCCTCTCCTGGATCCACTCTTATCTCTCTAATAGGTCCTTTTCTGTCTCATTTGCTGTGGATTCCTCCTCTCCATTGCCTCTGTCTGTTGGAGTACTTCAAGGCTCTGTTCTAGGCCCTCTACTCTTCTCTATTTATACTTCCTCACTGGGTAAACTTATTAGTAGCTATGGCTTCAACTATCACCTCTATGCTGATGATACTCAGATCTACCTATCCACCCCTGCACTCTCTCCTTCTGCCCTTTCCAACATCAGCGACTGATTATCTGGCATTTCTTCCTGGATGGCCTCTCACCACCTAAAAATCAACATGTTCAAGACTTAGCATCTTCTAATCCCCCCATCTAATTCTACTCCAGTTTCTAACTTTACTATCACTGTTGGTGACACCACTATCTCCCCATCAACCCAAGTCTGCTGCCTAGGAGTTACACTTGACAACAATCTGTCCTTCATACCCCACATCCAATCGCTCTCTTCATCCTGTCGCAACCACCTACGCAATATCTCCAAATGTGTCCTTTTCTGAGTGCTGAAACTACTAAACAGCTAATCCGTTCCCTATTAATTTCCCGTCTTGACTACTGTAACAAACTACTAACTGGCCTTCCTCTCTCCCGCCTCTCCCCCCATCAATCCATCCTAAATGCCTCTGCTAGGCTAATCCACCTCTCCCGACACTCTGGATCTGCTGCACCCCTCTGTGAGTTCCTTTACACAGCAGAATTAAATTCAAAATTCTCACTCTGACCTACAAAGCCCTTACCAATGCAGCCCCCCCTATACCTTTCCTCACTCATCAACAAATATATTCCAGCCCGTCCCCTAAGATCCAACAACGATCTACTCCTTGCCTCTTCTACCATCACCTCCTCTCAAGCTAGACTACAGGACTTCTCTCGTGCGGCACCAACCCTCTGGAATGCACTTCTTCGTGCTGTCAGACTTTCCCCCAACCTCTCCTCCTTTAAACGCTCCCTAAAGACTTTCTTGTTCAGGGAAGCTTATCACCAACTCAGTAACTAATGAATTCCACTTGCCTAATAGTTGCCCTCATCTAACTCCACACTTACATTATTCCCACCTTTGCAGTCCCCACCTCCTGTTTCTCACCCTCCTACCCATTTAGTTTGTAAGTTCCCACGGGAACAGGGCTCCCAATTCCCCCTGTATTTGTTTGTTAAAATTTTGACTGGTGTCTCATATTGTACTGTCCTTTTTACCTTTGTTACCCATGGACAGCGCTGCGGAATCTGTTGGCACTTTATAAATAAAGAATAATAATAAATAATAATTGGAGTATCAAATATTCATATTTTTATGTTGGGTTAGCGCTATTGCGAATATGTCATGGTGTTTGTACAAGAGAGTGGGTGTTAGGTTTTTATCCACTTTTTTGCTCCATTGACTTTTATTGGAGAATGTGAAAATGCGATCCAGATTTTCAAATTTCGACTTTCAGCGCGATTTGGCTTACCGTTGGAGAAAAAACAGTTTACTTTCAACTTGTAATACCAGCGCAACCCGGCTAGGGCAAAAATGAAAATCCTAGCAGGGTTTTCGCTATAGTGAAAATGCAAAATACCGATCCACTTGTAATCTAGCCCTAAGTGCTTCAAATGTGTGTTGGGGAAAGGCATTGTGGTTGTTCATAGAGATATTAGTATACAGTTGGAGTGTTTCAATATCATAGATGCAATGTGATAAATATTTCTAAACTGAGGAACAAGTAAATGGTTGGGATGTTGGTTGTGGGGTAGAGGTGCAGCTGTGATAGCTGCAGCAAAGCTTCTTCAATTGATAGATGTGTAGATTATTATTAGAACTTTAATAGCCTCAATGCAACTGATTTCTGAATATACCTAGAGAATAACAGAAACAGGAGTAGGCTCCTCCAGAGGGACACACAGATACAAGGACCTGGTTGAAAATTCCACTACAGAGAGATTATCATGCTGATTGTTAATTTCTCCTAAGATCAAAGTTGCCAACAATTAGAGATGTGCCTTCAGGCTGACTCAGCAAGTCATGTGAAACACGAACAGCTGAATACACTATTGGAAGAGTGAATGATTGCTTGAGCAAATCAATTAGTTCATTTGTTTGGGCTGTTTGACTCCAAGAAAGGTACAGGAAGGGAAGGGAAGAAGGTGTATTATTTGGCTAATCATTTGCTTGTAATAAAGTACAGGGGGTCTGACCATTCATGTATCGATCCTCTGTCCTATCCTGATATAGTATTATTAATGATTGATGTGGTCATATAGGCTTGTCCAATAAAGTCCTAACCTAGCATAGGGAGGTGGGAGACTAGGGGAACTCAGATATTTTTAATCCCTTTGACTAGAGCTGTTGGAACATGCAGTTGTGTACATTCTGAGCCTCTGTGAGCTAGTCATTGAATCAAATTCAATCAGTGAGTTATATGTTCTGTTAACATTGAAAGATATGTTCTTTTAACTGTTCAAATTCCTTAATGTAAGATTTTTGAATAAAGAAAAAAAAGAGAAAAAGAATTATACAATGTGTCTAAAAGTAAACAAATCTACAAGATAGGCACCTTATGAACTCGCTGGTAAATATCCAAGTGTTACTTACACACTTGTACATTTACCAGCAAGTTCATAAGGTGTCTATCTTGTAGATTTATTCAATTTAAGACACATTGGGGCATATTTAACAATGTACAAGTGGCCATGATACGAAATATCGTATCATGTCCGCTGCACATTGCTGCCCATCGATAAATGCCGACAGCATATGCTGTCTGCATTTATCATTGCACCAGCAGGCCAGCAGAGCAGGTGGACAAGTTCTTTAGACCGCTGCTTCATAACTTATTGACAACTTCTGTTTCTGGCGAGCCTGAAGGCTCACTGGAAACAAGGCGCCTCAAGCTCCATACAGAGCTTGATAAATTTGCCACATTGTTTATTTTTATTATTATGCCATGCACAACACTGATCAGGATCAATGTAAGTTTTTTTTTCACTTTAATTTATACAATTGTTGGTTGACAGTGTCATGGCAACTAGAATGGTGTCACTTCCAGGGGGTGGGGTCTATTTCCCTTTATATTTTTGATTTGTTTGCATGCACATTTGTCCGAAGAAGGGGACTGTTTAATCCCCGATACGTCACTTTATACAAGTCCAGTAAGTGCGGATCCTCTTTCCTGATATATCTCCTCTGCTCCTGTCACCCTGGCACATTGATTGAAAGTGAGAGGGCAAATCCCTTCTGTTGTTTATATATACACACAAGCAATACAAAATTAATCTTAGATAACATCACTGATTATCTGGAATAGTTTTGCTAAATTAAAGAAGCAGATAGTAAAACACTCAATATAAAGTCAGTGCTGAATAAAATACCATATCTTGTATTTAGGACATTTTGACAATCTTACTAATTTTTCAATTATTTTAAGAACTCTGGCAAAAATGTAAAGATGCAGCATATGAGTTAAAGAAAAAATAAACAATTCCACATAATATATACAAAATATAAAATGCACCTATTTGTGTAACTAGATATGAATGATCAAACCTGTCAAATAAGGAGAAAAAAGAAGAAAGGGAAATTAAATATAAAAAGCAGGTGTTTGAAAATAGAAAGGTCATTTGTTTCATACAGAGTACATTGGATGAAGGTTGTTATGGAAACTATTACAGAAGACCACCAGAATTTTCATACTGCTTTAGCAATAAAATATAAACAGGAACAGATGGTTATCACACTTATGGGTATATATATATATATATATATATATATATATATATATATATATATATGGAATACAAGAAAAATTAGTAGTCCAATTATATTAGTCTCTGGATAATATAGGGTTCATTGACCTAAAATTTGTATTTTGTAACATTAATTGCTTGATAACTTATTTTTACTCTTCCAAAATTGGTGATAATAACATGATTTTTATCAAATTCAGTAGCTTTTGTTTGAAAAATTATACCCACAACATTTTACATGATCATTGTCTAATTGTAAAAAAATTAATTCCAATTTTTGGAAAGAAATGTGAAAATATAATTTAAATAATATGGTGTCCACAAGCCTTCACATGGGAGATTAACGTCCAGTCCTAGGAAGAGGAAAAAAACCTCACACAACAGACCTTTAATCCCTCTCGCTTTCCCATGATTCCCTAGTCATTTGTTTCCTCCAGCAAGGAGTGATGGTGAAACAAGTTGTTCTGATCTATGCGTTGATTAAAAGGGGTTCTCAGACCCATTATCCTCCTCAGAGAGCCAGGAATAGGATAGAGGGTTGTAAAGCAGTACTTTGGCATTAAGAGTAATTACCCCAGGGGAGTTAGTTACTTGCCTGCCATAGGTGTTGCTGGGACTTATCTGGCAGCCTCCTTCAATTGGTGCATTAAAGTACTCCTTCATTAGATCCTATGTTAGTGTGTACTACACAGGATGGACTTTTCTTCTGGAAGTAGGTATCCTGCGGCTTGGTAAGCATGGTATAGTGAGTGCTGACAGGTAAGTAGTTATTTGCACTCACATAACCCACAAGCATGAACAAGTATACATGGTTCATATAGCCTGGAGACATATTTACATGCACCAAATAACACTACATACAGTTTTCGGTACTTTTGGGCACTTTTACACATTTACAGTAATGTTAATGTACTGTCTCTTTAAAATTTTCTGTGCAACTTTTAGCATGTACCAGAGTTCTAGTCCTCATTCTCAGCAGGCTCTCAGATGCACAGGATAATTTCTGAAGATGGGTAGCTCTTTTCAAAAGTTTCTCAATTTCCTTCTGTGCAGACCACAGGGAGATAACTTTTCCCACCAAATCTGTGCTCTGTTTCTCTTTTCCCTTACAGATGGTGGCCATCTTTGATGACACACTGCAATTTCTCCTCAGAGCCTTAAAGGGACAGTATACACTCATTTTCACATAACTGCATGTAATAGACACTACTATAAAGAATAATATGCACAGGTACTGATATAAAAATCCAGTATAAAACTGTTTAAAAACTTACTTAGAAGCTATCAGTTTAGCTCTGTTGAAAAGGTAGCTGGAAAGCATACTGCAAGTGGGAAATAAGACACTCCCCCCTTCCCCTTCTTTTGCATATGAAAAGACCCTTTACACAAACAGGAGCAAGCTGGAGAAGGTATCTGATGGTATTCTCATAAAACTTTGGGGCTTGGTTAGGAGTCTAAAAATCAGAGCAATGTTATTTAAAAATAAGCAAAAATATACATTTAAAAAAACAAAAACTGTATGGGCTATCATCTACAAAACATTTATGCAAAGAAAGAAATAGTGTATAATGTCCTTTAAAGTGTTAAGAACACTTAAATAAATTATATTTATATTTAAGACTTTATTGACTCAATCTGTAAGTTTTATATATTAAAGTACAATTTTTCTCTTAAAGAGACAGTACCATTTTTTTTCTGATTATATTGTGCAAAACTTTTCCACTGAGGGTGTTAACCATTTATGTGCCTGTTACATTGTATTATGCTTCTATCTAATTTTAGATTCTTACCTGTCCTTAATATTCTAACTCATTGTTGAGCAAAATGGTGTTGCTAAAGCCTTGATCCCTTAGAAGGGCGATTTAACCACTTCTCATATGTGTTTGCTATGTAAGGAAGTATTGGTGTGTCCCCCTGCTTAGCTTTGTAACTTTTGTGCTGATTCTATTTCTAGACAGGGTCATGCCACATTGCATTGGTAGCAGAGTACTTAGGTATTTGTTACGTACTAGGGTTATCTCCTGAACAGTTTTACAGACCTGCATCCTTCCATAAAACAGGCCATTCACTCTGCAATTTCACAACTGACAGCTTTCATGCCTCTACCAGTTAAATGAAAATGCATGCAAAGGACAAAAAGAATGCTTTGCAGGCCATGGGTTCATGTGGGTCATCCCTAAGGAGAAACCTGTCTAGCCCTCCTTTACCCTCCAGGAGTACAGCTGAATTAGAATCCTCCTCCTCATTAAAGATCATTATTAAGAATCCCAATACTTTTCTTCCGACAAAGTAGCAGAAGACGTGTCCTTTAATTTTGAAATAGGAGCACATAAACGCTTTTGTACTTGACTTGCAGATTGAGGACCTTCCACCTATAGACAAACTATTTTTGAAAAAGATTTGGTTCCTGATGCAGTTCCTGAGCTAATTAGCAAGGAATGAAACAAACAAGACTATGGGGCCCATTTATCAAGCTCCGAACGGAGCTTGTGGGCCCGTGTTTCAAAGACCGCTGCTCCATAACCCTGTCTGCCTGCTCTGATGAGGCGGACAGGAATCGCCGGAAATTGGCCACGAGTCGGCAGGGGGCGGCATTGCACCAGCAGCTCTTGTGAGCTGCTGGTGCAATGCTGAATACGGATAGCATATTGCTCTCCACATTCAGCAAGGTCTTGCAGACCTGATCCGCACTGTCGGATCAGGTCCGCAAGACCTTTGATAAATAGGCCCCATTCTCTTTGTTACTTTTGCCAAATTCAAAAACATGTTTCCTTTATTCTCTAAAAAATTGGAGGTATGGGAGACGGTGCTAATCCCATTTTTTCTTGGAAGACTTCCATTCCTTTAGAAGACAGTACCTCTTTTAAGGTTCCAAAGGAGAAAAAACTTACAGGAACACAAGAGTCAAAATTAGACTTTCATGATTTTTAGAACAATGAATTTTGAAACAATTTTATAGTTCACTTTCCTTATCAAAGTGTGCACCAGCTGGTACTGAGCATGTGCAATAAGTCTCAAAAAAATTATATATATATATATATATATATATATATATAGAACAGCAAAGGAGTGCACTCTCACTTAAGTCTAAGTTAAGATTTTTGTTCATTGTTTAAATAAATATATATATATATCTAGAACAGAAGAGGGAAGGGCGCACAGCAAAAAAAGGCCTCCTGGTGTAGTATGTTAAGATATTTCTTATACATTGTGATGCAGTGACAAATGAACACTCACATGTTATAACCTCAACCTTATGAGGTATAGATAAGACACAGAAAATCGATTATCCACTTGGGAAAAGGCAATCCAGACCCCTTTCTGATTTCAGCCTCCTGCTCTTTCCTCAGACAGTGTATACACCCTTCCAGCAGAAGATTAACCACTTCAAAAGGATGTCAGCACAGTTCTTTTATCAGGGCTGTCTTTTCTTCCTGGGCTCTTCTCACCGGTTGTACAGGTGAAAACCAGCAGCTCTCCTCACACACAAGCAGTCAACTGGCAGATTGTGACCACCTGTACTTAATCACTCCGAGCTAACAGGATAGAGTTTTGCTGCAATCACAAAGAGAGCACAAGGTCACAAATCACCAAGAACGAGGATCATCTCACACATAGTTTAAATCAGCGCACGTGATTTCTACAATCTGTATAGAGGTGCAGAGATAAAGTAGGATGGGTAGCTAGTGGATTGAATATATATATATATATATATATATATATATATATGTATGTATTTTGTGAATGATGGATGGTTGTCACATGTTGCAGAAGGATGCCAAAGTAATCTAACTTTAACATTTGTGAGAATTCTGCTCATTTTAAATTCAGACTAAGTGCATTTGCATTTTCTTTTTATTATGCATTTATTGATCATGCAAGTTTACAGTATTTAGTGGTCCTTTAAGGTTTCCTCTAGAGATCCTTTCAGCTGGCAGTCTATATGTTTCGTCCAGCTGTTAGTGTAGCCTGCTTATCTGCAGCTACTGCAGTATGTTGTGACAACAATTCTGACTTTATTTCCCAAGAAACTTACCGTGATGAAATTCAGGATTGCTTGAGATTGGTCAAGATTGTGAGTGGTTTTACTTGTGATGCAGCTGTTGAAATAACTTGCATAAATGCAAAGAATATTGCTATGACTTTCCTGCTTAGAAGAGATTTGTGGCTGAAGTCATGGTCTGCTGATATAGTATATAAAAGCAGATTTTTTTTTCACTCCCATTTCAGGGAAAGACTTTTGGACTGGATGCTATCATTGCTTCAGTCAGAGGTAAAGGAGCTTTCCTGCCGCAAGACAAAAAAAGAAAAAAAAAGCTAAGGGTTAAGTCCACTACGTGATTCCAAAACACAAAGATTCTCCTCTTCATTGTCTCAGAAGTCATCCACCTCCAAGACCATGTGGAAGCCTGGTTCCTCTTTGTCTAAGTCCAAACAGACCAAAAAAGCCTGCCCCTTCCTCCAAATCAGTATGGTTTGGTTATGCAATCCCAAACCCAGACTCAGTTCTGGTGGGTGACAAACTGAACCTTTTACAGAAAGTTTGGGAAAAATCCATTAAAGCTCCTTAGGTACTAAACATAATTTCCAAAAGGTACCACTTAAGCATACTTACTCGCAGTACACAGGGAAGATTCCTCCTGTCTCATGTTCCAAAAGATTCTGTAAAGGACAGAGCTTTCTTGACATATGTAACAGACCTAGAAGGCATGGGAGTGATCCCCAAAACAGATTCAGGGGATCCAAAATAAAAGAGAGAGCTAACAGGGTTTTGAGAAAACCTGTATTAAAGCGAGGGAATTCAGCACTCTTTTAAACAAATTTATTAAATACATTTATTAAATAAAAAAGGATACATAGAGAGCGTAACTAATAGTCTAGCTCTCTCTGTATCCTTTTACCACCAAGACTTACAATGATCACTAATTGTTACAGTAACTTTTGTTACCAACTGGTTTTGGTGATACATACAATATATATGTTTCAAGTTGAAAATTTCCAATTGGCACACCTGCATACACTTGTTAACTTTTGTATAGTGTATATCGCTTCAGTACCCATGTGCTGAGGCTATGTGATATCATATTGGTTGATGTTTGCTGGCCAGCATTTTTGTACACAGGTTTTTATGCAGTTGTGTATATATGTCTCACACACAATGCATCTTTTTGCATTTATTTAATACATTTGTTTAAAAGAGTGCTGTATTCCCTCGCTTTAATACAGGTTTTCTCGAAACCCTGTTAGCTCTCTCTTTTATTTTGGATATATATCTTTAAACTGAGGGTCTGCACCATTCTTTCAAGTATCTGGAATCAGCATTTAGATTCCCATCCTCTTTATATATGTACTAAGTCCTCTCTCCTAATATTTGTTACTTTTCCCATATATTTATATATAACCTTTATATATTCTTGCCGCTTCCTATTGGTCTTGCATCAGCACCAAGAATCTTCTCAAATATTCATACACCTCTTTTGTCTGTAGTGAAAGCTTAGAACATGGAAGTAGCCATTAATTAGATTAAAATCTGGTACAGACTGCATCTTTTTAGATGGCTCAGGAACATAGGAAACACGGTTCTTAAGTTCCTTCATTCCCATAATTGGAAAATCAATCTTCCAAAAAGTTCTCTACTACCACAAACCTTTCCTTTCTGGGCTTCTTCATAGACTCTGTAATAATGACAGCCCTGTGCTCTTCTCTTACAAAGTCTCATGGTAGCAGTTTCAGGAAGGAACTTCTTACTATATGTCCCTTCTTTAATCAAAAACTCAAATCTATTTGACAGCATAGTAATTGAAATGAGATTTTTGAGATTCAAAATGCATTTATCACGGGGCGGAGTTAACCGTCAAGCTAACAAGACGTGTTCCGTGAGAGCTCTCCACAATATACCCTAAAAGTCACCAAATATATTCTGAATTGGAGTTAGAAGCAGATTACCACCAACTACCAGCGGGGAAACATTTTGCAATCCTCCGTTCCAGGAGGCTCCAACTTACACATAGCCCCGGGTTCTACCCGCTCTTCTACCGGCAGCTCAATCTGTTAAGGGCTACTCACACCCACTACTCCACACCGGCCGGAGACCTCAGTGACCCTTACAAGAGACCTCTGAGGTCAGGTGTGCCACTATATTCTTGGCGCGAACATCCGCCATTTTGCGCTCTGTCCTCCCGACATCCAGGCCTAAGTTAAACCCTCCACCAGTGACTTGAGGCAGCGGGTAAGATTTTCATCTGTGTTTCTTGCTGTGGGTTGGTCTTACTATTGCCGAGCTATATATTCTGTAACATCTAATACTGCTACCTGCCTTGCCTGCTTTGAAGCTTTATTCTGCAACGACTATTGAAGATAACAGGGAGGCCTTACAGTGTATATAGACTGCTTGTGACAAAGGCATGGGAAGAAGTTATACTGATGGGACCTTCCTAAGTTCATATCATAATTAACCCATTCAACACTGATATCCTACATTTTTTCCAGACCTTTTGTTCTTCAGATCTGTTAAATATCCCTGCATATTTCTACACTTATAAACCCTGATATAGTTGACACATAAGCTGCACTCAGAGCTACCTGAGAAATATCCCAGCTCTTTCTGATTTCACAACTGTGCACAACCACATTTTCCAGCAGGAGCTAACAGTTATAATCAGAAATAGATAACTAATACTAAAATATCATATGTCTCCTCTTGACATTGGTAGATAATAACTTGTGAAATAACTAGTTCCTGGAGCACGCTCTCTACAAGATACTACTCACAGCCTTATAGACATATTTTCAATTGCTGGCAGATAGTCTTTTGAACATGGCTGCCTAAGCGAAGATTGATATCAGGGGGACTATGTTTTACATTTTTCCACACTTTTATATCCAAGTGCGGTTCTCCGCGAATACTACATCACTCACACCTATCTGGGCCATTATAATATATATATTATGTCTCAAACTGCTAAGCGGAGGCCGAAGATAACGCAGCTGCCCAAGAAGACAGTCGCAGACCATTTTAAAGATCAACCCACTGGGAAAAATCAGCTACTCAGAGAATCTACTTCTGTGTTGGAAATGAGCTACTCAGAAAGCAGCATGGATTCCCAATCTCCTACACTGGATGCTCTATATGCAAATATTGTAGATGTCCTAACTAGACGTATGAATTTACTTCAAGACACGCTAACTAAGGAAATTAAAGGCTCCACAGCTGAACTTCGCAGGAACATTGCAGTGTTAGGGGAACGTATTGAAACCCTAGAATGTAAACACGAGGACTTAGCTGTGGATCATGCCCACTTACTCTCTGATTCCCAGAATTTGTCAGTTCAAATCTCAGACTTGGAACTAAAGCTGGCTGACATGAAGGACAGATCCCGATGAAATAATTTGAGGTTCCGGGGGATATCGGAGGAGATTGGTTCTCAGGAGCTGGAATCTTTTGTCTTCGAATTCTGCAACAATTTATTGCCTTCACTGGACCCCCCGGGCCTCATACTGGACAGAGGCCATCGAGTTGCACGTCCCAAATCTGTCTCCCAGGATAAACCGAGATATGTTCTCGCTAGGGTCCATTTTTTCACCCATAAAGAAAGGATATTGAGAGAACTAGTTAATAAACCACAACTCCCAGCTAAATTCCTCCAAATTACTGTCTTTCCGGACATTTCCAGTTACACCTTACAAAGAAGAAGATCCTTCAGAAACATCACTCAAATTTTGAGAACAGAGAACATCCGATACTGGTGGGGATACCCGACCAAACTGATAGTTACAAGAAATGGAGAGACCCATACAATTATAGCTCCACAAGATGGGTTCAACCTGCTCGGGGAGAGGGGGCTTACATCCTCTGGGTCCCATCCAGTTGCTAATCCTCCAACATCTAAACTCCGGTCTGTGGCTCCAGAATGGACTCCACTGCCACAATGACCCTCCACAGGAGCTAGGACATTTATCTTCCATCTGGTTTAGTATATTATAACTTTTCAAGCTTATCAGCCATATATTTCTATTATATTTTTTATATATTTCAACTACACTCTGTTTAAATTAAAATGGGGGTGCCCATGGTCCCTGACCTGAGGTGACAGGTTTAATTGGGTTGATTGACCCTTATTTTCTAACTATACCCCCCTCAGTAGTTGGGGCCCGAGGTCATCCAAGGTCCCGTCAATAATCCATAGTTGAATATGATGTCCCAGATTTACACAAGTTGAATGTTTATTAATGTTATATTATTTTTTACGTTAGACACCCCTCCCTCCCATTAATCCTTCCCCCTTTTCCTTGTCCCCCTACCTACCTTTTTCCTCCCAAATCTAAGAATGTTCATTAGTCTTTCTCCAGTGAGCCCTTTCCCTCCCACATGATTTAACCTTTCCCTTCCCCTCACATCCCCCTTCTCCCTCCCTACACCTAAGAGACAAGAAAATAAACATTCAACAAACCAGATGCACCACACTCCCTTTCTCTCTTTTTACATTTGAGATACATAAGTGTCATTTCATTGTTCACACTCCCCCTTAGAATGTTGATCCTCCTACACAGGTTACTTACTTGTAACACCCCCCCCCCCCTTACTCACGCAAATATAATTTGTGTTATCCCCTTTTATGGGGACCGTAGAAGTCAGTCTAGCTACTAGATAAACTTCTCCCACTGGTGATCTCTCAGACCACCATAACTGTTATATTGTTGACACCTTATTCAGTTGAGAACAGTTGTTCTTTGTTTAAATTCAATGGTTTTGTATTGTATTTATTCATTGTATAGTGATCTCTTACCACTGTTATTTCTTTTTAGCGTTCTAGGGCATTAGAAGTCTGCTCCTTTATTGTTTCATGGTCCAGAAGCTACATAACCTAAGACCTTTATAATTCATTGTCTGCTGTGTGGATCCAGGTGGGGTAAGTGAATTTAAACCTCTTTCCTCTCCCCCCCTACCTTT
Organism: Bombina bombina; assembly: GCF_027579735.1. Lineage (NCBI taxonomy): Eukaryota > Metazoa > Chordata > Amphibia > Anura > Bombinatoridae > Bombina > Bombina bombina. The sequence continues at coordinate 1,285,330,290 of NC_069500.1, forward strand.
CCTTACATCCCCTGTCCCAATTCAGATAGCTCACAATGGGGACACTTCCAGACAATATCACCTTTGTTACCCTAAATGCTAAAGGGCTTAATTCTCCCGATAAGAGAAGCCTACTGTTGAAAATAATAAGCAATATTTGTCTCTGTTTTTTGCAGTGCTTTGTGAGGTCTGAATGGGTTAATTTGTATGTGGGCATTATTAGTCAGGAGGGCCACTCTGGTTAATGGGACCATAAAATATAGCTAGTTCTGATTGTGTCTGTTTATTTGTTTCTCAATCTAATCTTTTTCTATCCTTGTTTAAGTTCTTGCATTCCAGCTAGTATCAGTAAATACTTAAATCCTGGTTATCTTGATATGCCAAATATATGAATGTATGTACACAACTCATTGTAAACATTGGGAATGTATCTAGTTAATCTCTGACCTTTGTTTTGTTTTGATGTATTCTCAAACACAATTCTGATGTGTAACTGTTATTTACTTATGTTGTAACCATATTTGTTAAAACCCTTGCATTTTCTAGCTAGCCAATCATAAACTGTAAATAGCCTAGATGTGGAATGTATAAATACCTGGGAAGGGGACTGACCCCCTCAGAGAAAACTTTGTATTGTTTCTCTCCATACTGCAGTGTGTAATCAATAAACAAACTCTTTTTAACCTGTCTTGGTCTGAAGAAATTATTCAGTCCAGGGTGAGTATATCACCAACACATGGCGTAGTCGGCAGGATGGCAAAATCTCAGACAGCAGTCCAAGTGGCAAAGACTTTCTGCTCCAGGGACACTCAATTTAGACCGGTCTTCTGAATGGTAAGAACATTTTTGTTTTTAGTTTAACAGTAATTGAGTGTCTCTGGGTAAGGGGTCAGAGCTGTTTGGTGTTCTGGGTGACGCTATCCTAAGAGGCTTTGTTTATTGATTTATTAATGTTATGTGTTGTATTGTGTAAATTGTTTTTGTAAAAAAGTTAAAACTTGTGACCTAGGAGGGTGTCTACTTAAAGGCAACTGGGATTAGGAAACTGGGTTTACAGTTCTAGCCGCCCCAACCTGACTGCAAGTCCCACCAGATGTTAACCAGTCAGTGTTTGAATGCAAGGGGAACTGTGACAAACCTATATCCGAAACTGTGACCTGGCAGACACCCTAAAAGGACACATAGTTACCTGTTCTGATTATATGTTTAGGAAAACCTCTTGGATAAGTCCTGATTAGACAGCTTTATTTTTTGTGAGAGCACTGATATTATTCTCAGTGGAAATATTGTTAATCTTAGGAAGGGGCTATCCTGGGTAGATGTAAGACTGCAGCAGTCATTTAAGAGGACAGTATACACTCATATCAAAAAAAAAATGAGTGTATAATGTTCCTTTGAGGGCAAACATGTGGTGTAGTGTTGCCAGGTTGGGGTGGAGGTTCCCCTGATACAATACAATTCTCTTTTGTTCTGTTTTGTTGTTTTTTGTTATTTTAGTTTTTAAGAATTTGTGTTAATTGTAAGTAAAAACTCCAAGAGACATTTAAAAAAAAAAAATAGTAAAAAGTAAAAAGTCAATTTAAAATGGAACATAGTTCCTCTAAAGGCTGTTCCACTAATCCTAAATGGCTAAAAGGTTCCCCAGCAGAATATATGAATCAACACCATGGCCCTTTTTGTAATAAGTACCATACTAAATGGTCCTGACTAACTCAAAACAAAGGGTCCAATATATGGCCAGAGGGTGGCTATTGGAACCTAGATAAAATAAATACCCTAAGTAATGTTTTAATAGAAGTTTTAAAAAAAAAGAACAACCCTACATCAGAAGAGTGGAAAGCATATTTTAAATGGAATACTGAGGCAGTAAAAAGACAGACAACTTAAAATTAAATCTCCCAGTAAGGGAAGAAAAAGAGCAAAAAAAATAAGAAAAAAGAGTGCAAGGGGTAAAAGAATAAAACGTTTCAAATGTGGAAAGGTGGGACACATGAGCAAAGAATGTTGGTCAGTCCAGCAGCACTAAAATATAGACACAAGAGCTGCATGTAAGAGGGGTATAGGAATACTGATAGATGGACTGGTAAAAGTATGTGGTAGAAAAGTTTGTGTTTTAATGATTTAAGATTAAGTAATAACTTAAGAACTGTGCTTTATATTCCTTAAGTGACATTTTAAGGGGACATGAAACCCGATTTTTTTTCTTTCATGGTTTAGAGGGTGCATGTAGTTTTGAGCGGCTTTCTAGTTTGCTTCTATTGTCTACTTTGCTTCATTCTCTTGATATCACTTGCTGAAAAGCATATCTAGATATGCTCAGTGGCTGCTGATTGGTTGCTGCACATAAAGGCCTTGTGTGATTGGCTCACACATGTACATTGCTATTTCTTCAACAAAGGATGTCTAGAGAATTGAGCAGATTGGATGGTGGAGGTGGATTGGAGGGTTGTTTGGAATTGCATGCCCTATCTGAATCATGAAAGTTTAATTTTGACTAGACTATCCCTTTAAGTAATGTAAATCATGTTTTAGTGTTCTTTATCAGGGAGTACCCATGGACAAAGTAAGTGTATATTATACAATTTTGTAAAAATAGGAATAATTCTAGTTCTTAGAGTGTCTGTTTATTTGTTTCTCAATCTAATCTTTTTCTATCCTTGTTTAAGTTCTTGCATTCCAGCTAGTATCAGTAAATACTTAAATCCTGGTTATCTTGATATGCCAAATATATGAATGTATGTACACAACTCATTGTAAACATTGGGAATGTATCTAGTTCATCTCTGATCTTTGTTTTGTTTTGATGTATTCTCAAACACAATTCTGATGTGTAACTGTTATTTACTTATGTTGTAACCATATTTGTTAAAACCCTTGCATTTTTTAGCTAGCTATCCTAGCAGCAGCTAGGATATTGTTGCTTAAACGCGGTACCTCAACAGTTTCCTCACCTAAAGAAATAGGCGAAACTTCGCGGATTATTACTCTGAACTCTACCATCTCCAGCCCTCTATGGCCAGAAATTAATCCTCTACACAAGCTATAGTCGACTTCCTACATAAACTACATTTACCGACCTTATCGAAGGTAGACAAAGAAACACTTAATACCCGTTCACATTAACTGAGCTTAATTTGGCTATTAAACACACCCAGAACAACAAAGCCCCAGGCTCGGATGGGTACCCTGTGACCTTCTACAAACTTTTCAAGACGGAGCTCAATAGCATCCTACCGAAGGCCTTCACAGAGGCACGAGGCACTGGGTCATTCAGAAAGGAGTTCCTACAGGCAATAATTCTGCCTATACCCAAACCAGATAAAGATCCCTCCCAGTGTAGTAGTTATAGACTGATCTCATTGATCAACGCAGATGTAAAGCTCTATGCCAAGCTTTGGTCAAACCGGATTAACTGCTTACTTCCGAAAATCGTCCACTCGGATGAAGTTGGGTTTACATTTGGCAAAGAGGGACCAGATAATACCCGAAGAGTACTTGACATTTTTACGAAGGCTTCCAGACTGAGGCGTCCCATGCTATCCCTGTCACTAGATGCAGAAAAGGCATTTGACAGGGTCAGATGGGACTACATATGGCTCGTTCTTGCACAGTTTGGCCTCCCATGCGAGGTAGTTACAGCAATTCGGGCCTTGTATTCTGACCCCCCTGCGGTGGTCAAAGGATTGGGATTTGCATCTCCGGAAATCCAAATTACTAATGGCACCAGACAGGGGTGTCCCCTGTCGCCTTTAATATTTGTTCTTGCTATTGAACCCCTAGCACAAGCCATCAGAAATCCCCAAGCTATACGAGGAGTTTGGATCGGTGAAGGGGATATGAAGAAAGCTCTATTTGCTGATGACGTGACCCTGTTTCTAACAAACCCACTGGGCTCCCTGCCTGTACTTTTTGACCTCATAACCGAATTTTGTGCCCATAGTTATTACAAGATTAATGTTCTCAAAACTGAAGCACTGCCTATTTGTATTCCCACATTTGAATTAGATGTTCTCCGAACATCATATTCTTTTCAGTGGCCACAAAACACCATTCGTCATCTGGGAGTCCAGTTGGGTCCTGACCCTAAATTAGTAGTTACTCTAAATTATACTGCAATGGGGAACTTCCGGGCAGCGGCCATGTTCAGTCGCATAGCTGTGTGCTGCTGCAGCTTTTCTTGGATAATCTTTAAAACTTGCCTTCCAGCAGCTAAATCCATGTAATTAATTACAAGCATTGCCTTATACTTTGGAAGACACAACTTCCCATACCTACAGTTATTGGAACTGCTGCTGGCATCAGCGCCTGGAGTCGTTATAAGATCGCGGCCCTTTACTATACCCCCCGGCGGGAAGCCTTTTGGCCCTGTCGTTAGGATGCACTAAGTGTGCTTTAAGGAGAATTTATTCAATTTGATCTGCCTGACTACGGATTTATGTTAAAGATCATGGAGTGTGCTGTCGATGTGCTGAGGGAGCTGAAACATATACTAACAGAGCACCATGCCGTCTTTGAATCTATTTTGGTTACAGCATTAAAGCCTAAGGACAATCGTGTGTCGGTGTCACATGCGGTTACCCACACTGAGCCTGTTCTATTGAGCGATGACATACTGGGACCCCAACGTTTCACCAGCTCACAGAGTCACAGCATGAGAAATGGGGAAACCAGCACAGCGTTACCCGCACTAAACAGTGAGAAAACAGTTGACGATCTATCACAGCGTCTCTAAATACTGCTGCTGTACTGCAGAATAAGCACCGGGATATATCGGTCAGCCAGCAAACTCCTTTGTCGAGCTATTCAGCTGAACTATTTGCACCCAAAGGACCCCCAACTGTACGCTATCTCCAAGATCAAAGGGAAGCATGGCTACAAATGATTTTGCCCTTGAGACTCTCTCTTCCTAAGGTACTGTTACGATCTCAAGGGTTAATAAGCATTGCAATGCTCGCTCTGGGGAACTGCATGCCCATGTCACCGGCTGGAATAGGATAGACACGGAACGTATCTTGTGGGACTCTCAAGCAGTTTGAGTATGTTTGCCTTGGACTGTTACTGATTCCTTATCATAGTAGAGAGCTTTGACTTAAGTTTAATTTTTGCTGATTAATCATATATCTGCCTATTTTGCATTGTTTAATAGTATCCTGCAGGGACATGCTTAAATCTTGTATTTAGACCAACCTTTATAAATTTTCATAGTAACAAACCCCTGTGATTGCTATATTGCTCTGGAGTGAGTACAGGTCAAATTCAAAACCCTTCTATTGTTTCTAGAACTCCAGCTTAGCATTATAAACTGATGCGTGTTGCTGGCGGCCGAGGTGACATGGTGTCTACTTATTTTGATTACAAAGTCAGTTGCTGGAGCTGTGAGTAATAGCCTTTACACTTTAATTAGATTTAAAGCGTGCACCTTTAAGCTTATCCCTTTTGTTGACGACCCCTAAGGTGCATTGCTGTGGTATTGCCTGCAGCTCACCCTGTATTATAACATGACTGTAATATCCTGTAGAAAGCAATTTAGCCTCTTCCTTGCATCAGAGGAGTTTCTCATAGCCTAAGTTCGATATACATATTTAATTGGGCTCTTTAAATATTACCGGTAATCCTGTTATATGCCCTTTTAGCTAGTTCATTTTTCTATTATAAGCGTCTACCCATTTCATATTAGGTGTTAACAGAGCTCTTACTTTTTTGGGTTTTTTGTAGATACATTTCAAGTAGAGTTTTATAGGATATCTTTAATTGCATGTTATAATTTACCTCTTCTGTGACAGTCCTCAAGGCATATCATTGTGGTATTGCATGCAGCTAGTAGTTAATTTTCTTGTTACCAGCACCTAGTCACTTCATATTAAATGTTAAAAGGTCTATTCCTTCTTTACAGCTACATTTCAGGCAGAGGTCTATATACAACTTTTCTAATAATACGTTGCATTGTTACCTTGTATAGTTGTTCAATATCCTATTATAAAAAGGAGGTCTCTCAGATGAGACCCATGAGTGGTCTCTTATATTTCTTGGAGCCTTCTGCATATTTTATGTTTTATATAGGGTCCAAAAGTGGCCCCTTGCGTTCAGTGTACGGCTCAAAAATTACATGGCATGTATATTGTATGTTATGTTCCGACATTGTATTACAGCTTTTATTTATGTTGGTTTTCATAAGCTTGTATGCCTTTTTCCAAACCTCAATAAAGAAAATTAAAAATAAATTATACTACAATTATTCGAGAAGTCACCGACCTCATCACCTCCTGGAACTTTAGGGAGATCTCATGGCTCGGTCGCATAGCGTCTTTCAAAATGACGATCCTGCCTAAGATTCTCTATTACTTTCGATGTATCCCACTCAATGTCCCTAGAGGCTTTTTATGTAGACTCCAGTCCCTTTGCCAGAACTATATATGGGGTCGATCCAAACCCCGCATAATGGCGAAAACACTTCAGAAACGCTATGAACAGGGAGGTGTAGCTATGCCTAGTATTCAAGGATACTATGAGGCCGCGCGACTCACTCATATTTCTGCGTGGGCGGCCAAAGGTGAACCGCAGGAATCGAAGACCACAGAGACGTACAACCTTCCTTTAGGGCTTAAGCTGTCAGACCTTCCCTGGATCCCTGAGTATCAATTGGACACCCTAGGGATCAAGAATATCATTATCAGAGACAATCTGAAAATTTGGCAAAGCCTCCGATATCTCTCTAATATAGCCCCCCACCCCTCCCCTATACATTCTATTCTGGCCCTTCTTGCAGCACTGTCAGACACGCATATTTTGCAGTGGAGTAAATGGGACCTGCGGCAAGTCTCCCACTTCTACCTGTCAGATGCGCTGACTATGCAGGGTAATTTGGGCTCTATAGTACAGAACCCACCGACGTGGGCCATGTTTGAATATTCCAGACTGTATATCTTCCTATTGTCTTGGGCATTCCCTAGAGCCTCAGGTAGACCTTTAACCACTTGGGAAAAACTGTTGCAGTTAAAAACTAAAACCCCTAAAATCCTCTCTCATCATTACACACTAATCCTGATGACTACTAATCCTGATAGAATTTGGCAACTTGGCAATGGCTTGGGAATTTGACTTGTCTAGGCCTATCACTGATAAGGACTTACAACATACGTACGTATGTACGTATTGGGTACTTGTAAAGCGCGGCTAATCACCCGTAAGGCCATGACCTAAACAAAAAAGACTGTACACTGTGTAAACACAATTGAATCCAACATGAAGTTGCTCCTCCGATGGTACTACATTCCTTCTAGACTATCACAGATGTTCCCGTCATCATCCCCCCTATGTTGGAGGGAGTGTGGACACAAGGGTTCAGATATCCACATTTGGTGGAACGGTCCCAAATTACTACCCCAATGGAGCAAAATATCTGACCTCTGCTCAGCACTTGGGTTGTCAGTACCACTGACCCCAGAGATGGCCCTCCTACATCTTTTCCCACAAAATATATCTGCCACCCTGTCCAAACTGGTCGTCTTTGTCCTTGCAGCCATGAAACTTGCAATAGCTAGAGCATGGAAACAACCACAATCTCCAGACATTACAGTTGTGACCCCTATAATTAAATTCTACGCCAATATGGAAAAAAGCTTCTACTCCAGTCTAGATATGGAGGATCTGTATTGGCAGATCTGGGAACCCTGGTTTGTGTACCAGGATGACCAAAGGCTATCGCATATGCATTGCAGTGTTTGCAGCCTCACCTTGTAAAGTAATATCTAATTCAGAACCCCACCCAAATCTTATATTAAATTGAATCTTTCTTTCCCCCCCTTCGCCTTTTCCCCAATATGTGATCTTCCCTCTCTCCCCCCCTCCCCTCCCCCTTTCCCTTGAGGTTGCACTTAAACTTACGTTTTATCAACAGAGGTTTATTTATTCGTAATTACCAGCTGACTTTTCATGTCCATTGTAATACTTTTGCTGATGTTGTTGTGGTAGTTTTCATAATTGAAACTTACTTGTAAACCTTGTTCACTACGATAGGCTACTTAATTTTAGAAAATTTTGTGTGACCATGTTAAAAGACTAATTGTACACGTTATTGCCTATTGAGACTGTTATTCAGCTACTGTTGGATCTTTGATTGTATATGTTACCCCTGAAACTGTTGTCATTATAATATGTTTCTTTCACAATAAAACAATATTGGGATAAAAAAAAAAGGTAAAAATCAAAATGCATTTATCACAAAATGTGGAAAAGTTTTAAAGGATAAGGGTTTTTCAGCCAGTTCCATTAGAGGACAAATTTGGAAAGATGGCCGCCAATAAGGCAGATGGGGAGGGTTAGAGAGCTGTTTTTGGGGGGATCAGGGTGGCTAAGGGGGGATGCTACACCACAGCATATGTAAATATGCTAAAAAAATTTAAAAAAATTAAAAACCTTTTATTTTAGTACTGGCAGACTTTCTGCCAGTACTTCAGATGGCTGGGACAATTGTGGGGTGGGGGAGGGAAGGGAGCTCTTTGGGAGGGATCAGGGGGTCTGATGTGTCAGGTGGGAGGCTGATCTCTACACTAAAGCTAAAATTAACCCTGCAAGCTCCCTACAAACTACCTAATTAACCCCTTCACTGCTAGCCATAAGACACGTGTGATGCTCAGCAGCATTTAGCGGCCTTCTAATTACCAGAAAGCAACGCCAAAGTCATATATGTCTGCTATTTCTGAACAAAGGGGATCCCAGAGAAGCATTTACAACCATTTTTGCCATAATTGAACAAGCTGTTTGTAAATAATTTCAGTGAGAAACCTAAAATTGCGAAAAAAATTAAGTTTTTTTTTAAATTTGATCGCATTTGGCGGTAAAATGGTGGCATGAAATATACCAAAATGGGCCTAGATCAATACTTTGGGTTGTCTACTACACTACACTTAAGCTAAAATTAACTCTACAAATTGCCTACATGCTCCCTAATTAACCCCTTCACTGCTGGCCATAAAACACTTGTGGTGCGCAGTGGCATTTAGCAGCCTTCTAATTACCAAAAAGTAACGCCAAAGTCATATAAGTCTGCTATTTCTGAACAAAGGGGATCACAGAGAAGCATTTACAACCATTTATGCCATAATTGCATAAGTTGTTTGTAAATAATTTCTGTGAGAAACCTAAAGTTTGTGAAAAAGTGAACAATTTTTTTTTATTTGATCGCATTTGGCGGTGAAATGGTGGCATGAAATATACCAAAATGGGCCTAGATCAATACTTTGGGTTGTCTACTACACTACACTTAAGCTACAATTAACTCTACAAGCTGCCTACATGCTCCCTAATTAACCCCTTCACTGCTGGGCATAAAACACGTGTGGTGCGCAGTAGCATTTAGCAGCCTTCTAATTACCAAAAAGCAATGCCAAAGCCATATAAGTCTGCTATTTCTGAACAAAGGGGATCCCAGAGAAGCATTTACAACCATTTATGCCATACTTGCATAAGTTGTTTGTAAATAATTTCTGTGAGAAACCTAAAGTTTGTGAAAAAGTGAACAATTTTTTTTTTATTTGATCGTATTTGGCGGTGAAATGGTGGCATGAAATATACCAAAATGGGCCTAGATCAATACTTTGGGTTGTCTACTACACTACACTTAAGCTAAAATTAACTCTACAAGCTACCTACATGCTCCCTAATTAACCCCTTCACTGCAGGGCATAAAACACGTGTGGTGCGCAGTGGCATTTAGCAGCCTTCTAATAACCAAAAAGCAACGCCAAAGCCATATAAGTCTGCTATAATGGCATGTCTGGCACACAGTGTTGGGGCAAGGGTCCATCTGACCACTGATACCTGGTCAGAAAAGCCTGGTCAGGGAAGGTATATCACCTACACTGCGCATTGGGAAGCGGGCGTAACCCTTACACTCCCTGATCGCTACAACATCATACCTGATGTTTTAAAGCACGTTATTTCAAACAATTTAGGAATGTTAGGTGATTTATGCCCTTTATGGATTAAAACCAGACTCTGCATCAACTATGTAATTTTCCATGGGAGTTTTGCCATGGATCCCCCTCCGGCATGCCACAGTCCAGGTGTTAGTCCCCTTGAAACAACTTTTCCATCACTATTGTGGCCAGAAAGAGTCCCTGTGGGTTTTACAATTTGCCTGCCTATTGAAGTCTATGGCGGTTCACCCGTTCGCAAACTTTTGCGGAAGTTCGCGTTCGACGTTCGCGAACCCAATTTTTTAGGTTCGCGACATCACTATACTACACCACATATAGAGTCCAATTGAATAGAATCCAATCGAATACGTGTGTATGTTGTACAAGTAGGCTGCTCTCCTCAAGGTATAAGGCCATCCACTTCAAAGTTGTTCTAAAAAAGAGTAGAGAAGGTATAAAATATCTGGAGTAGTAAACTTAATACGAAGCACTAAAATGTAGTGCAAACTGGGCAGACTGGATCCTCAGAGTTGTCCGGTAAAATTCTCCTCTTGGCTCACCAAGCGCAGATGACTGTGGTCACTCTCCCCTCACAATGGGTTGGTGTTTAATTGTAGAAAACAAGGAAAGTGACAGCGCTAATGAGCACAGGTAGATGAATATACTGTATACAAGATAAACCGTAATGGGTAGAATAATAAAAGCAAATACTGGATATATAGCTAACATATAAAAGCTGAGGCTAAGATATATAAAACATATGAGTCCTTTAATAATGTATATCATATAATAATTGTAAAAAAAGGACGATTCCCAGATAAAAAAGAAAACATAAAAAAATTGTAACATTGTAAAAGTTACCTATATATTAGAGATAATAGTCTATATAGTCTATAGTTCATATAGACAGTCACAAATATTAGAGTATTCTGTATGTTAACTGTATCCACAAATAAGTTTTGGGGTGATAACAGTGTATCCGCAAATAAGTATTGGGATATTAGGTAAGTTGTGGTACCTGATTGTAGTTGACTAATTTCTCCCCTCGTACTCCTCTCGGCAGATCACCCTACGTGTTGAGGGATAGCTGGAAGGGGAAATAGAATTTAATTGGATACCTTCTGGTAAGTGTTTTGGCTGTTTCTCGGCCAGTTACACCGTGTCCGGGCGAGTATTGCCGCTTGCTGTGTTCCGCAACTACATCTGGGTCACGTGATCTGCCATAAGACGTCTAGGTCACAGGTCACCGATGTCGATTCAGATGGTTACAATAGCGCTATTGTGATTACTTTGTTTTATAGATAATTTGTTGCCACTTGTAGTAGTTTGTATCAAACCTAGTCTCCTGTAAAGTGGATAATGGTACTGGTTCCAGATGGAAGTTCTTGTTCACATGCACCTTCCTCTGTTCAGCCTTGGAACTCCTCAGGGTGGGTGTACATCCAAACACTCACAGCAAGAGAAATATGCTGTTGTCACTAACCAACGATTATCTCTTCACAAGGTAAAATAATTTTTGGAACCTGGCACCACATGACGCACATTAGCTATATATCCAGTATTTGCTTTCATTATTCTACCCATTGCGGTTTATATTGTATAGATTCATCTGACCTGTGCTCATTAGCGCTGTCACTTTCCTTGTTTTCTACATACCTAATCTGATTTATCTTGGAAGGGATATTTTAGTGGCAGCAGGGTCCCTTTTTATTTGAGCGCATGTTCTTTTATTTTTTACAATTGGTGTTTAATTGCCCATGGGGATTCACCTCTCTGTTCCAAGCCGTCACAAATGCAACCAATAAAATGGCTGCTAGAAGCACACACCCCTGTTGTTTGATTAGTCACATGACTCTCATGGGGTAGTGTGTTACATCAAACCAATTGATAAATAATAAAAACAAAAACATAAAAATATATAAAATATATATATATTAAAATTATGCAAACTTAAAGATTGTTTAAAATATTGCAGTACATTTGTGTATCAATATATTCAAAACAATGTAGATTTACATACGTTAAAATTACGTCTATAGTATACGTCCTATAGGCTGGGCGATTGATATTGGCTGTCAGTGATCTAAACAGCTGACAAGTTACACTATAAAACTTTTTGTGAAGCTAAAGGGAGTGATTGGTGTTTCTCATTCTTATAAATTGTATCACTAACATCTTACCTGCATGTCTGTAATGTTATTGACACTCAGAGCTGTGTATACTTACAAGTGATTTTAATAAACGCTTGTATGAACTATATGAAAATGCAGACTTAGATACGTGTAGTTACGTTTGTAGTGTACACCCATATAGGCAGGTAATAGAGACTTGTTGTCAATTATCCCAACAGCTGACAAAATACGCTGCAATAGTTGTTGTAGAACTACAACAGGCGATCGATATTTGCCATTTTTGTGATCTTAATCAACATTATGTCTGCATGTCCTAAATAATAATGATACTCTGAACTGAATTATCCCAACAGCTGACAAAATATGCTGCAATAGTATTTGTAGAACTACAACAGGCGATCGATATTTGAAGTTTTTGTAAATTTAATCATTAACATCATGTCTGCATGTCCTAAATAATAATGATACTCTGAACTAATAATATACTTGAGCGACTATGTCAAGCACTCTTAGTGGCCATATAGTTGAAAATTAAATCATAGCAGTGTACATATTGGTACTTAGTATAACGGCCAATCTGTAATTATTTACTGAAGTTTTGATTTCCTATAGGTGGATAGGAAAAGTGACGTGTAGAAACTGTATACCTCTTATGTTGATTCAATACACATCGTTGTGGATATCTAAAGATGAAAGAAATGTATTATTACTACAGATAGAAATAACCCTATTCAAAGATCTAATATACAAATGAAGAGCACTTTATCTGTGCTTATGACAATACCTCATCACACACGAAACTATATTAATTAATCTATATGATGTTTTACATTCACTGTAATCCACAGTAGTTAATTACTGACAAATAAATATTTAAATATAATCTACTATTATTAAACTTTCGTATATATAATCTTATAATTTCACACTCCATACATGGTCAACAATTCACGTATGAGGTTCCACTATTTATCACACTAATTAATATTCTAATGAATAATATTAGACAGTTTTGTATCAATCACTTTAATTAACTTTTTACACAATCTCGGATATTATCATAAATTAGTGTAAAATTTGTGTGTCATGAGGTATTGTCATTAGCACAGATAAAGTGCTCTTCATTTGTATATTAGATCTTTGAATAGGGTCATTTTTATCTGTAGTAATAATACATTTGTTTTATCTTTATATATCCACAACGATGTGTTTTGAATCAACACTTTTCCTATCCACCTATAGGAAATCAAAACTTTAGTAAATAATCCCCAATTGGCCGTTATACTAAGTACCAATATGTACACTGCTATGATTTAATTTCCAACTATATGGCCACTAAGAGTGCTTGACATAGTCGCTCAAGTATATTATTAGTTCAGAGTATCATTATTATTTAGGACATGCAGACATGATGTTAATGAATAAAATCACAAAAACTGTGAATATCAATCGCCTGTTGTAGTTCTACAAATACTATTGCAGCATATTTTGTCAGCTGTTGGCATAATTGACAACAAGTCTCTATTATCCCCTCTATATGGGCGTACACTACAAACGTAACTACACGTATCTAAGTCTGCATTCTCATATAGTTTATGCGAGCGTTTAATACAATCACTCATGTAAGTATACACAGCTCTGAGTGTCAATAACATTACAGACATGCAGGTAAGATGTTAGTGATAAAAATTATAAGAATGGGAAACACTGATCACTCCCTTAAGCTTCACAAAAAGTTTTATAGCATAATTTGTCAACTGTTTGGATCACTGACAGCCAATATCAATCGCCCAGCCTATAGGGCGTATACTAAAGACGTAATTTTAACGTATGTAAGTCTACATCGTTTTGAATATATTGAGACACATACTGTATGAACTGCAATATTTTAAACAATCTTTAAGTTTGCATAATTGTAATATATATATATATATATATATATATATATATATATATATATATATATATATAATGTCCACAAAATGCAGGCACTCACTGGTCTTAGTAAAATATAACAATTTATTTAGAAATCATTAAAAAGACATAACGTTTCGGCACCAATACGTGCCTTTGTCAAATGTCAGAATGTAACAAAACGAATTATTAGTTTGCTCACATCTTTAAAAGGGGTATGATTTTAAATGTGTGTCATATTGATTTTAAGTGTGCTGCATATTCGTTTTGTTACATTCTGACATTTGACAAAGGCACGTATTGGTGCCGAAACGTTATGTCTTTTTAATGATTTCTAAATAAATTGTTATATTTTACTAAGACCAGTGAGTGCCTGCATTTTGTGGACATTGTGGATTATTTTCAGCAGAGCACCGTGGCATTCAAACAAGTGGTTAGATTGTGCTTTCCCCTCAAGGAACTGTATATATATATATATATATATATATATATATATATATATATATATATATATATATATATATATATATAATATATTTTTATATGTTTGTTTATTATATATCATTTGGGTTGATGTAACACACTACCCCATTAAAGCCATGTGACTAATCAAACAGCAGGGGTGTGTGCTTTTACCAACCATTTTATTGGTTGCATTTCTTTATAAAAAGTATCAAGTTTAATATGTTTGTGCCAGCCTGAAGAAACAGTATTGAATACTTAGAAACACGTTGCTGTACTTTGTCTGTGTTAAATAAAGACATGATTTTAAGCAACTTGCTACTTTTAATCCTTTGGCGACCTAACTCCAAACACCTAATGGTTTGGAGCAGAGAGGTGGATCCCCATGGGCAATTAACCCCTTAATGACCGGACCATTTTTCAATTTTCTTACCCTTAATGACAATGGCTATTTTTACATTTCTGCAGTGTTTGTGTTTAGCTGTAATTTCCCTCTTACTCATTTACTGTACCCACACATATTATATACCGTTTTTCTCGCCATTAAATGGACTTTCTAAGGATACCATTATTTTCATCATATCTTATAATTTCCTATAAAAAAAATATAAAATATGAGGAAAAAATTGAAAAAAACACACTTTTTCTAACTTTGACCCCCAAAATCTGTTACACATCTACAATCACCAAAAAAACACCTATGCTAAATAGTTTCTAAATTTTGTCCTGAGTTTAGAAATACCCAACGTTTACATGTTCTTTACTTTTTTTGCAAGTTATAGGGCGATAAATACAAGTAGCACTTTGCTATTTCCAAACAACTTTTTTTCAAAATTAGCGCTAGTTACATTGGAACCCTGATATCTGTCAGGAATACCTGAATATCCCTTGACATGTATATATTTTTTTTTAGAAGACAACCCAAAGTATTGATCTAGGCCCATTTTGGTATATTTCATGCCACCATTTCACCGCCAAATGTCATCAAATAAAAAAAAAAGTTCACTTTTTCACAAATTTTGTCACAAACTTTAGGTTTCCCACTGAAATTATTTACAAACAGCTTCTGCAATTAAGGCACAAATGGTTGTAAATGCTTCTTTGGGATCCCCTTTGTTCAGAAATAGCAGACTTATATGGCTTTGGCATTGCTTTTTGGTAATTAGAAGGCCACTAAATGCTGCTGCGCACCACACGTAAATTATGCCCAGCAGTGAAGGGGTTAATTAGGTAGGTTGTAGGGAGCTTGCAGGGTTAATTTTAGCTTTAGGGTAGAGATCAGCCTCCCACCTGACACATCCCACCCCCTGATCCCTCCCAAACAGTTCTCTTCCCTCCCCCACCCCACAATTGTCCCCGCCATCTTAAGTACTGGCAGAAAGTCTGCCAGTACTAAATAAAAGGAGTTTTTCTTTTTTTTAATAAAAAAAAATAAAATGTTTTAGCTGTGATGGACCCCTGCCTTAGCCCCAACCTCCATGATCCCCCCCCCCAGCTCTCTAACCCCCTCCCCTACCTAATTGCCGCCATCTTGGGTACTGGCAGCTGTCTGCCAGTACCCAATTTGCCCCAAAATCAAGTGTTTTTTTTTGCAATTTTTTGCAATTTTTAATGTTTTCTGTAGTGTAGCAGCCCCCCACAATACCCCAACCCCCTCCCCCTCCCAGATCCTTATATATTTATTAATTTTTAATACATTTTTCCCCCCTCTACTTTCTCATTGGTGTCAGTGGCCAGCTAATTGCGCGTGCCCGCGCGCCCCCGCGCCCCCCCCCCGCAGAGTGGCTCTCTCTGCATCGGAGTCTTCTAAAAAGGTATTGCAGGATGCCTCCATATGGAGGCATCACTGCAATACCCTGAGAGCTGCTGGAAGCGATTGCGATCGCTTCCAGCACTCTCTTAGACAACTGACGTACCAGGTACGTCTATTGTCATTAACTGTAAGTTAATGCATGACGTACCTGGTACGTCAGTTGTCATTAAGGGGTTAAACACCAACCCATTGCGAGGGGAGAGTGACCACAGTCATCTGTGCTTTGTGAGCCAAGAGGAGAGTTTTACCGGAAAACTCTGAGAATCCGGTCTGCCCAGTTTGCACTACATTTTAGTGCTTCACCAAATGTGAGTGTATCGTATTTAGTTTACTACTCCAGATATTTTATACAGAATTATGCTATGTCGCACCTTCTCTACTCTTTTTTAGAAGTTTTAAAAACAAACTACTCTTTCCATCCTAAGGTTCTTTCATCTGAAAACATTAATCAAGAAATTGTAGTCCCAAATCTCTGCTCAGCGCCCAAAAAAACAAAACATAAACAAAGATTACTGTATAACGTGAATGTACCAACTGCCTTGAAATTTTATCTTCAAGCCACTAAAGATAGCACCTTGGCAGATTGGCTTAGCATACCTAGTAGCAGGGGAATCTCCTCCTGAAATACTGCTTATTTTACCAGAGTAGTCAACACATCTTGGGCTTTTAGAAATAATCATTCCATTGAATAGATTTGCAAGGCAGTTACTTGGTCATCTTTACATACCTTTACCAAATTCTACCATTTTGACATGTTTGCCTCTTCTGGGGCTGCTTTTTGTAGGAAAGTGCTGCAGGCCTCAGTGCCTGTTTAGGACCTCTACCTGCCTTAACTGTTTTTCCTGCCCTATTTTATGAAGGTCTCGTAGACTTCACAGCTTGGGTATAGGATCCAGCATGTGATGACTCATGGGCCCTATTTATCAACCCATCCGTCAACTTACTTGCATTCGCCGGCACCAATACGCTCGCCTAAGATCGCCTAACATCGCTGCCGCGGACCTGAATACGTTCTCCAAAGTAACCAAAAAAGCTGTCAAAAAGCCACGCACCAAGTACGGGGCGATGAGCAGCGGACTGGTAATAACTAACAGTCATCGATCTCGCTGCTTTTCGGCTTTTTACCAGCTTTATTGGTATACTGTCACTAAAGACCCACACTATACTACACTGTTTACCCCATAACGCTGCTCCCAGACCCCGCCACTTTTAAATAAAGTTATTAACCCCTCCCGAAGCCCACCGCCACCTACATTATACTTATTAACCCCTAATCTGCCCCCCCTACACCGCCGCCACCTACTTTATACTTATTAACCCTTAATCTGCCGCCCCCTACACCGCCGCCACCTACATTATGTTATTAACCCCTACTCTTCCCCCCCCACACTGCCGCCACCTACATAACACTTATTAACCCCTAATCTGCTGTCCCCAACGTTGCCGCCACTATATTAAATGTATTAACCCTTAAACCTAAGTCTAACCCTAACACCCCCTAACTTAAATCTAATTTAAATAAATGTAAATAAATATTACTATCATTAACTACATTATTCCTATTTGAAACTAAATACTTACCTATAAAATAAACCCTAAGATAGCTACAATATAACTAATAGTTACATTGTAGCTAGCTTAGGGTTTATTTTTATTTTACAGGCAAGTTTGTATTTATTTTAACTAGGTAGAATAGTTATTAAATAGTTATTAACTATTTAATAACTACCTAGCTAAAATAAATACAAAAGTACCTGTAAAATAAAACCTAACCTAAGTTACAATTACACCTAACACTACACTTGTGATGATCTGCTGTAGCAGATAATGTTGCAGTGAAAATATTAAGTTTGTATCTCTTTTCCTGATATAGTCAGGCAATATGGTCTTAATAACCTGACTAGTCAGTAGTGAGAGTTACTGTTATATATATATATAGGCACAAAGTCTTAATCTGAATTGTCTTTCCAGATTAGATATTTGAGGAAGTTCAGATGTAAATTAACATACGGTAATATTTCTAGATGAACAAATCAGATATAGATATAATATCCCTTGAGGTAAAGGATTAATCTTCAGCCGCGATATGACAGCAGTAAATTCAGTATCCACTTCACGCACTCACACATACAACTTAAAATATATACAAGTCCATTCTCATAACCAAAGATCAGGTATTATGCAAACGAAGAGACATTGAATACTTAGTTTCAGATGGTAAGTAACATTCAGACTCAGGATAGAATATATGCAGCGTTTTTGATAGAGAGAGCTTGTACCTGGGTGACCGCTCCGGTCGGCGTCTGAAGTGTGAGTGCGGCTTCCGGATTGCTGAAAGTAGTTCTGGCGGCTTCTTGATCCAGAATGAGTATGAGGTGACCGTACAGAAATGGCAGGATTTTGAAAGCTGAAAAGTTCGTTATAACCACAGGTAAAAGGTAAACGATATCCAAGTAGATAGTAAATGACCAAATAAGTAATAAGAGTTCAAGAGAACGAGTCAAGTAAGCATTACTAACTAGAGAAAACAGGATCACTCTAGTATAAGCAATTTCCAGGCAAAGAATGCATGACCTAAAGGAGCTATAAATAGGGAGTTACCTGTTCAAGGCGGGATATACCTTAAAGGTATATCACATACTCCCCCATCAAGGTCTCCCCACATCATCAATGGTTGGTCTCAACGGATACCTTTTGTGAAAACTTTGTACGAGACGTGGGGCATGAACCTCGGATTGTCTTTGCCATGAGTTGTCCTCCGGTCCAAAACCTTTCCACTTCAGAAGATATTCCAGGTGTCGACCTCGAATTCTCGAATCCAAAATCCTCTCAATTTCATATTCCTCCTGATCATCTATCTGAAGAGCAGGGGGGTTAAGTTTATCATCCCTATTTGCTGTCTTGTATGGTTTTATTAGTGATACATGAAATGTGGGATGTATTTTATAGGAAGGAGGTAATACCAATCTGACAGTAGAAGGATTCACTATTTTATCTATTTCGAAAAGGGCCAATAAACTGGTTTGCTAATTTCTTTGAAGGTACATGTACCTTTAGGTTTTTAATCGATAAAAGAACTTTATCACCAACTTTGTATTGAGGACTAGGTCTATGGTGCAAATCATAATAAAACTTCTGATAATTCTTGGCTTCCATGAGATGAGTTTTAACCAATGCTAAACGTTCCTGCAAATTAATTGAGTAATCTTTAGCAACTGATGAGTTCACCTCTGTATTGGTAATCAATATGTTAGTTGGATGATATCCATATGTTACATAAAAAGGAGTAATTTTTGTTGATGTTGAAATTGAGTTGTTATATGAAAACTCGGCCATGGGTAAATAATCAATCCAATCATCCTGAAGATGGGATATATAACATCGTAAATATTGTTCTAAAGTTTGGTTTAATTTTTCTGTCATTCCATTAGTTTGTGGGTAAAATGCTGTTGAATACCTAGAGTTTATTTTCAGCAATTTACATAAGGATCTCCAGAATGCCGAGGTAAATTGTGTTCCCCTGTCTGTGACAATAGTTGTTGGAAGCCCATGTAACTTTACTATATGGTTTAGGAAAACATTAGCAGTAGTGTAAGCGTTAGGTAAGCTTTTCAATGGTATAAAATGTCCCATCTTTGTTAAGTGATCTATTACTACTAATATAGTATTATGTCGATGTGACATGGGCAAATCTACAATGAAGTCCATTGAAATCGTGGACCAGGGCCTATCAGGAACTGGCAGTGGGTTTAACAATCCAATCGGTCCCCTGTGATCAACTTTATTTCTAGCGCAAGTATCGCATGAGGTGACATATTCTTGAATATCTTGATCCATTTGCGGCCACCAAAAATGTCTTCTTGTTTTTTCTATGGTCTTTCGTATTCCCGTATGACCAGATAAGGGTTCGTCGTGGGTGTTCTTTAATATATGAGTTCTCATTACTTTCGGTACATATAACTTGTCTTTATGATAATAAAGACCTGTTTCTGGTTTTTCAATACAATTCTTAGGGAAAACGTCTTCTTTCTTTATTGCCTTTTTTATTTCCTTCTCCAGAGTAGTTAATACTCCAATAAATTTTTCAGCTGGTATAACAGGAACTATCACATCATGATGTGATTCTTCTTGTATTCTCGATAGAGCGTCTGCCTTAACGTTCAGGTGACCGGGTTTGTATGTAATTATAAAATTGAATCTGTCCATAAATAAAGACCATCTTACTTGTCGAGCAGACAAGGTTTTGCTTTTCTTTAAGTATTCTAAATTCTTGTGATCTGTGAATGCTTTGAATGGTTTCTCAGTTCCTTCTAATAAGTGTCTCCATTGTTCAAGAGAAGTTTTTATGGCTAGTAACTCCTTATCTCCTATGCTATAATTAATTTCGGCAGGAGAAAATCTTCTGGAGTAGTAACCAACTGGGTTCAACTCTGTCTGTTCCTTATTGCATTGTGAAAGAATGGCTCCAATTCCAGAACAGAAACTTTATTCTGTTCACATGAAAAAGACATTTTTCTTGCTTTGCATATAATTTATGCTCTTTTAATCTTGTTAAAACCCATCGGACATGTTTTTCGTGTTCTTGTGGGTTCTTCGAATAAATAAGTATATCATCTAGATATACAATGAGTAAGACAGACAAGGCCGCTGCAGAGCGTGACGTAGAGGGGAGAGTCCTATTGCTGCCAAGCCGATAGGGAATGTTGCTCACAGCCCCGTGAGGTGCAAATCAAACGCGGCTAAGCACAAGCCGCAAAAAATATGTAAAGAGCAATGAGGAAATGCAGCACTCGTGGGACACCGACGTGTAGTTAAAAGACAAAACTTTATTCCATAGTTATAAAATAACAGGTAGGATCAGGGAATTAACCCCTTACGCGTTTCGTGCTCCGCCTGAGCACTTAGTCATAGGGATATTAGCTTAAACCGGACATGGCCTATTTAAAGGCACAATGTCCAATCAAGCAATATTTCAGAAAATTTAAAAAACAATAATATAAAAACATGTTGACATTGAACATGATCATCTTACAATATGTATACATGAATTAGCCAAACATCAGTGAATATTAGATCCAAAAATAAACAATTTTGTATCACATCATAGTTCCGTAATATTATATGCAACAACTCATTGCTAAAAAAACTTCATAAACATTGATATTGTGACAATGATATGCTAAAGACACCCTGTGTATAAGAAAACTTTTACCCAATACATTACATATTTTGACTAACCTAGTACGTTTGTGCTACGTGAAAACTAACGTTAATACCTTATTCTTTAGTAAATACAAGAAAAATCAAAGCAGTACATTACATAACACTGAACATGGTTAGTGATGAAGTATGAAATATATATATATGTCTTGGGATCAATCGATATCCAAATAGCATGGTGTGACATTATAAACTGAAGATTAAATAGATATCAGTCTATAAATAGACTCATGTCCCATTGCTTATTTAAACCTTCAGGGGTAACCGTTCTTAATTTGTATATCCAGTACATTTCCTGTTTGAGTAACATTTTATTTCTGTTTCCCCCTCTGGTCGGTGGATGAATTTTGTCAATGACTTTAAATGTCATATTGAATTTAATTGTCATATGAATGCTAAAATGGTGCCGTGCAATTGCTGAATTTTTATTATACATTTTAGTGTCATATATATGTTCCCTCATGCGAGATCTTAATTCTCTACTGGTCTGACCTGTATATTGCATGTGACACAGATTGCATTCGAGTAAATATACAACATAATGGCTCCTGCAATTTGCATAGAAACCAATGTTGTAACACTCAAGGGTTACAGTACTTGAAAAAGTTTCTCCTCTGCCTATGATGTCACAGGTTGAACAGGGACCAGTGCAACATCTAAAAGTGCCTTTCTTGTGTAACCATGTACCCGTTCTCTGTTTTTTAGAGGACACTAAGCTTGGTGACAATTTGTTGGCTAGAGTGGGCGCCCGTCTGGGAAAAAACTTACACTTGTCTATGATCTCACTTAGTATCTCATCTTGTTGTAAGATTTGTAAATTTCTCTTTAAGATACCACATACCTGGTTGTACTGATTAGAGTATTCTGTTGAGAAAACAATAGGAGAATCTGCAAAATCCCTGCTATCTTTCTTTTGTTTCGATAGCAGACACTGTTGTGTATTAACACTAGCTTGTTGGATGCTATTATCCAAAAGCTTGGTGTTATACCCTCTTTTGATGAGTCTATCTTTGAGCGCTGCAGCCTGTTTTTCAAAAAGCTCATCTGAATTTGTGTTCCTCCTAATTCTCAAAAATTGGGCCCTAAGTATTGATCTAATTAAGTGTGGTGGATGACAAGATCTCGCATGCAATATAGAGTTACCTGCAGTTGGCTTTCGGAATGTATCGGTCACTATGCTCTCTGTGTCAATCATACCTGTCAATGTAAGATCGAGAAAATTAACAGTATTACAATTGCTTTCACCAATGAATTTTAAATTTAAATTGTTGTCATTTAGGAATTCCATAAATTCCATCTCATTTACAGTTTCATCAACTATGAACAACAAATCATCTATATAGCGCATGTATGTGACAGCGGACTTCATATACGGATTTTCTTCAGTAAAAATAACATTATTCTCCCACCAACCTACATACAGGCTGGCGAAAGAGG
This sequence comes from Bombina bombina, assembly GCF_027579735.1. NCBI lineage: Eukaryota > Metazoa > Chordata > Amphibia > Anura > Bombinatoridae > Bombina > Bombina bombina. The sequence continues at coordinate 1,285,353,164 of NC_069500.1, forward strand.
GCGCAAATTTAGCACCCATGGCAGTGCCACAAACCTGTAAATAAAATTCACTGTCAAACATACAATAATTGTGTTGCAAAAGAAATTCAATTATTTCACAAATTAATATCTTAGTTTCTTCTGATAAATTGGTGTCTTGATCCAAAAAATATCTAATGGCTCTAACTCCCAAAGAGTGAGGTATAGAAGAGTACAAGGATGCGACATCTGCCACAATCCAATGATAACCAGTTTTCCACTTAACCTTTTGTAAATTGTTGATCAAATGTGAAGAATCTCTTAAATAACTATAAAGTGTAATTACAATTGGTTGCAATAATGAGTCTATCCACTCCGACAGAGGCTCAAAAAGTGAGCCTATGCCAGAGATGATAGGTCGACCAGGTGGGGAAACAAGGCTCTTGTGTGTCTTGGGAAGGTGATGAAATATGGGAATAGATGGATAATTTGGGACCAATATATTGATTTCTTTCTTTGTTAGAATACCCAAGGATACTGTTTGTTCTAAGATTCTTAGTAGTTTCTTTTTAAATTCACAAGTTGGATTATTAGTTAACTTCCTGTAGGTTGAAACATCATTTAACTGTCTTTTTGCCTCTAAAATGTAGTCTACTTTATTTAATACCACAACATTCCCTCCTTTATCACTTGCTCTTATAGTGATATTGTCGTTGGCCTGTAAAGTTTTTAAAGCTCTAAATTCTCCTTTAGTGAGATTGGGTTGAATATGTGTTGTTTTGCACTTGCTTTCTAATTCTAGGATATCCCTCTCCACTTGTTTCTGAAATATATTCAGAAATTTGCCCCTAAACTGGACAGGATAAAAATCAGAAGTTTTTTGTTTTGGTGTTGACATATTGAGTTCATCAGGACCTACATTGGAAGTTTCTAAATCCCTTAGTGTGTTTAAACTAGTTAAATCCTGGAAATCAAAATGGGTGCTCTGTGTGTCTAACTGCTGTGATGTTGAGTTACTTCCTATTTCCTCTGTAGATGGACTGTCATGATATTCAATGCCTCTATCATCCTTAAAGAAACGTTTCAACGTTAGTTTGCGCACAAACTTGTTTACATCGATAATGGTTTTAAAGGCTGAAAAACTATGGGATGGGGCAAACCCCAAACCTTTGCATAATACATTTTTTTGTCCTTCTGTCAGAGGATTATCAGAAAGATTGATTACAGTCAGTGTTTCTTGTGTCCCTTGGATTTTCTTGCTGATTTTCTTCTGTCGTCTGCCTGTCCTTCTCGTCCGTCCCCTAAAGGGACAGTTCTAACTTTTTTTTTTTAATAAATTTTTATTGAGGGACTGCATAGTACAATGAGCAAATATACTTAAAAATGTACATTAGTGATAAATCAAACGTTGTATAGTACCCAGATGCATATCAAACATTCAAAGAGTCCACTGATTTGACAATATAGTTCAAAAATACAGTACACGCATATTACATGTTTGATATATGCTATAATATTTGATAGTACTCCAGGTATTGTAGTCCTCATTTTCATTCCCTTTATGCTTGCTAGGCCACTCTTGGACCTGCTATGAAGAGGTGTTGTAGAACTAGGGATTCATTATAAACAAACAAAACAAACAAAAATTTGCATCCTAAAATGATGTGTTATAATAACATGCTAAAACAAACATTCATGTAAAGTAGATGCGAACAGCTAGAACTGGAAAAATCTAAATAATATAACACACTCCGGGTACTCATGACTAATAGAGAAGATGTTTAAAAGCAGGCGTTGGAGAAGGTTTTACAGCACAATGGTTGTACAATTTTTAAGGTCACAGTTGGCGAGCAATGAAAAGTAACTCATTAATGTAAATAAACGCTTATTGCAGGGGAACGCTTCAGTGTCTCTATTCATTTATCGCCTATACAGTTTAGCCTCTGAACTATCTGTTTCTGTTGATGCCGCTTCTGTAGGATGTATGTGTACCCCTTTGTGCGCTGCCCCGGCCGCTGGCCGCGCCCCAATGTTCACTATAAAAATGCGTAGCATGCGCCATCAATTGATCATAGGAGAAGATGGTGATTTCTTATAGGGATCTACAGAAGTCAAGTGTTGCCTCCCTTAAACTGTTAGCATCCTCCCCCCTGCATATGCGCAGATTTAAAGTAGGATATGTGATATCTATATGTGCCTAGTCAGTGCATATACATGACAGCCAAGCCTTTTACCATACATCGCTAACAGAATCATAATATTCCCCAGCATAGAGTGCTCTACCCATATTAACTAAAAAATAAATACAGCAAAACTAAACAAAACAGCCCCGGGTCAAGTAAGAACATACGAGATAGGATAATATGAGTCTTGCAAGGTGTACTTTGGTAAAGCCATCATCTAGTGTCTTTCAGCGTTTAACACCCAGATTTTCAAACATTATAATACGTCTTTTACCCCCCAGAGTATTCCAACATAGGGTACCTAGCCTTGAACGTCTCCGGAGGGGTTGTTAAAACAGGTTTAACCCCTCTGATCACCGGGGCTGTCTTTCCAAACTGCATGAAGGATGTGCCTGGGTGACCCCATCTCCAAATTGAGCCGTATGTTTTACTAGGTTTACCGATCTGCAGATTATGGATTAAGGCATCGTCCGGAGGATCCTCTGATATCATGCGGGTCAGCATCTCTGCCCTCCCCCTCTCCACAAGCGGCAGCTCTGTTTGCGGTATCGCTCTGGGTTGCAGGGTTATATCAGACCGTTTCCCGGGTGGTCTTGCATTTACAGGTGTTCCACACACATCACCGGCAACACAGGCGATATTGAAATCTTGAGCTTTTACTGAGTTGATGCCGGGAGCTATTACCGGATAGTAGGTGGTATTCTCCTGCTCCTGATAACCGGAGTAAGGGAGGAGGTAAGTAGCTTTCAGGATTCGGGTCAGTTCTAACTTTTGAGCGGACTGCCCCTCCTTCTTGATTGAAGTCCCCATCTGATGCCTGTAGGGAAGGAACTATATTAGAAGGGATAGAAGAAAGAGAGGATGAAGAAGAGGAAGAAGAGGAAGAAAAGGAAGAGGAAAGAGAAGTTGTTGACAAAGCTGTGGAGACACAGCTCCCCTCAGAATAGTTGGACTCATGGTCAGAGGTGTCAGTGGATGAAAATGCCACTTTCTTGTCCCTTTTGTTTTTGTTTTTGAGAATTGACTTGGGTGCTGTTTCGTTGTCTTGTTCAGGCCCTCTTGTTTTTTCTTCATTCCTTCTTGTATTCTTATTTGAAAAATTTCTTCCAAATCGCCTTCTGGGGCCTCTATGAAATCTTGACCAATTGTAAACTCTTTGATTAGCATAGTCATCCCAGTCTCTGGAAAACTTTGTACCTTTTCTTTGTGCTAATTCAGCATCCATTTTGTGTACTTTAGCTTTTAAATTTTTCTTGTAGCCCTTGTATTTGTCGTTGTTATTATCCTTCATGCTTTTCAAGTCTGATTTTACATTGTCAATCTTGTCTTTTAGCCTGTCTCGCTTTAGGGTCTTGCTTTTGTTAATAATTCCCATCAATGTAAGAGAACAGGTAGTCAGGGCATCATTCCATTCCTGCTGTAAAGTACTGTCTTCCAAATCAAAAGTAGGGAATTTGTTAATTCTAAGTCCCCTGGGGATCCTCTGCACATCAATATAGTGGGTGAATGAGACAATGTCCCACATTAGTCTCAAATCCGTTAACAATAGCTTTTCAAATTGATTAAAGAGTCCCTTTAAATCCAATCCTTTTTCTCCATTACTTCCTCCTGTCATGAATATTTTTTCAAAGAAATCCTTTCTGCTTGCTATATTAAAAATAGTTTCACTGATGTTAGCTTCTTCTTGTTCCATATTGAAAAAATGTAACTGATCCTTATAACCTTATTAAGTATAATATTGAAGAAATATATATACTTTTGTGTTGAGGTGTCCCCACTCTCACTGATTTATGAGCTGTGATTAACAATATACCCTTAACTATTCCTTGTGAAAAACGGCTTATAAGGCTATGCAATATGCTATATTTTCAAATATAGCCTAGTACAGTTAGGTGAATGAAAAAAACTCTCTCATCACAAAAATCGCTGAAAAAACCAATCTCATGGACAGTTCAACATATGTATTTCTTTGATGTAAGGAGTAAATTCACACTTACTAGGTGACGATCTGCTTCCTCTGATTCCTCGGTCGAGCTGGCCAAACAATACGCTAGACGCTGGGAGTAAGACAGACAAGGCCGCTGCAGAGCGTGACGTAGAGGGGAGAGTCCTATTGCTGCCAAGCCGATAGGGAATGTTGCTCACAGCCCCGTGAGGTGCAAATCAAACGCGGCTAAGCACAAGCCGCAAAAAATATGTAGAGAGCAATGAGGAAATGCAGCACTCGTGGGACACCGACGTGTAGTTAAAAGACAAAACTTTATTCAATAGTTATAAAATCACAGGTAGGATCAGGGAATTAACCCCTTACGCGTTTTGTGCTCCGCCTGAGCACTTAGTCATAGGGATATTAGCTTAAACCGGACATGGCCTATTTAAAGGCACAGTGTCCAATCAAGCAATATTTCAGAAAATTTAAAAAACAATAATATAAAAACATGTTGACATTGAACATGATCATCTTACAATATGTATACATGAATTAGCCAAACATCAGTGAATATTAGATCCAAAAATAAACAATTTTGTATCACATCATAGTTCCGTAATATTATATGCAACAACTCATTGCTACAAAAAACTTCATAAACATTGATATTGTGACAATGATATGCTAAAGACACCCTGTGTATAAGAAAACTTTTACCCAATACATTACATATTTTGACTAACCTAGTACGTTTGTGCTACGTGAAAACTAACGTTAATACCTTATTCTTTAGTAAATACAAGAAAAATCAAAGCAGTACATTACATAACACTGAACATGGTTAGTGATGAAGTATGAAATATATATATATGTCTTGGGATCAATCGATATCCAAATAGCATGGTGTGACATTATAAACTGAAGATTAAATAGATATCAGTCTATAAATAGACTCATGTCCCATTCCTTATTTAAACCTTCAGGGGTAACCGTTCTTAATTTGTATATCCAGTACATTTCCTGTTTGAGTAACATTTTATTTCTGTTTCCCCCTCTGGTCGGTGGATAAATTTTGTCAATGACTTTAACTGTCATATTGAATTTATTTGTCATATGCATGCTAAAATGGTGCCGTGCAATTGCTGAATTTTTATTATACATTTTAGTGTCATATATATGTTCCCTCATGCGAGATCTTAATTCTCTACTGGTCTGACCTGTATATTGCATGTGACACAGATTGCATTCGAGTAAATATACAACATAATGGCTCCTGCAATTTGCATAGAAACCAATGTTGTAACTCTCAAGGGTTACAGTACTTGAAAAAGTTTCTGCTCTGCCTATGATGTCACAGGTTGAACAGGGACCAGTGCCACATCTAAAAGTGCCTTTCTTGTGTAACCATGTACCCGTTCTCTGTTTTTTAGAGGACACTAAGCTTGGTGACAATTTGTTGGCTAGAGTGGGCGCCCGTCTGGGAACAAACTTACACTTGTCTATGATCTCACTTAGTATCTCATCTTGTTGTAAGATTTGTAAATTTCTCTTTAAGATACCACATACCTGGTTGTACTGATTAGAGTATTTTGTTGAGAAAACAATAGGAGAATCTGCAAAATCCCTGCTATCTTTCTTTTGTTTCGATAGCAGACACTGTTGTGTATTAACACTAGCTTGTTGGATGCTATTATCCAAAAGCTTGGTGTTATACCTTCTTTTGATGAGTCTATCTTTGAGCGCTGCAGCCTGTTTTTCAAAAAGCTCATCTGAATTTGTGTTCCTCCTAATTCTCAAAAATTGGGCCCTAGGTATTGATCTAATTAAGTGTGGTGGATGACAAGATCTCGCATGCAATATAGAGTTACCTGCAGTTGGCTTTCGGAATGTATCTGTCACTATGCTCTCTGTGTCAATCATACCTGTCAATGTAAGATCGAGAAAATTAACAGTATTACAATTGCTTTCACCAATGAATTTTAAATTTAAATTGTTGTCATTTAGGAATTCCATAAATTCCATCTCATTTACAGTTTCATCAACTATGAACAACAAATCATCTATATAGCGCATGTATGCGACAGTGGACTTCATATACGGATTTTCTTCAGTAAAAATAACATTACAGGTTGGCGAAAGAGGGGTGCAAATTTAGCACCCATGGCAGTGCCACAAACCTGTAAATAAAATTCACTGTCAAACATACAATAATTGTGTTGCAAAAGAAATTCAATTATTTCACAAATTAATATCTTAGTTTCTTCTGAAAAATTGGTGTCTTGATCCAAAAAATATCTAATGGCTCTAACTCCCAAAGAGTGAGGTATACAAGAGTACAAGGATGCGACATCTGCCACAATCCAATGATAACCAGTTTTCCACTTAACCTTTTGTAAATTGTTGATCAAATGTGAAGAATCTCTTAAATAACTATAAAGTGTAATTACAATTGGTTGCAATAATGAGTCTATCCACTCCGACAGAGGCTCAAAAAGTGAGCCTATGCCGGAGATGATAGGTCGACCAGGTGGGGAAACAAGGCTCTTGTGTGTCTTGGGAAGGTGATGAAATATGGGAATAGATGGATAATTTGGGACCAATATATTGATTTCTTTCTTTGTTAGAATACCCAAGGATACTGTTTGTTCTAAGATTCCTAGTAGTTTCTTTTTAAATTCACAAGTTGGATTATTAGTTAACTTCCTGTAGGTTGAAACATCATTTAACTGTCTTTTTGCCTCTAAAATGTAGTCTACTTTATTTAATACCACAACATTCCCTCCTTTATCACTTGCTCTTATAGTGATATTGTCGTTGGCCTGTAAAGTTTTTAAAGCTCTAAATTCTCCTTTAGTGAGATTGGGTTGAATATGTGTTGTTTTGCACTTGCTTTCTAATTCTAGGATATCCCTCTCCACTTGTTTCTGAAATATATTCAGAAATTTGCCCCTAAACTGGACAGGATAAAAATCAGAAGTTTTTTGTTTTGGTGTTGACATATTGAGTTCATCAGGACCTACATTGGAAGTTTCTAAATCCCTTAGTGTGTTTAAACTAGTTAAATCCTGGAAATCAAAATGGGTGCTCTGTGTGTCTAACTGCTGTGATTTTGAGTTACTTCCTATTTCCTCTGTAGATGGACTGTCATGATATTCAATGCCTCTATCATCCTTAAAGAAACGTTTCAACGTTAGTTTGCGCACAAACTTGTTTACATCGATAATGGTTTTAAAGGCTGAAAAACTATGGGATGGGGCAAACCCCAAACCTTTGCTTAATACATTTTTTTGTCCTTCTGTCAGAGGATAATCAGAAAGATTGATTACAGTCAGTGTTTCTTGTGTCCCTTGGATTTTCTTGCTGATTTTCTTCTGTCGTCTGCCTGCCCTTCTCGTCCGTCCCCTAAAGGGACAGTTCTAACTTTTGAGCGGACTGCCCCTCCTTCTTGATTGAAGTCCCCATCTGATGCCTGTAGGGAAGGAACTATATTAGAAGGGATAGAAGAGAGAGAGGATGAAGAAGAGGAAGAAGAGGAAGAAAAGGAAGAGGAAAGAGAAGTTGTTGACAAAGCTGTGGAGACACAGCTCCCCTCAGAATAGTTGGACTCATGGTCAGAGGTGTCAGTGGATGAAAATGCCACTTTCTTGTCCCTTTTGTTTTTGTTTTTGAGAATTTACTTGGGTGCTGTTTCTTTGTCTTGTTCAGGCCCTCTTGTTTTTTCTTCATTCCTTCTTGTATTCTTATTTGAAAAATCTCTTCCAAATCGCCTTCTGGGGCCTCTCTGAAATCTTGACCAATTGTAAACTCTTTGATTAGCATAGTCATCCCAGTCTCTGGAAAACTTTGTACCTTTTCTTTGTGCTAATTCAGCATCCATTTTGTGTACTTTAGCTTTTAAATTTTTCTTGTAGCCCTTGTATTTGTCTTTGTTATTATCCTTCATGCTTTTCAAGTCTGATTTTACATTGTCAATCTTGTCTTTTAGCCTGTCTCGCTTTAGGGTCTTGCTTTTGTTAATAATTCCCATCAATGTAAGAGAACAGGTAGTCAGGGCATCATTCCTTTCCTGCTGTAAAGTACTGTCTTCCAAATCAAAAGTAGGGAATTTGTTCATTCTAAGTCCCCTGGGGATTCTCTGCACATCAATATAGTGGGTGAATGAGACAATGTCCCACATTAGTCTCAAATCCGTTAACAATAGCTTTTCAAATTGATTAAAGAGTCCCTTTAAATCCAATCCTTTTTCTCCATTACTTCCTCCTGTCATGAATATTTTTTCAAAGAAATCCTTTCTGCTTGCTATATTAAAAATAGTTTCACTGATGTTAGCTTCTTCTTGTTCCATATTGAAAAAATGTAACTGATCCTTATAACCTTATTAAGTATAATATTGAAGAAATATATATACTTTTGTGTTGAGGTGTCCCCACTCTCACTGATTTATGAGCTGTGATTAACAATATACCCTTAACTATTCCTTGTGAAAAACGGCTTATAAGGCTATGCAATATGCTATATTTTCAAATATAGCCTAGTACAGTTAGGTGAATGAAAAAAACTCTCTCATCACAAAAATCGCTGAAAAAACCAATCTCATGGACAGTTCAACATATGTATTTCTTTGATGTAAGGAGTAAATTCACACTTACTAGGTGACGATCTGCTTCCTCTGATTCCTCGGTCGAGCTGGCCAAACAATACGCTAGACGCTGGGAGTAAGACAGACAAGGCCGCTGCAGAGCGTGACGTAGAGGGGAGAGTCCTATTGCTGCCAAGCCGATAGGGAATGTTGCTCACAGCCCCGTGAGGTGCAAATCAAACGCGGCTAAGCACAAGCCGCAAAAAATATGTAGAGAGCAATGAGGAAATGCAGCACTCGTGGGACACCGACGTGTAGTTAAAAGACAAAACTTTATTCAATAGTTATAAAATCACAGGTAGGATCAGGGAATTAACCCCTTACGCGTTTTGTGCTCCGCCTGAGCACTTAGTCATAGGGATATTAGCTTAAACCGGACATGGCCTATTTAAAGGCACAGTGTCCAATCAAGCAATATTTCAGAAAATTTAAAAAACAATAATATAAAAACATGTTGACATTGAACATGATCATCTTACAATATGTATACATGAATTAGCCAAACATCAGTGAATATTAGATCCAAAAATAAACAATTTTGTATCACATCATAGTTCCGTAATATTATATGCAACAACTCATTGCTACAAAAAACTTCATAAACATTGATATTGTGACAATGATATGCTAAAGACACCCTGTGTATAAGAAAACTTTTACCCAATACATTACATATTTTGACTAACCTAGTACGTTTGTGCTACGTGAAAACTAACGTTAATACCTTATTCTTTAGTAAATACAAGAAAAATCAAAGCAGTACATTACATAACACTAAACATGGTTAGTGATGAAGTATGAAATATATATATATGTCTTGGGATCAATCGATATCCAAATAGCATGGTGTGACATTATAAACTGAAGATTAAATAGATATCAGTCTATAAATATACTCATGTCCCATTCCTTATTTAAACCTTCAGGGGTAACCGTTCTTAATTTGTATATCCAGTACATTTCCTGTTTGAGTAACATTTTATTTCTGTTTCCCCCTCTGGTCGGTGGATAAATTTTGTCAATGACTTTAACTGTCATATTGAATTTATTTGTCATATGCATGCTAAAATGGTGCCGTGCAATTGCTGAATTTTTATTATACATTTTAGTGTCAAATATATGTTCCCTCATGCGAGATCTTAATTCTCTACTGGTCTGACCTGTATATTGCATGTGACACAGATTGCATTCGAGTAAATATACATCATAATGGCTCCTGCAATTTGCATAGAAACCAATGTTGTAACTCTCAAGGGTTACAGTACTTGAAAAAGTTTCTCCTCTGCCTATGATGTCACAGGTTGAACAGGGACCAGTGCCACATCTAAAAGTGCCTTTCTTGTGTAACCATGTACCCGTTCTCTGTTTTTTAGAGGACAGTAAGCTTGGTGACAATTTGTTGGCTAGAGTGGGCGCCCGTCTGGGAACAAACTTACACTTGTCTATGATCTCACTTAGTATCTCATCTTGTTGTAAGATTTGTAAATTTCTCTTTAAGATACCACATACCTGGTTGTACTGATTAGAGTATTTTGTTGAGAAAACAATAGGAGAATCTGCAAAATCGCTGCTATCTTTCTTTTGTTTCGATAGCAGACACTGTTGTGTATTAACACTAGCTTGTTGGATGCTATTATCCAAAAGCTTGGTGTTATACCCTCTTTTGATGAGTCTATCTTTGAGCGCTGCAGCCTGTTTTTCAAAAAGCTCATCTGAATTTGTGTTCCTCCTAATTCTCAAAAATTGGGCCCTAGGTATTGATCTAATTAAGTGTGGTGGATGACAAGATCTCGCATGCAATATAGAGTTACCTGCAGTTGGCTTTCGGAATGTATCTGTCACTATGCTCTCTGTGTCAATCATACCTGTCAATGTAAGATCGAGAAAATTAACAGTATTACAATTGCTTTCACCAATGAATTTTAAATTTAAATTGTTGTCATTTAGGAATTCCATAAATTCCATCTCATTTACAGTTTCATCAACTATGAACAACAAATCATCTATATAGCGCATGTATGCGACAGTGGACTTCATATACGGATTTTCTTCAGTAAAAATAACATTACAGGTTGGCGAAAGAGGGCGCAAATTTAGCACCCATGGCAGTGCCACAAACCTGTAAATAAAATTCACTGTCAAACATACAATAATTGTGTTGCAAAAGAAATTCAATTATTTCACAAATTAATATCTTAGTTTCTTCTGAAAAATTGGTGTCTTGATCCAAAAAATATCTAATGGCTCTAACTCCCAAAGAGTGAGGTATACAAGAGTACAAGGATGCGACATCTGCCACAATCCAATGATAACCAGTTTTCCACTTAACCTTTTGTAAATTGTTGATCAAATGTGAAGAATCTCTTAAATAACTATAAAGTGTAATTACAATTGGTTGCAATAATGAGTCTATCCACTCCGACAGAGGCTCAAAAAGTGAGCCTATGCCGGAGATGATAGGTCGACCAGGTGGGGAAACAAGGCTCTTGTGTGTCTTGGGAAGGTGATGAAATATGGGAATAGATGGATAATTTGGGACCAATATATTGATTTCTTTCTTTGTTAGAATACCCAAGGATACTGTTTGTTCTAAGATTCTTAGTAGTTTCTTTTTAAATTCACAAGTTGGATTATTAGTTAACTTCCTGTAGGTTGAAACATCATTTAACTGTCTTTTTGCCTCTAAAATGTAGTCTACTTTATTTAATACCACAACATTCCCTCCTTTATCACTTGCTCTTATAGTGATATTGTCGTTGGCCTGTAAGGTTTTTAAAGCTCTAAATTCTCCTTTAGTGAGATTGGGTTGAATATGTGTTGTTTTGCACTTGCTTTCTAATTCTAGGATATCCCTCTCCACTTGTTTCTGAAATATATTCAGAAATTTGCCCCTAAACTGGACAGGATAAAAATCAGATGTTTTTTGTTTTGGTGTTGACATATTGAGTTCATCAGGACCTACATTGGAAGTTTCTAAATCCCTTAGTGTGTTTAAACTAGTTAAATCCTGGAAATCAAAATGGGTGCTCTGTGTGTCTAACTGCTGTGATGTTGAGTTACTTCCTATTTCCTCTGTAGATGGACTGTCATGATATTCAATGCCTCTATCATCCTTAAAGAAACGTTTCAACGTTAGTTTGCGCACAAACTTGTTTACATCGATAATGGTTTTAAAGGCTGAAAAACTATGGGATGGGGCAAACCCCAAACCTTTGCTTAATACATTTTTTTGTCCTTCTGTCAGAGGATAATCAGAAAGATTGATTACAGTCAGTGTTTCTTGTGTCCCTTGGATTTTCTTGCTGATTTTCTTCTGTTGTCTGCCTGCCCTTCTCGTCCGTCCCCTAAAGGGACAGTTCTAACTTTTGAGCGGACTGCCCCTCCTTCTTGATTGAAGTCCCCATCTGATGCCTGTAGGGAAGGAACTATATTAGAAGGGATAGAAGAGAGAGAGGATGAAGAAGAGGAAGAAGAGGAAGAAAAGGAAGAGGAAAGAGAAGTTGTTGACAAAGCTGTGGAGACACAGCTCCCCTCAGAATAGTTGGACTCATGGTCAGAGGTGTCAGTGGATGAAAATGCCACTTTCTTGTCCCTTTTGTTTTTGTTTTTGAGAATTTACTTGGGTGCTGTTTTTTTGTCTTGTTCAGGCCCTCTTGTTTTTTCTTCATTCCTTCTTGTATTCTTATTTGAAAAATCTCTTCCAAATCGCCTTCTGGGGCCTCTCTGAAACCTTGACCAATTGTAAACTATTTGATTAGCATAGTCATCCCAGTCTCTGGAAAACTTTGTACCTTTTCTTTGTGCTAATTCAGCATCCATTTTGTGTACTTTAGCTTTTAAATTTTTCTTGTAGCCCTTGTATTTGTCTTTGTTATTATCCTTCATGCTTTTCAAGTCTGATTTTACATTGTCAATCTTGTCTTTTAGCCTGTCTCGCTTTAGGGTCTTGCTTTTGTTAATAATTCCCATCAATGTAAGAGAACAGGTAGTCAGGGCATCATTCCATTCCTGCTGTAAAGTACTGTCTTCCAAATCAAAAGTAGGGAATTTGTTCATTCTAAGTCCCCTGGGGATTCTCTGCACATCAATATAGTGGGTGAATGAGACAATGTCCCACATTAGTCTCAAATCCGTTAACAATAGCTTTTCAAATTGATTAAAGAGTCCCTTTAAATCCAATCCTTTTTCTCCATTACTTCCTCCTGTCATGAATATTTTTTCAAAGAAATCCTTTCTGCTTGCTATATTAAAAATAGTTTCACTGATGTTAGCTTCTTCTTGTTCCATATTGAAAAAATGTAACTGATCCTTATAACCTTATTAAGTATAATATTGAAGAAATATATATACTTTTGTGTTGAGGTGTCCCCACTCTCACTGATTTATGAGCTGTGATTAACAATATACCCTTAACTATTCCTTGTGAAAAACGGCTTATAAGGCTATGCAATATGCTATATTTTCAAATATAGCCTAGTACAGTTAGGTGAATGAAAAAAACTCTCTCATCACAAAAATCGCTGAAAAAACCAATCTCATGGACAGTTCAACATATGTATTTCTTTGATGTAAGGAGTAAATTCACACTTACTAGGTGACGATCTGCTTCCTCTGATTCCTCGGTCGAGCTGGCCAAACAATACGCTAGACGCTGGGAGTAAGACAGACAAGGCCGCTGCAGAGCGTGACGTAGAGGGGAGAGTCCTATTGCTGCCAAGCCGATAGGGAATGTTGCTCACAGCCCCGTGAGGTGCAAATCAAACGCGGCTAAGCGCAAGCCGCAAAAAACAAAATTTATGCTTACCTGATAAATTCATTTCTCCTGTAGTGTGGTCAGTCCACGGGTCATCATTACTTCTGGGATATTATCTCCTCCCCTACAGGAAGTGCAAGAGGATTCACCCAGCAGAGCTGCTATATAGCTCCTCCCCTCTACGTCACCTCCAGTCATTCGACCAAAGGACCAACGAGAAAGGAGAAGCCCAAGGGTGTAGTGGTGACTGGAGTATAATCCAAAAATTTTTTAGCCTGCCATAAAAAACAGGGCAGGCCGTGGACTGACCACACTACAGGAGAAATGAATTTATCAGGTAAGCATAAATTTTGTTTTCTCCTGTTAAGTGTGGTCAGTCCACGGGTCATCATTACTTCTGGGATACCAATACCAAAGCAAAAGTACACGGATGACGGGAGGGACAGGCAGGCTCTTTATACGGAGGGAACCACTGCCTGAAGAACCTTTCTCCCAAAAACAGCCTCCGAAGAAGCAAAAGTGTCAAATTTGTAAAATTTGGAAAAAGTATGAAGAGAAGACCAAGTTGCAGCCTTGCAAATCTGTTCAACAGAAGCCTCATTCTTAAAGGCCCAAGTGGAAGCCACAGCTCTAGTAGAATGAGCTGTAATTCTTTCAGGAGGCTGCTGTCCAGCAGTCTCATAGGCTAATCGTATTATGCTACGAAGCCAAAAAGAGAGAGAGGTAGCCGAAGCTTTTTGACCTCTCCTCTGACCAGAATAAACGACAAACAGGGAAGACGTTTGACGAAAATCCTTAGTTGCCTGTAGATAAAATTTCAGGGCACGGACTACATCTAGATTGTGTAGCAGACGTTCCTTCTTCGAGGAAGGATTAGGACACAAAGATGGAACAACAATCTCTTGATTGATATTCCTGTTAGTGACCACCTTAGGTAGGAACCCAGGTTTAGTACGCAGAACTACCTTGTCTGAATGAAAAATCAGATAAGGAGAATCACAATGTAAGGCAGATAACTCAGAAACTCTTCGAGCCGAGGAAATAGCCATTAAAAACAGAACTTTCCAAGATAACAATTTGATATCAATGGAATGAAGGGGTTCAAACGGAACACCCTGTAAAACATTAAGAACTAAGTTCAAACTCCATGGCGGAGCAACAGTTTTAAACACAGGCTTGATCCTAGCTAAAGCCTGACAAAAAGCTTGAACGTCCGGAACTTCTGACAGACGTTTGTGTAAAAGAATGGACAGAGCTGAAATCTGTCCCTTTAAAGAACTAGCGGATAACCCCTTTTCTAAACCTTCTTGTAGAAAAGACAATATCCTTGGAATCCTAACCTTACTCCATGAGTAACTCTTGGATTCGCACCAATATAAGTATTTACGCCATATTTTATGGTAAATCCTTCTGGTAACAGGCTTCCTAGCCTGTATTAAGGTATCAATAACTGGCTCAGAAAAACCACGTTTTGATAAAATCAAGCGTTCAATTTCCAAGCAGTCAGCTTCAGAGAAGTTAGATTTTGATGTTTGAATGGACCCTGGATCAGAAGGTCCTGTTTCAGAGGTAGAGACCAAGGCGGACAGGATGACATGTCCACTAGATCTGCATACCAAGTCCTGCGTGGCCATGCAGGTGCTATTAGAATCACTGATGCTCTCTCCTGTTTGATTCTGGCAATCAATCGAGGAAGCATCAGGAAGGGTGGAAACACATAAGCCATCCCGAAGGTCCAAGGTACTGTCAAAGCATCTATCAGAACTGCTCCCGGATCCCTGGATCTGGACCCGTAGTGAGGAAGCTTGGCGTTCTGACGAGACGCCATGAGATCTATCTCTGGTTTGCCCCAACGTCGAAGTATCTGGGCAAAGACCTCCGGATGAAGTTCCCACTCCCCCGGATGAAAAGTCTGACGACTTAAGAAATCCGCCTCCCAGTTCTCCACTCCCGGGATGTGGATTGCAGACAGGTGGCAAGAGTGAGACTCTGCCCAGCGAATTATCTTTGATACTTCCATCATTGCTAGGGAGCTTCTTGTCCCTCCCTGATGGTTGATGTAAGCTACAGTCGTGATGTTGTCCGACTGAAACCTGATGAACCCCCGAGTTGTTAACTGGGGCCAAGCCAGAAGGGCATTGAGAACTGCTCTCAATTCCAGAATGTTTATTGGAAGGAGACTCTCCTCCTGATTCCATAGTCCCTGAGCCTTCAGAGAATTCCAGACAGCGCCCCAACCTAGTAGGCTGGCGTCTGTTGTTACAATTGTCCAGTCTGGCCTGCTGAATGGCATCCCCCTGGACAGGTGTGGCCGATAAAGCCACCATAGAAGAGAATTTCTGGTCTCTTGATTCAGATTCAGAGTGGGGGACAAATCTGAGTAATCCCCATTCCACTGACTTAGCATGCACAATTGCAGCGGTCTGAGATGTAAGCGTGCAAAAGGTACTATGTCCATTGCCGCTACCATTAAGCCGATCACCTCCATGCATTGAGCTACTGACGGGTGTTGAATGGAATGAAGGACACGGCATGCATTTTGAAGCTTTGTTAACCTGTCTTCTGTCAGGTAAATCTTCATTTCTATAGAATCTATCAGAGTCCCTAAGAAGGGAACTCTTGTGAGTGGAAAGAGAGAACTCTTCTTTTCGTTCACCTTCCATCCATGCGACCTTAGAAATGCCAGTACTAACTCTGTATGAGACTTGGCAGTTTGAAAGCTTGAAGCTTGTATCAGAATGTCGTCTAGGTACGGAGCTACCGAAATTCCTCGCGTTCTTAGTACCGCCAGAAGAGTACCCAGAACCTTTGTGAAAATTCTTGGAGCCGTAGCCAATCCGAATGGAAGAGCTACAAACTGGTAATGCCTGTCTAGAAAGGCAAACCTTAGATACCGGTAATGACTTCTGTGAATCGGTATGTGAAGGTAAGCATCTTTTAAATCCACTGTGGTCATGTACTGACCCTCTTGGATCATGGGCAAAATTGTTCGAATAGTTTCCATCTTGAACGATGGAACTCTTAGGAATTTGTTTAGGATCTTTAAATCCAAGATTGGCCTGAAAGTTCCTTCTTTTTTGGGAACTACAAACAGATTTGAGTAAAACCCTTGTCCTTGTTCCGACCGCGGAACTGGATGGATCACTCCCATTAATAAAAGATCTTGTACGCAGCGTAGGAACGCTTCTTTCTTTATTTGGTTTGTTGACAACCTTGACAGATGAAATCTCCCTCTTGGGGGAGAGGATTTGAAGTCCAGAAGGTATCCCTGAGATATGATCTCTAACGCCCAGGGATCCTGAACATCTCTTGCCCAAGCCTGGGCGAAGAGAGAAAGTCTGCCCCCTACTAGATCCGGTCCCGGATCGGGGGCCCTCGATTCATGCTGTCTTAGGGGCAGCAGCAGGTTTCCTGGCCTGCTTGCCCTTGTTCCAGGACTGGTTAGGTTTCCAGCCTTGTCTGTAGCGAGCAACAGCTCCTTCCTGTTTTGGTGCAGAGGAAGTTGATGCTGTTCCTGCTTTGAAATTACGAAAGGAACGAAAATTAGACTGTCTAGCCCTAGGTTTGGCTTTGTCCTGAGGCAGGGCATGGCCTTTACCTCCTGTAATGTCAGCGATAATCTCTTTCAACCCGGGCCCGAATAAGGTCTGCCCTTTGAAAGGTATATTAAGCAATTTAGATTTAGAAGTAACATCAGCTGACCAGGATTTTAGCCACAGTGCTCTGCGTGCCTGAATGGCAAATCCGGAATTCTTAGCCGTAAGTTTAGTTAAATGTACTACGGCATCTGAAATAAATGAGTTAGCTAACTTAAGGGCTTTAAGTTTGTGTGTAATCTCATCTAGTGTAGATGATTGAAGTGTCTCTTCCAGAGACTCAAACCAAAATGCTGCTGCAGCCGTGACAGGCGCAAAACATGCAAGAGGTTGCAATATAAAACCTTGTTGAACAAACATTTTCTTAAGGTAACCCTCTAATTTCTTATCCATTGGATCTGAAAAAGCACAGCTATCCTCCACCGGGATAGTGGTACGCTTAGCTAAAGTAGAAACTGCTCCCTCCACCTTAGGGACCGTTTGCCATAAGTCCCGTGTGGTGGCGTCTATTGGAAACATTTTTCTAAATATCGGAGGAGGTGAGAACGGCACACCGGGCCTATCCCACTCCTTAGTAACAATTTCAGTAAGTCTCTTAGGTATAGGAAAAACATCAGTACTCGCCGGTACCGCAAAATATTTATCCAACCTACACATTTTCTCTGGTATTGCAACTGTGTTACAATCATTCAGAGCCGCTAACACCTCCCCTAGTAATACACGGAGGTTTTCCAGCTTAAATTTAAAATTTGAAATATCTGAATCCAGTCTGTTTGGATTAGAACCGTCACCCACAGAATGAAGTTCTCCGTCCTCATGTTCTGCCACCTGTGACGCAGTGTCTGACATGGCCCTAATATTATCAGCGCACTCTGTTCTCACCCCAGAGTGATCACGCTTGCCTCTAAGTTCTGGTAATTTAGCCAAAACTTCAGTCATAACAGTAGCCATATCCTGTAATGTGATTTGAAATGGCCGCCCAGATGTACTCGGCGCTACAATATCACACACCTCCCGAGCGGGAGATGCAGGTACTGACACGTGAGGCGAGTTAGTCGGCATAACTCTCCCCTCGTTGTTAGGTGAAATATGTTCAGTTTGTACAGATTGATTTTTATTTAAAGTAACATCAATACAATTAGTACATAAATTTCTATTGGGCTCCACTTTGGCATTAGCACATATAGCACATGTATCTTCCTCTGAATCAGACATGTTTAACACACTAGCAATAAACTAGCAACTTGGAAATGCTTTTCAAGTAATTTACAATAATATGAAAACGAACTGTGCCTATAAGAAGCACAGAAACAATTATGACAGTTGAAAATAAATAAGTTATAGCATCAAATCTTTGTAAGAAATATACAATTTTAGCAAAGAATTGTTCCCATTAGCAAAGGATAACTAACCCTGACAGCAGAAAAAAATACACAAATAAACGTTTTTTATCACAGTCAACTACAATCTTCACAGCTCTGCTGTGAATGATTACCTCCCTCAAAACAAGCTTTGGAGATCCCTGAGTTCTGTAGAGATGAACCGGATCATGCAGGAAGAAAAATGAACTTCTGACTGAGTTTTTTGATGCGTAGTAAAAGCGCCAAAAATGGCCCCTCCCCCTCACACATAACAGTGAGAGAGATCAGTAAACTGCTTTAATTTAAACAAAACTATTGCCAAGTGGAAAAAATAGTGCCCAAAACATTTTTTCACCCAGTACCTCAGAGAAATAAACGATTTTACATGCCAGCAAAAAAACGTTTAACCTCAATAAATTAATTGTTATTTAAAACCTATTGCAAGTCCCTGCAAAATAGGTTAAGTCTATGCATACAGTATAAATCTAGTGAAGTACCATTCCCCAGAATACTGAAGTGTAAAATATACATACATGACAGCCTGATACCAGCTACATCTACTGCATTTAAGGCTGAGTTTACATTATAACGGTATGGCAGGATTTTCTCATCAATTCCATGTCAGAAAATAATAAACTGCTACATACCTCTTTGCAGATTAATCTGCCCGCTGTCCCCTGATCTGAAGTTTACCTCTCCTCAGATGGCCGAGAAACAGCAATATGATCTTAACTACTCCGGCTAAAATCATAGAAAAAACTCAGGTAGATTCTTCTTCAAATTCTACCAGAGAATGAATAACACACTCCGGTGCTATTATAAAATAACAAACTTTTGATTGAAGGTAATAAACTAATTAAAATCACCACAGTCCTCTCACACATCCTATCTATTCGTTGGGTGCAAGAGAATGACTGGGGGTGACGTAGAGGGGAGGAGCTATATAGCAGCTCTGCTGGGTGAATCCTCTTGCACTTCCTGTAGGGGAGGAGATAATATCCCAGAAGTAATGATGACCCGTGGACTGACCACACTTAACAGGAGAAAATATGTAGAGAGCAATGAGGAAATGCAGCACTCGTGGGACACCGACGTGTAGTTAAAAGACAAAACTTTATTCCATAGTTATAAAATCACAGGTAGGATCAGGGAATTAACCCCTTACGCGTTTCGTGCTCCGCCTGAGCACTTAGTCATAGGGATATTAGCTTAAACCGGACATGGCCTATTTAAAGGCACAGTGTCCAATCAAGCAATATCCCAGACGGGCGCCCACTCTAGCCAACAAATTGTCACCAAGCTTAGTGTCCTCTAAAAAACAGAGAACGGGTACATGGTTACACAAGAAAGGCACTTTTAGATGTGGCACTTGGTGTAAATGTTTGCTCCTTTTAATCGTTCTATTAATTCTGGAATTAATGGTAATGGATATCTGTTTTTTATTGTAATGGCATTGAGAGCCCTGTAATCAATTATAGGTCTTAAAGATTTATCCTTATTTTTAACCAAGAACATGCCTGCCGCTGCTGGGGAAGTTGAGTGAGTAATGAATCCCTTTCTCAAGTTATCATCCAAATATGTCCTCAAAAATTTTAATTCCTCTTGTGATAATGGATAAATTTTCCCATGTGGTATCTGTGACCCTGGAACAAGATCAATAGGACAATCGAACTTCCTATGTGGGGGAAAGTTTTCTGCTTCCTTTAGATCGAAAACCTCTGCCAAATCCTGATACAACCCCGGTATCCCCGTTTCAAGTGAGGCTATAACAGTATGAGGGTAACAGGTTTTAGTGCAATAGGAAGAGGTAAGTATAAGTTCTGAGTGTTTCCAGTTTATTACTGGGTTATGTAATTGTAACCACGTATACCCTAAAATCAAGTTATGCAATGCAATTGGTATTACATCAAAGATAATGTATTCTGTGTGACCCGTATTGGATGTGACTAATAAAGGTACAGTGTGATGTGTAATAGGACCTTTTTTTATCAAAGTTCCATCTATAGACTTGACATACACGGGTGTTTGCTTGCACACTAAGGGTATTTTATTTTTTTCAACATATACAGAATCAATATAATTTCCTGATGCCCCGGAATCAATCAACGCCCTGGTTTAGATATTTTCCTGATCCCACTGTAAAGAGAGAAGCAATGTCAATTGTTTATCATCAGGGATATGAAAAATGTAGTTTGGATTATTATGCTTACCCTTCTTTTGTTTCTGAAGTATAGGGCATTCAGACACAGAGTGCTCCCTGTTTGCACAGTATAAACACAATTTTTCTACCCTCCTCCTTATCTTTTCTTCATGAGTGAGGGGTCCTTTGATCGCTCCAATTTCCATAGGCGTGGAATGTATTTGTGTTCTTTCTGTAGTTGATGTATAAGTAAAGGTTCACCTTGACATAGAATCATATGGGACCCTTTCTGCACGCCTTTCTCTGAGCCTTCTATCAATAGATGTGCTTAATTTTATTAAAGCTGGTAAACTATCTGGCAACTCTGGACATGAAAGCTCATCTTTAAATGTTTCAGATAGACCCAGTCTATACTGATTTTTAAGGCTAACCTGGTTCCATTGTGAGTCCACTGCCCACATTTGGAAGTCAGTAGTATATTCTTCTACTGTACGCTTCCCTTGTTTAAGGTAGCATAATTTGGATTCAACTATTATCTGTGTGTCAGTGTCTACATATAAGTTAGACATGGCTTGGAAAAATTCTTGTAATGAATCCAGTATGGGATCATTGTTTTCATAATATCTGTTAGCCCACGTTCTATGTTCCCCTTGTAGGAAAGAAATCGTGGTGCAAACTTTGATACGGTCAGTATGATAAGTACGTGTTCGTAAAGAGAAAAGAAGATGGCAAGCATTTTTGAAATCTCTGAATTCATGTCTCTTGCCTGTAAATGTTTGAGGATATTGTATGTGAGGTTCTGGTATGTCAGAAGGTTTGGCAGTTACATATTCCTTGACTATAGTTTTTAGTGCTGCATTTTCCATTTGAACCTCAGTTAACCCTCTTGCAAGGTAATACTAATTTTTGCTGGATATTAGTGAACTGATTTTTTATTTCAGTCGGATCCATTGTTATGGAGATCTATAACAGTGCTACAACTTAATTCACTGTTGCCTGGAAATTATGTGATGATCTGCTGTAGCAGATAATGTTGCAGTGAAAATATTAAGTTTGTATCTCTTTTCCTGATATAGTCAGGCAATATGGTCTTAATAACCTGACTAGTCAGTAGTGAGAGTTACTGTTATAGATATAAGGCACAAAGTCTTAATCTGAATTGTCTTTCCAGATTAGATATTTGAGGAAGTTCAGATGTAAATTAACATACGGTAATATTTCTAGATGAACAAATCAGATATAGATATAATATCCCTTGAGGTAAAGAATTAATCTTCAGCCGCGATATGACAGCAGTAAATTCAGTATCCACTTCACGCACTCACACATACAACTTAAAATATATACAAATCCATTCTCATAACCAAAGATCAGGTATTATGCAAACGAAGAGACGTTGAATACTTAGTTTCAGATGGTAAGTAACATTCAGACTCAGGATAGAATATATGCAGCGTTTTTGATAGAGAGAGCTTGTACCTGGGTGACCGCTCCGGTCGGCGTCTGAAGTGTGAGTGCGGCTTCCGGATTGCTGAAAGTATTTCTGGCGGCTTCTTGATCCAGAATGAGTATGAGGTGACCGTACAGAAACGGCAGGATTATGAAAGCTGAAAAGTTTGTTAGAACCACAGGTAAAAGGTAAACAATATCCAAGTAGATAGTAAATGACCAAATAAGTAATAAGAGTTCAAGAGAACGAGTCAAGTAAGCATTACTAACTAGAGAAAACAGGATCACTCTAGTATAAGCAATTTCCAGGCAAAGAATGCATGACCTAAAGGAGCTATAAATAGGGAGTTACCTGTTCAAGGCGGGATATACCTTAAAGGTATATCACAACACTATAATTAGATAAATTAACTAAATTAACAACAATTAAATAAATTAAATTATCTAAAGTACAAAACCCCCCCACTAAATTACAGAAAATAATAAACAAATTACAGAAATTTAAACTAATTACACCTAATCTAATAGCCCTATCAAAATAAAAAAGCCCCCCAAAATAAAAAAATAACCCTAGCCTAAACTAAACTACCAATAGCCCTTAAAAGGGCCTTTTGCGGGGCATTGCCCCAAAGTAATCAGCTCTTTTACCTGTAAAAAAATACAAACAACCCCCCCCAACAATAAAACCCACCACCAACACAACCAACCCCCCAAATAAAATCCTAACAAAAAAAACCTAAGCTCCCCATTGCCCTGAAAAGGGCATTTGGTTGGGCATTGCCCTTAAAAGGGTAGTTAGCTCTTTTGCAGCCCAAAGCCCTAACCTAAAAATAAAACCCACCCAATACACCCTTAAAAAACCTAACACTAACCCCCTGAAGATCAACTTACCGGGAGACGTCTTCATTCAAGCCGGGCAGAAGTGGTCCTCCAGACGGGCAGAAGTCTTCATCCAGATGGCATCTTCTATCTTCATCCATCCGGCGCGGAGCTGGTCCATCTTCAAGACATCCGAGCGTGAAACATCCTCTTCGGTCGACGACTACCCGACGAATGAAGGTTCCTTTAAGTGACGTCATCCAAGATGGCGTCCCTTAGATTCTGATTGGCTGATAGAATTCTGTCAGCCAATCAGAATTAGAAAAATCCTATTGGCTGATGCAATTTGAACTTCAATCCTATTGGCTGATTTATTTTATTTTATAGGTAAGTATTTAGTTTTAAATAAGAATAATGTAGTTAATGATAGTAATTTTATTTATATTTATTTAAATTAGATTTAAGTTAGGGGGTGTTAGGGTTAGACTTAGGTTTAGGGGTTAATAAATTTAATATAGTGGCGGCGATGTTGGGGACGGCAGATTAGGGATTAATAAGTGTTATGTAGGTGGCGGCAGTGTAGGGGGCAGATTAGGGGTTAATAACATAATGTAGGTGGCAGCAGAGTAGGAAGGCAGATTAGGGGTTAATAACATAATGTAGGTGGTATCGGTGTAGGGGAGGGCAGATAAGGGGTTAATAACATAATGTAGGTGGCGGCGGTGTAGGGGACAGATTAGGGGTTAATAAGTATAATGTAGGTGGCAGCTGTGTCGGGCAGCAGATTAGGGGTTAATAACATAATAAAGGTGGCGGTGTTGTAGGGAGCGGCAGATTAGGGGTGTTTAGACTCGGGGTACATGTTAGGGTGTTAGGTGTAAACGTAACTTTATTCTCCCATAGGAATCAATGGGATATCGGGCAGCAGCGAACATAAGCTTTCGCTGCTTTCAGACTCCCATTGATTCCTATGGCATCCGCCGCCTCCAGGACGGCGGATTGAAAACCAGGTACGCTGGGCCGGAATACTACCGAGCGTACCTGATAGAAATTTGTTAACTTTCAAAAGTAGTCAGATAGTGCCGAATTTGCATTCGGAACATCTGTAATGACGTAAGCATATCTGTGTCGGACTTTGACCGGCGGATCATATGGTAAGTCACAAAATTCTACTTTTGTCAGTCCGTAGGGTTTGATAAATAAGGGGAATCAGGCTCACCACAATTACGCTGCAGAATTCCAGCGTATTTGCGGTTGACGGCTTGATAAATAGGCCCCATGGACTCTTACCATTTTAGGCAAGAAAATAAATGTATGATTACCTGATAAATGTATTTCTTTTATGATGATGAAGTCCATGAGATCCTCTTTTGTTTTTCCATAACAGTTGGTGGGAGTACCAGTTTACACTTCTTTTACTCTGCTTTTCTTATATGTTCCTTTGTCTTGGCCTTATGGGAAAATGCAAGGAATTAAAGCTTAGTTGTGTGGATTTTTTTATCATCATACAAAGTTATTTTATCATGTAAGCATTTTTTTTATATGTTACTATTAGCCATTTTACTCTTTGATTGAAAACCTTAAATTATACAAAATCATTCTTTGTTTTTTTTGTGTTCGTAACAGCACTTTACATGAAAGTAATTGACACGTTACCTGTTTTAGCCTTGTCAACTTGAATAAAGCTTAGTCCAGCGAATCATGACAAATTTACTATTTCTTCACTATTGTTAGTAGAAATACAGCTATTCATTAAGAATGTTTTCTGTTCAAAACTAATTTTACACTAATATAGCAGCATTAACTATGAACACTGTTTTGCTGTACTAGATTTACCAAACACCGGTTACCAGAAAATTATGAGCCAGATTACAAGTGGAGCACAAACGTTTGCACCCAAGTTATAAGGGTTTTATCACAGGTATTACAAGTTGAAAGTAAATGTGATAGCTTGAGTGCAATCTCGATTTACGCTGAGCACTGACAGGCTGACCCCCCACATATGTCTATTTCCCAAAGACAACCTCTGGATATGACGCTGAGCACGTGCACTCAACTTCTTTGGTCGACCATGGCGAGGCCTGTTCTGAGTGGAACCTATCCTGTGAAACCGCTGTATGGTCTTGCCCACCATCCTGCAGCTCAGTTTTCAGTTTCAGGGTCTTGGAAATCTTCTTATAGCCTAGGCCATCTTTATGTAGAACAACAATTATTTTTTTCAGATCCTCAGAGAGTTCTTTGCCATGAGGTGCCATGTTGAACTTCCAGTGACCAGTATGAGAGAGTGTGAGAGGGATAACACCAAATTTAACACACCTGCTCCCCATTCACACCCAAGATCTTGTAACACTAACAAGTCACATGACACTGGGGAGGGAAAATGGCTAATTGGGCCCAATTTGCACATTTCCACTAAGGGGTGTACTCACCTTTGTGAGATACTGTATAATTCAGTCTTAGGCAAAAAAGTCTCTAGCAATAAATACACATTTAAGCCTAATTAACTGTGCATTTATAGTGAAGATTTAAATATATTTGTCACCAATTTAAGCACTTAGCTCTATTGGTATGGCTACTATATTTTCTGTTAAATAAACAATGAGATAATTTTAGTATATTACTTGTGGAGAGGCATTTAAGCTTGAAGTCACTTTTGTATTGGTTTGATGTTATAACTTAAGGGCCAGTTTAAAAGTGGAGCACTATTTAAAGCTCCCGCTCGAACGTTAACTGCACTAGAAGCATTAAGAATTGAAAGTAAACTTTATTCGCTCGTGCGCTAACCCGATAAAATATTCCCCCATAGAAGTCAAAAGAACAAAAAAGTTTAATAAAAAAACACCCTACTCGTTCGCAAACACTATAGAATATTCTCAAGTGTTCTAACCCGACATGAAAATCTGAATATTACACATTTTAATGTTCTTCACATAGAAAAATATATTCTATTAATTTATAAATACATTTCTACATACTGTATATCTTATGGTATTTTGGTACACTACAGTATATATCTATACCTATATATGTAGATGAGTATATATAGGTAAAGATATATACAGATATATATAGAAACAGGGGTCAAGTCCTACAATAAAAAGTGTGGGAACTCACCAAGACAATTAATATTGTTTTATACACACGCACACACACACAGTGTATTTATATGTATATAATCTATACACTTTGGTTGATGAAAGCAAATTAAATCCAATGAAGGGTTAGATGGTTGCCTTTGGGCCTGAGAATCCTCCTCTGTCACAGACCCACTAACCAACATAAGGTGCAATAGTCCTATTTCTGCTGAGGGGAGCTAAATAACCCAAGAGCAAGCCACATAGAAATGTAAGCAGCATTTGTTCCACACAGTGCGGGGTGATCACACAGCAGGACTGCTAACAGGCTTGCATTTAGTGTATTGTAGGAACTGTTACTGCCCATTACTAGAGGATCTCACTATCCCTCTAACCAGACTGTGCTCCAGCTCCTCCCACCAGCAGCAGCAGTGTATATTGAGGTGTTTCTTAGTTCTTCCTGTAAAAATAGTGCAGGAACTCCATTCCCATGCGTTCCCGCTCGACTTGAACCCTGTATAGGATTATCTATTTAGAAATACATGCATGTGCAGAGCATTGGAATGTGAAATATTTACAGTAAATACATATTAAAATATAAAACTTTATTAAATATAAATATTGCATATATATGTTTTTTATGTTTTCATCTACTTGACTGCAAAGGGCTCCAATGCATTTATATATCTGTCTTTTTATGTGTGAATATGTATTTATGTGTTTATATGTATATATATATTTGTGTAAATACATATATAAACAATTAAATACATTAATACATATGTACACATATAAAGAAATATATATATATATATATATATATATATATATATATATATATATATAGTATATATATATATATATATATATATATATATATATATATATATATATACATACATATACATATTTAGACATGTATATGTATGTATCTCTATTGTAAAGCCCATTGCCTGCCTTTTTTTTTTCTTCTAACACCTGAGACTTCAAATCTTTGAGCCCTTATAACTTTTTAGTGCAATATTTTAAAATATTTTGTATTAGATGCTGTTATTATGAGTGTAAATGTACTTGTAATGTATTTTTGATGTGTTTTGTGAAACTTTTTTGTTTCGTGAAACAGTTAACCAGAGCTCTGAGGACGGCGCTAACCTGAAAAGCGTTAACTTGAATTGCACTCAATCAATTGCGTTTACTTTCAACTTGTAATACGAGTGGTAAACCCAACAGTCGCAAACACCTGTGATAAACCCTTTATCGCTTGTGCATAACTATTAGCTCATCACTCGTAATCTGCCCCTAAAATGGTCTGATTGTAACTTAGCAACCTGTTTTGCAAAACCTTATCCCCAAGAGAGTAGAAATCTGGAAATACACTTGTATGTGTTGCTTGCTCCTTACATTTCATATCCTAGCTACAGAAAATCTCCAATAATCAATCAATTCAATATTCACTTGGTTAGGCATTGCACTTTTATATCTAAATGTCACAAATAATATTATTTTAAAATTACTGTTACAGGAACTTTTTTCTATTGTTATTTATTTTCATTATATTTGTCTATATTTAGAGTAAATTTAATTAAATTACAAATTATTAGCTACATTACAAGTAGGGCAATACATTTTTATCGCTCTTGAGCACCAACTGCGTTCAAGGTAAAATATGACCACAGGTAAGCACAGGTATTAAAAATTGAAAGTACCGGTAATAAGTTAGCGCAAGAAAGACTCAGACATGCAAGCTTCTAAACTTCGAGTATCGTGACAATTCTAACTGCCTCTTTCCTTTAACTTCTATGGGGCACGCTAAAGAAAGCCTTTTCATTTTATCACTTGTGCCTTAACCCAAAACTGCGCTATTTCAACTGCACTAAAGCCAAAGGTGTGTTAGGAATACTTTAAATTCCTATGTTCTTCACTTAGAAGAAAATATTATTTTTATTTTTCTATATATAGCTGTATATTTTTTGTAAAACATATATCTATTAGATAGATAGATAGATTGTGTAATACTTTATTTAAATGTTCTCCATGTGTATTGACAAACTTTTTTTAACCCTTACACTTTACTTCATGTCTCAGGTCGCACTAATTCTTCTTGCTCTAATTTAGGCTTTCGTTCAAGCGCAACTCATAACTTTCAACTATTCAATTATTTCAACTATTTAGTGCAGTCAAGATACCCACTGAAAGCAATGGGTGCACTAGAGCGATTTCGGCCATGTTAAGCCTTCTCTGGTAAATCTGATTTACTATAGACTTGTGCCTATTTTAGTACAGTGCAGCAATACTGCAGGGCCTGACTGGGAATAAAAAGCAGCCCTTATTATCTGAGCCTATTTGGTTTTAAGTTATCCTAAGATCACAGTATTGCTCAAATTTCTTATATCTCAGGCAAATATTTTTTTTTATAGCTGGTGAAAAATTTATAGCATCGAACACCAAGAAATAGTTACTTTTTCAGAAGTTTTTTGTAAACACAGGAATATTGCAGGTTGCAGAAGGGTTTTTAATTATGTGTCTTATGGACTCTGCTGTTCAAAATCATAGTATCTATCTAACTATACAAATATTTGTTGTTTATACCAACATTATCTCTATCTCTGAAAATATGTTTTTAAGCAGTTATTCCTTCCAGCTATTTTATAGTTCTTTTTTTGCTAATTATTAAGGGCATAGTTATTATAAAGGCAACACTTTATTTCTTAGCTGTGACCAATGATAGTGTTTAAAATATTGGCCTTTAGCATTAAATTGCGTCTAGACTATCCCTTTAAGTGACTTGCAAGAAAGTTCAACATAAAGGTGCTGTATCCTTTAACAGACAGCCTGGGGAGAGCACAGCGCAGTCAATTAATGTCTGAAGATACAAAATAAGGCCTAGATTTAGAGTTTGGCGTTAGCCGTGAAAACCAGCGTTAGAGGCTCCTAACGTTGGTTTTAGGCTACCGCCGGTATTTGGAGTCACTCAAAATAGGGTCTAACGCTCACTTTCCAGCCGCGACTTTTCCATACCGCAGATCCCCTTACGTAAATTGCGTATCCTATCTTTTCAATGGGATCTTTCTAACTCCGGTATTTAGAGTCGTTTCTGAAGTGAGCGTTAGACATCTAACGACAAAACTCCAGCCGCAGGAAAAAAGTCAGTAGTTAAGAGCTTTCTGGGCTAACGCCGGTTTCTAAAGCTCTTAATTACTGTACTCTAAAGTACACTAACACCCATAAACTACCTATGTACCCCTAAACTGAGGTCCCCCCACATCGCCGACACTCGGAAAAAATTTTTTTAACCCCTAATCTGCCGACCGCCACCTACGTTATCCTTATGTACCCCTAATCTGCTGCCCCTAACACCGCCGACCCCTGTATTATATTTATTAACCCCTAATCTGCCCCCCTCAACATCGCCTCCACCTGCCTACACTTATTAACCCCTAATCTGCCGACCGCAAAGCGCTGCCACCTACGTTATCCTTATGTACCCCTAATCTGCTGCCCTAACATCGCCGACCCCTATATTATATTTATTAACCCCTAATCTGCCCCCCACAACGTCGCCTCCACCTGCCTACACTTATTAACCCCTAATCTGCCGACCGGACCTGAGCGCTACTATAATAAAGTTATTAACCCCTAATCCGCCTCACTAACCCTATCATAAATAGTATTAACCCCTAATCTGCCCTCCCTAACATCGCCGACACCTAACTTCAATTATTAACCCCTAATCTGCCGACCGAATCTCGCCGCTATTCTAATAAATGTATTAACCCCTAAAGCTAAGTCTAACCCTAATACTAACACCCCCCTAAGTTAAATATAATTTAAATCTAACGAAATTAATTAACTCTTATTAAATAAATTATTCCAATTTAAAGCTAAATACTTACCTGTAAAATAAATCCTAATATAGCTACAATATAAATTATAATTATATTATAGCTATTTTAGGATTTATATTTATTTTACAGGTAACTTTGTATTTATTTTAACCAGGTACAATAGCTATTAAATAGTTAAGAACTATTTAATAGCTAAAATAGTTAAAATAATTACAAATTTACCTGTAAAAGAAATCCTAACCTAAGTTACAAATAAACCTAACACTAGACTATCAATAAATTAATTAAATAAACTACCTACAATTACCTACAATTAACCTAACACTACACTATCAATAAATTAATTAAATACAATTGCTACAAAGAAATACAATTAAATAAACTAGCTAAAGTACAAAAAATAAAAAAGAACTAAGTTACAAAAAATAAAAAATTATTTACAAACATAAGAAAAATATTACAACAATTTTAAACTAATTACACCTACTCTAAGCCCCCTAATAAAATAACAAAGCCCCCCAAAATAAAAAAATGCCCTACTCTATTCTAAAATTACTAAAGTTCAAAGCTCTTTTACCTTACCAGCCCTGAACAGGGCCCTTTGCGGGGCATGCCCCAAGAAATTCAGCTCTTTTGCCTGTAAAAAAAACATACAATACCCCCCCCAACATTACAACCCACCACCCACATACCCCTAATCTAACCCAAACCCCCCTTAAATAAACCTAACACTAAGCCCGTGAAGATCATCCTACCTTGTCTTCACCATACCAGGTTCACCGATCGGTCCAGAAGAGCTCCTCCAATGTCCTGATCCAAGCCCAAGCGGGGGGCTGAAGAGGTCCATGACCCGGCTGAAGTCTTCATCCAAGCGGGCCAGAAGAGGTCTTCCATCCGATTGAAGTCTTCATCCAAGCGGCATCCATCCGGAGCGAAGCGGCAGCATCCTGAAGACCTCCATCGCGGAACATCCATCCTGGCCGACGACTGAACGACGAATGACGGTTCCTTTAAATGACGTCATCCAAGATGGCGTCCCTCGAATTCCGATTGGCTGATAGGATTCTATCAGCCAATCGGAATTAAGGTGGGAATATTCTGATTGGCTGATGGAATCAGCCAATCAGAATCAAGTTCAATCCGATTGGCTGATCCGATCAGCCAGTCAGATTGAGCTCGCATTCTATTGGCTGTTCCGATCAGCCAATAGAATGCAAGCTCAATCTGATTGGCTGATTGGATCAGCCAATCGGATTGAACTTGATTCTGATTGGCTGATTCCATCAGCCAATCAGAATATTCCTACCTTAATTCCGATTGGCTGATAGAATCCTATCAATCGGAATTCGAGGGACGCCATCTTGGATGACGTCATTTAAAGGAACCGTCATTCGTCGTTCAGTCGTCGGCCAGGATGGATGTTACGCTGTGGAGGTCTTCAGGATGCTGCCGCTTCGCTCCGGGTTGGATGCCGCTTGGATGAAGACTTCAATCGGATGGAAGACCTCTTCTGGCCCGCTTGGATGAAGACTTCAGCCGGATCATGGACCTCTTCAGCCCCCCGCTTGGGCTTGGATCAGGACATCGGAGGAGCTCTTCTGGACCGATCGGTGAACCTGGTATGGTGAAGACAAGGTAGGATGATCTTCAGGGGCTTAGTGTTAGGTTTATTTAAGGGGGGTTTGGGTTAGATTAGGGGTATGTGGGTGGTGGGTTGTAATGTTGGGGGGGGGTATTGTATGTTTTTTTTTACAGGCAAAAGAGCT
The DNA here is from genome assembly GCF_027579735.1 of Bombina bombina. Lineage (NCBI taxonomy): Eukaryota > Metazoa > Chordata > Amphibia > Anura > Bombinatoridae > Bombina > Bombina bombina. Next base: position 1,285,384,677 of record NC_069500.1, read on the forward strand.
GAATTTCTTGGGGCATGCCCCGCAAAGGGCCCTGTTCAGGGCTGGTAAGGTAAAAGAGCTTTGAACTTTAGTAATTTAGAATAGGGTAGGGCATTTTTTTATTTTGGGGGGCTTTGTTATTTTATTAGGGGGCTTAGAGTAGGTGTAATTAGTTTAAAATTGTTGTAATATTTTTCTTATGTTTGTAAATATTTTTTTATTTTTTGTAACTTAGTTCTTTTTTATTTTTTGTACTTTAGCTAGTTTATTTAATTGTATTTCTTTGTAGCAATTGTATTTAATTAATTTATTGATAGTGTAGTGTTAGGTTAATTGTAGGTAATTGTAGGTAGTTTATTTAATTAATTTATTGATAGTCTAGTGTTAGGTTTAATTGTAACTTAGGTTAGGATTTATTTTACAGGTAAATTTGTAATTATTTTAACTATTTTAGCTATTAAATAGTTCTTAACTATTTAATAGCTATTGTACCTGGTTAAAATAAATACAAAGTTACCTGTAAAATAAATATAAATCCTAAAATAGCTATAATATAATTATAATTTATATTGTAGCTATATTAGGATTTATTTTACAGGTAAGTATTTAGCTTTAAATTGGAATAATTTATTTAATAAGAGTTAATTAATTTCGTTAGATTTAAATTATATTTAATTTAGGGGGGTGTTAGTATTAGGGTTAGACTTAGCTTTAGGGGTTAATACATTTATTAGAATAGCGGCGAGATTCGGTCGGCAGATTAGGGGTTAATAATTGAAGTTAGGTGTCGGCGATGTTAGGGAGGGCAGATTAGGGGTTAATGCTATTTATGATAGGGTTAGTGAGGCGGATTAGGGGTTAATAACTTTATTATAGTAGCGCTCAGGTCCGGTCGGCAGATTAGGGGTTAATAAGTGTAGGCAGGTGGAGGCGACATTGTGGGGGGCAGATTAGTGGTTAATAAATATAATATAGGGGTCGGCGGTGTTAGGGGCAGCAGATTAGGGGTACATAGGGATAATGTAAGTAGCGGCGGTTTACGGAGCGGAAGATTAGGGGTTAATAATAATATGCAGGGGTCAGCGATAGCGGGGGCGGCAGATTAGGGGTTAATAAGTGTAAGGTTAGGGGTGTTTAGACTCGGGGTACATGTTAGAGTGTTAAGTGCAGACGTAGGAAGGGTTACCGCATAGCAAACAATGGGGCTGCGTTAGGAGCTGAACGCGGCTTTTTTGCAGGTGTTTGGTTTTTTTTCAGCTCAAACAGCCCCATTGTTTCCTATGGGGGAATCGTGCACGAGCACGTTTTTGAGGCTGGCCGCGTCCGTAAGCAACTCTGGTATCGAGAGTTGAAGCTGCGTTAAAAATGCTCTACGCTCCTTTTTTGGAGCCTAACGCAGCCTTTATGTGGACTCTCGATACCAGAGTTATTTTTATGGTGCGGCCAGAAAAAAGCCGGCGTTAGTTTTTTGGGTCGTTACCGACAAAACTCCAAATCTAGGCCTTAGTTTCTACAGTTTATCAAGTGGTGGCAGTGAATGATAATAGCTATGATGTTATACAAATCATAACATAAAGATGAGGGCACCATAATCATTTAAACAAATCGTAACAAATTGATTATTCAGTCTGACTATATAAACATGATAGTTATTTTTCTTGGAGTAATTTTTGTTCTTAGTTCCCCCCAATGCTGCAGCATTGCACAAGACTGCATTGCTATCAAAACTGGTGATGCTTATGGCGATAACACCAGCAGCTGTGCATACACAGGTCCAATGAGCCTGTCTGTATCTTACAGCTGTATCCCCATGATGACTGCCCAAGCTGTGCAAATAAAGGGAATGTGAAGGTTGTTTAATTTACCAGCACAAAAATGTAAAGGGGCAGTCTAGTCAAAATGAAACTTTCATGATTCCGATAGGGCATGCAATTTTAAACAACATTCCAATTTACTTTTATAATAAAATTTGCTTTTTTCTCTTGGTATTCTTAGTTGAAAGCTAAGCCTAGGTAGGCTTATATGCTAATTTCTAAGCCCTTGAAAGCCCCCTCCTATCTCAGTGCCCTTTGACAGTTTTTCACAGCTAGATAGTGCTAATTAATTTGGGCCATATAGATAATATTGTGTTCACTCCCATGGAGTTATTTATGAGTCCACACTGATTGGTTAAAATTCAAGTCTGTCAAAAGTACTGAGATAAGGGGCAATCTGCAGAGGCTTAGATACAAGGTAATCACAGAGATTAAAAAAAAGTATATTAATAAAACCGTGTTGGTTATGCAAAACTGGGGAATGGATAATAAAGGGATTGTCTAGCTTTTTAAACAACACAAATTCTGGAGTAGACTGTCGCTTTAAATAAATAGATACATATATAATAGCTTTCTATGGCAAACATGGGTTTACAATATTGTATGGTGTAAAAGTCTGACAAATGATTTGTGCATTTGGTAATAATATTATAGTAGGGCCACTAGTCTTCCTGAGAAATAAAAAAAACACTTCTGAAATGGTTTCAGTGGAAGATGGAAAGAATAGAAGGCTAATGCAAAGGACTATTAATCTTATATTCTAACCTAATTCATTGCTAGCCCCTCTGATAATAGAGTATATTCATTTATGCAGGTTGACTACTGTATATGTTTGCTTAATAAATGGAAACTTTTCAGAGCCAATTTAAGCCTACACCAATATAAATAGTATTGAAGGGAGAAATATAAGTGTGCTATATGTTATTTAATACAAAAAAGTGAGTGATGTTGCTAAACAACTTCTCCCAAATTCACCTGAACTGAAGCATTGAATAAGCAATAAATGTAAATCAGTTAATTTGTGTCACATTGATTAAAGGGACAGTGTGCTTGAAAATTTGTATTGTTTAAAAACATAAATAATCCCTTTATTTCCCATTCCAAGTTTGGCACAGCCAACGTGGTTATATTACTTATTACCTTTGTGGTTACCTTCTCCTAAATAACTCCACAGGAGTGAGCACGTTATCTATTTGACACACATGAACTAACACTGTCTAACTGTGAAAAACTGTCAAAATGCACTGAGATAAAAGGCAGTTTTCAACGGTTTAGAAATCATTTTGAGTCTACCTAGGTTTAGCTTTCAACTAAGAACACCAAGAGAACAAAGCAAATTTGATGATAAAAGTAAATTGGAAATTTATTTAAAATTGCATGCCCTATCTGAATCATGAAAGTTCAATTTTGACTAGACTGTCCCTTTAATAAGGCTCAGTGATGAAAATAAATAATGCAAGGGTATTTTTAATAGGTATTACATTTTAAACTGTCTACTTTTTAAATTGGGGATTATCACATTTTTAGTAATATTGAGCAGGCGTGGATAATTGCAAAATGTTCACTTTTAAAGCCAAGATGATCTATCATGGAGCATAAAAGTTCTGCTTGACATTGATGTCATAAAAAGAGATTTGGATTTTAATTTTGTATTACAGAAGTTCTTTGGTAGCTGAAAGACCTGACTTGATTGGTTGGCAAATTCTAGACTGGACATAATAAAAAGTGATGCGCTCAACAGGAAGTGAAAAATATGGTATCAGGGATTATAGAATCTAGACAGAGACCTTTTCTGTTAAAGCTACAATCTAAAGTAAAAAAGAAAAATCAATGCTCTGTTTTGTTAAATTATTTTATTTTTGAATTAAACACTTTTATTTCTGTATGCTTAAATTTGAAAGGAGATTAGACCATATGTACGTATCTCTGCTCCTTATTGGTTCCCTGCCAATATCCTTAATTGTAGCAGCATAAAATATCCCAATGAAATAGAAAATATAGAAAATATTAATTTAACTCTAGAATGTCCCTTACAGTTAAAATATAAAAAAAAGTTTGAGCCTTATTTAAAGGGCCACAATACCCAAATGTTTAAACACTTGAAAGTGATGCAGCATAGCTGTAAAAAGCTGACTAGAAAATATCTCCTGAACATCTCTATGTAAAAAAGAAAGATATTTTACCTCAAAAGTTCCTCAGTAGCCACCTACCATTGTAAAGGATTTCTAAGCAGCATTTTAGTGTGTATGTCCTGTGACAGCTGAAAGGATGAGCCTCGTGAACTCTCATATTATTTCACCAATCAGGTAAAGGAAGCTTACTATGAAATCTCATGAGAGTTAAGTAAAATCTCATGAGATCACAGTAAGAGTTCATGCTGATGCTGATTGGCTGCTGTTCATTTCTTCATTTTTTTTATTTTTACCTGCAGCTGGGAGCAGGTGAAGTATAACTTTTCACACAGAACTTACTCTGCTGAGCTGAGGAAATTGTGAGGGAAAATATCATCCTTTTTTACATAGAGATGCTCAGGTGATATTTTCCTGTCAGCTTTTTACAGTTATACTGCATCAGTTTCAAGTGATTTAGCATATGAGTATTATGTCCCTTTAAGGCTAAACTTCTATATTACATTATCTTTAACATCTCTTATCCTTAGAATTCTAAGATTTGAAATAAAACTTTGTTTTGCTGTTTTTTAAGTTATTCTTATTAAGCTTTATTTTTTTTTAAAACCTAAAACGAATGTTTGTGGACAACTGACCCATTGAAGGGAAGCTTTTTGATTTAAACAAAAGTCCACCAGCTCTGCTCATTGACAGTGACTCACACAGCAAGGAAGAGAATATGTTTTTAAAAATATATGTATTTTAAAATGTTCAGTTTTAGTTACAACAAAAAATAAACAATCTTCACATTTCTTGGACAACTAAATGGTAGCTTGCCAATCTTTATACATATTATTGTACAGCATCTTCAGGTCAATATTAATGATAGCATTACTTTCTAAAAATTTTGGATTTATTATTTAATTATCAAATGCCTAGATTTAGAGTTCTGCGTTAGCCGTCAAAACCAGCGTTAGGGGGTCTTAACGCTGGTTTTGGCCGCCCGCTGGTATTTAGAGTCAGTCAGGAAAAGGTCTAATGCTCACTTTCCAGCCGCGACTTTTCCATACCGCAGATCCCCCTACGCCAATTGCGTATCCTATCTTTTCAATGGGATCTTTCTAACGCCGGTATTTAGAGTCTTGGCTGAAGTGAGTGTTAGAAATCTAAAGACAAAACTCCAGCCGCAGAGAAAAGCCAGGAGTTAAGAGCTTTCTGGGCTAACGCCGGTTCATAAAGTTCTTAACTACTGTGCTCTAAAGTACACTAACACCCATAAACTACCCATGTACCCCTAAACCGAGGCCCCCCCACATCGCCGCCACTCTATTAAATTTTTTTAACCCCTAATCTGCCGACCGCACACCGCAGCAAACTACATTATCCCTATGTACCCCTAATCTGCTGCCCCTAACACCGCCAACACCTACATAATATTTATTAACCCCTAATCTGCCCCCCCAACGTCGCCGCTACCTTAACTACAATTATTAACTCCTAATCTGCCGACCCGACCTCACCGCTACTCTAATAAATGTATTAACCCCTAAAGCTAAGTCTAACTATTTAATAGCTACCTAGTTAAAATAATTACAAAAGTACCTGTAAAATAAATCCTAACCTAAGTTACAATTAAACCTAACACTACACTATCAATAAATTAATTAAATACAAATACCTACAAATAAATACACTAACTAAAGTACAAAAAATTAAAAAAAGAACTAAGTTACAAAAAATAAAAAAATAATTTACAAACATTATAAAAATATTACAACAATTTTAAGCTAATTACACCTACTCTAAGACCCCTAATAAAATAACAAAGCCCCCCAAAATAAAAAAAATGCCCTACCCTATTCTAAAATAAAAATTTAAAAGCTCTTTTACCTTACCAGCCCTTAAAAGGGCCTTTTGCGGGGCATGCCCCAAAGAATTCTGCTCTTTTGCCTGTAAAAAAAACATACAATACCCCCCCAAACTTTCCAACCCACCACCCACATACCCCTAATCTAACCCAAACCCCACTTAAATAAACCTAACACTAAGCCCCTGAAGATCTTCCTACCTTATCTTCACCACGCCGGGTATCACCGATCCGTCCAGAAGAGGGTCCGAAGGCTTCCTCCTATCCGGGCGATGTCTTCATCCAAGCGGGGCTGAAGAGGTCCATCATCCGGCTGAAGTCTTCATCCAAGCGGGGTCTGAAGAGGTCCATCATCCGGCTGAAGTCTGCTATCAAGTGGCATCTTCAATCTTCTTTCTTCCGGCTCCATCTTCATCCCACCGACGCGGAACATCCTTCCTCCACGACGAACTCCCGACGAATGAAGGTTCCTTTAAGGGACGTCATCCAAGATGGCGTCCCTCGAATTCCGATTGACTGATAGGATTCTATCAGCCAATCGGAATTAAGGTAGGAAAATTCTGATTGGCTGATGGAATCAGCCAATCAGATTCAAGTTCAATCCGATTGGCTGATCCAATCAGCCAATCAGATTGAGCTCGCATTCTATTGGCTGTTCCAATCAGCCAATAGAATGCGAGCTCAATCTGATTGGCTGATCCAATCAGCCAATCGGATTGAACTTGAATCTGATTGGCTGATTCAATCAGCCAATCAGAATTTTCCTACCTTAATTCCGATTGGCTGATAGAATCCTATCAGCCAATCGGAATTCGAGGGATGCCATCTTGGATGACGTCCCTTAAAGGAACCTTCATTCGTCGGGAGTTTGTCGTGGAGGAAGGATGTTCCGCGTCGGCGGGATGAAGATGGAGCCGGAAGAAAGAAGATTGAAGATGCCGGCTTGATAGAAGACTTCAGCCGGATGATGGACCTCTTCAGCCCCCCGCTTGGATGAAGACTTCAGCCGGATGATGGACCTCTTCAGCCCCGCTTGGATGAAGACATCGCCCGGATAGGAGGAAGACTTCGGACCCTCTTCTGGACGGATCGGTGATACCCGGCGTGGTGAAGATAAGGTAGGAAGATCTTCAGGGGCTTAGTAGGTGTAATTAACTTTTTGTAACTTAGTTCTTTTTTATTTTTTGTACTTTAGTTAGTGTATTTATTTGTATTTATTTGTAGGTATTTGTATTTAATTAATTTATTTATAGTGTAGTGTTAGGTTTAATTGTAACTTAGGTTAGGATTTATTTCACAGGTAATTTTGTAATTATTTTAACTAGGTAGCTATTAAATAGTTATTAATTATTTAATAGCTATTGTACCTGGTTAAAATAAATACAAAGTTGCCTGTAAAATAAATATTAATCCTAAAATAGCTACAATATAATTATTATTTATATTGTAGCTATATTAGGGATTATTTTACAGGTAAGTATTTAGCTTTAAATAGGAATAATTTATTTAATAAGATTTATTTTATTTCGTTAGATAAAAATTATATTTAACTTAGGGGGGTGTTAGTGTTAGGATTAGACTTTGCTTTAGGGGTTAATACATTTATTAGAGTAGCGGTGAGATCCGGTCAGCAGATTAGGGGTTAATAATTGTAGGTAGGTAGCGGCGACGTTGGGGGGGGCAGATTAGGGGGTGATAAATATAATATAGGGGTCGGTGGGGGTTAGGGGCAGCAGATTAGGGGTTCATAGGGATAACGTAGGTTGCGGCGGTGTACGGAGCGGCAGATTAGGGGTTAATAAGTGTAAGGTTAGGAGTGTTTAGACTCGGGGTACATGTTAGGGTGTTAGGTGCATACATAGGAAGTGTTTCCCCATAGGAAACAATGGGGCTGTGTTAGGAGCTGAACGCTGCTTTTTTGCAGGTGTTAGGTTTTTTTTTCAGCTCAAACGGCCCCATTGTTTCCTATGGGGGAATCGTGCACGAGCACGTTTTTGAAGCTGGCCGCGTCCGTAAGCACCGCTGGTATTGAGAGTTGCAGTGGCGGTAAATTATGCTCTACGCTCCCTTTTTGGAGCCTAACGCAGCCCTTCTGTGAACTCTAAATAACAGCGGTATTTAAAAGGTGCGGGGGGAAAAAAACACGCGTAGCTAACGCACCCCTTTGGCCGCAGAACTCTAAATCTAGCCGTATGTTAAAGGAACAGTCTAGGCCAAAATAAACTTTCATGATTCAGATAGAGCATGTAATTTTAAACAATTTTTCAATTTACTTTTATCACCAATTTTGCTTTGTTCTCTTGGTATTCTTAGTTGAAAGCTTAACCTAGGAGGTTCATATGCTAATTTCTTAGACATTGAAGCCCACCTCTTTCAGATTGCATTTTAACAGTTTTTCACCACTAGAGGGTGTTAGTTCACATATTTCATATAGATAACACTGTGCTCGTGCACGTGAATATATCTGGGAGCAGGCACTGATTGGCTAGACTGCAAGTCTTTCAAAAGAACTGAAAAAAGGGGCAGTTTGCAGAGGCTTAGATACAAGATAATCACAGAGGTTAAAAGTATATTATTATAGCTGTGTTGGTTATGCAAAACTGGGAAATGGGTAATAAAGGTATTATCTATATTTTAAAACAATAAAAATTCTGGTGTAGACTGTCCCTTTAACTTGTTCCCTATTTTGTGAAATACCGTATGTCTAGGAGCAGCAGGTGCACTCATCCAGCTACCTCTGAGCATTATAAATGAGCTCCCAACCTTCCACGAGACAATGATCGTCAGTTATTATGCATAATTACATGGTAGCTAGGATCAGTCTTTATTGAAATGACATGCAAGCGCGCTTTCATTAAATTAGGTCTTTGCATTTCAATTACTGAAACACTAAGTTGTTTTATTTCTATGCCATTCGTTTATTTGATTTAAAAATATTAAATAAACATTGCTTGCTTATGAAAATGAATACACTTTGAAGCCAATTCAACAAATTACTTGCAAATTACTAGATATTATTGGCTTCAGTAAGTTCACCTCAATTACCTCATAATTTCAGCAATTTGTATTTTTAATTGTTATTAAGGTTATTTGTTTGTGATTAATGGTAAGTGGCTGTTGATATTAAATGGACAGTCTAGTCCAAAGCAAACTTTCATGATTCAGAGAGGGCATGTAATTTTAAACAATTTTTCAATTTACTTCTATTACTAATTTTGCTTTGTTCTCTTCGTATTCTTAGTTGAAAGCTAAACCTAGGAGGTTCATATGTTAATTTCTAAGCCCTTGAAGGCCGCCTCTTAGCTCAGGGCATTTTGACAGTTTTTCACCACTAGAGGGTGTTAGTTCATGTGTTTCATATAGATAACACTGTGTTCATGCATGTGGAGTTTCTAGGAGCCAGCAATGATTGGCTAAAATGAAAGTCTGAGAAAAGAACTGAAATAAGGGGGCAGTTTGCAGAGGCTTAGATACAAGATAACCACAGAGGTAAAAGTGTATTAATATAACTGTGTTGATTATGCGAAACTAGGGAATGGGTAATAAAGGGATTATTTATCTTTTAAAACAATAAAATGCTGGTGTAAACTGTCCCTTTAAGCATGGAAATGCTACTAGGGAAAGTGATAAGTTTTCCATGAGCTCCATTGCTATCCTGAGGTTAGCAAACATATGTTAAAAAGATTACTCTCATGGTGGATCGTTGATTCCATGGCAACGCTTGTGCTCTACCATAATGCTTTAGGACACATAAAGCCTTACCAAGAAGGAAATCACTTGGGAAAAATTCTTATAGGTACATGGAATAGATTTTGATATAAGTAAAATGACTTAAAGGGACATAATACTCATATGCTAAATCACTTGAAACTGATGCAGTATAACTGTAAAAAGCTGACAGGAAAATATCACCTGAGCATCTCTATGTAAAAAAGAAGATATTTTACCTCACAATTTCCTCAGCTCAGCAGAGTAAGTTCTGTGTAAAAAAAATATATTCAACTGCTGCTCAGCTGCAGGTAAAAAAAAATAAAAAATGAAGACATGAGCCGCAGCCAATCAGCATCAGCAGTGCTGAGCAGGGCCGCCACTAGAAATTTTGGGGCCCCTGACTCAACCATTGATCAGGGCCCCCCCCCCCCCCTCTTTTGACATGTGCAATTTTTGACCAAGTGACTAAAATGTATATGCACTTCTTAATTGTCTATTTAAACTTGTAAATGTTGTTAAGGTAGTAACATACAAACACACAGACACACTCATACACTGAAACACACTCACACATAAGGATTCACATATAGACACTCTAGCAGACACACAAAGAAACACACTCAGACACAGACACCCAAACAGACACTTAGCACTTATTTACATTGACCTGACAAGTAATGAGGTAAAATACAGTTTTTTTTTTTAAAAAAAAAGGAGATTTAGAAAACAAAATATGGAGTTCTGATTATCTTTTTGTAAAGGAAGATGACAACTAAATTATCACAACAGCATGCAGTGGCTGAAAGGAAGGGCCCTGAACTGCCTAAACAATAATTTAAAAGTTAAATGGTGGATTGGTTACTTCCGGAAAGGTCTTGTTGGTCTCAAAGACTGTAGAAAGATGTGAATAATTAGTAGTAAGGTTAACATGTCCTACTAAGGAACAGACAATGGACACACACACAAACTCAAACTTGCACATACACCCAAGGAAACACCAACAGAGACAGCCTCAGAAAACATATGTATGTATTTTAAAATTAAGTCAGCTGTAGTGTAAACTGAACAGTTTTAAGTTAACCTGTCTCATTTCAAACACTGAGCAATCTTAGTCTGAGAGTATAACATTTTAGTGAATGGAATGTACACTGAGCGCCAACTATATAAGACCCTTAGCTCTAATATATTGACCCCTAGCGGTCAAAAATGTATGGAGAATCAGAAGAAATGATATCAAAGCGCCAAACAACACTGGCAGGGTCAAGATGGTATACTTTGAATGTTAATCAAGTATAAATTGTAAAACAATGTGACAATTTTATGACACTTTATTGTAATAAACAATTTAAAACAATATAAGAATATAAAACAATGTTGGTTTAAAACATGTTACATTTAAAACAAATAATCAAGGATCCGAGATTTTACAAAGGATGACAAAAATACAAAGGATGACGAAAATACAATACAATATTGATGACTAAAATGTCGGCCTGTGTCGTGGTGCAGCAGTAAATATATGATGTCTGAAAATGGAGGTGTTTACTTAGTGTTTAAAGGTGTATTCCTAATAGATGTATATACGATAGATATGTAGGATGGTGATAAATAAGTTTGAAGAATAAAAATGATGTGAACTTAACAGATAAAAAATGTTAAAAAACTGTTCAGAAAAAGGATAAGCAGAGAACAGTGACAACAAAAAAAAAATTTTTGGAATGTTTCCCAAAAGGAAGTCCAAACTGTGTTCGTTAAAATGTCAATAAAAAGTGAATCAGCAGTTTCCAAAAATAGTGAAAATGAATCCAGTGAAGTGTACAAAAATGAAAAATGTATCCGGTGAAAAAACGATTATGAAACCAAAAAGCAAGTGGTTAAAAAGTGATAAAAAAGAAGAAAGTCTGTTCAAATCTGTGTTGGTTAGTCACACAATCCAAACGAATATTAAATGTGGGTGTAGGAGTTTTCTCCAAAGTTGAGGGAACTATTGTGTCTTCAAAAATAGATATAACTTGTTTGCAGATGAAAATCCTTCTGCCAAAAAGAAAAATAACAATAGTGTAGATGGTTTTTTTAAAATTAGTATTATCAGAATATCACTCACCAGTCGACGCGTTTCGGTCATCCACTGACCTTTATCAAGACTGGTTTTTTAGTGTTATTGGGGTCTTTATATACCTTATTTTGTGATTCTTCAATTATCGTGTGTACCGGAAGTGCACCTTGCCACTTCCGGTTTCGCGTGACTCAAATTATCCCTATATTTTTTGATTACAGTGTGCCCATTGTAGGTCTTTATTTTCTGTTTACGTATTTGTTTTGCTTTTACCTGTCTAGTCACTTATCCCTTTCTTGTATATATATGCTTCGATATATTGGTCTTAAATTTATAGACCTTTCTGATTGGCTGGGTGGGGGGTGGGCTTTAGGGTTTGGATATTCTATTATCCCAGGTGGTATTATTGGTAACCAGGGTGACTGGACGCTAACCAGTTTCATGAATGTCTGAAGCGTCCATACTCCTTAGCGATTGGTTCAGTTAAAGGGTGTGTAAAATTCTAAAGTTTTCTATTGGTTGCTGTTATTTTGAGAGAGATCAAGATACTGCATTTTCTTTAGTGCCGATGGAAATATATAAAAAACAACCTGTGATTTGTTATGTGAATATTTAGAAAAAAACTTTGGTTATACTTCGTATTACTACGATATGTGCAATACAATTTACATCACTTATATCACTTTATAAGTATGCTTAGCTTGATTTTACCTAATCATTACATATGGTTCACTTGTTATAAAGAAAGGGTCAGTTTTCCGAAACATTACAGTATTATAAAATTATAAAATTATAAAAATAGACCCTTTACAATGCTCCTTATGTATTAAGATCGGATTTAAGCTGATCTTTTGGCCAAATTTGTCAATGGTTGAATCACATTTAATCCCAGTTTCTTACTGATTCTCCAAACTATATTGAAAAGATTTACAAACTTTTAAAGACTACTTATTTTGTGGTTTAGAGGTGCTATATATCACTTTTTGTAGGTCTTGGATTTTCTTAACATATTTGTTATTTCTAATATTTATTTGACATGAAAGGTGGTTGAACTAATCTGCATAGATTTATTATAATTTTGGTGATAGGGTTGGGTAATTTATAACTTTCAAGAATTAGTAAAATATGTTAATTTCGAATGGTTAATCCATACAAACTTTCCTTAGTGAACTAAACTTTTGTTTGCGCCTAAAAATATAAATAAAAATAAAAATAAAAATAGAAGTTATTCTATACGAAGGATAATTTTATTATTTGTATATTTATTTCTAGTGGACCCAGGCAAGTCTGATTTGTCTCTGAGACCTCTAGCTGGCTTTATGTTGCTATAAATATATATATAGGGAATATATTTATAGCAACATGTCAAATAAATATTAGAAATAACAAATATGTTAAGAAAATCCAAGACCTACAAAAAGTGATATATAGCACCTCTAAACCACAAAATAAGTAGTCTTTAAAAGTTTGTAAATCTTTTCAATATAGTTTGGAGAATCAGTAAGAAACTGGGATTAAATGTGATTCAACCATTGACAAATTTGGCCAAAAGATCAGCGTAAATCCGATCTTAATATATAAGGAGCATTGTAAAGGGTCTATTTTTATAATTTTATAATTTTATAATACTGTAATGTTTCGGAAAACTGACCCTTTCTTTATAACAAGTGAACCATATGTAACGATTAGGTAAAATCAAGCTAAGCATACTTATAAAGTGATATAAGTGATGTAAATTGTATTGCACATATCGTAGTAATACGAAGTATAACCAAAGTTTTTTTCTAAATATTCACATAACAAATCACAGGTTGTTTTTTATATATTTCCATCGGCACTAAAGAAAATGCAGTATCTTGATCTCTCTCAAAATAACAGCAACCAATAGAAAACTTTAGAATTTTACACACCCTTTAACTGAACCAATCGCTAAGGAGTATGGACGCTTCAGACATTCATGAAACTGGTTAGCGTCCAGTCACCCTGGTTACCAATAATACCACCTGGGATAATATAATATCCAAACCCTAAAGCCCGCCCCCCACCCAGCCAATCAGAAAGGTCTATAAATTTAAGACCAATATATCGAAGCATATATATACAAGAAAGGGATAAGTGACTAGACAGGTAAAAGCAAAACAAATACGTAAACAGAAAATAAAGACCTACAATGGGCACACTGTAATCAAAAAATATAGGGATAATTTGAGTCACGCGAAACCGGAAGTGGCAAGGTGCACTTCCGGTACACACGATAATTGAAGAATCACAAAATAAGGTATATAAAGACCCCAATAACACTAAAAAAACAGTCTTGATAAAGGTCAGTGGATGACCGAAACGCGTCGACTGGTGAGTGATATTCTGATAATACTAATTTTAAAAAAAACATCTACACTATTGTTATTTTTCTTTTTGGCAGAAGGATTTTCATCTGCAAACAAGTTATATCTATTTTTGAAGACACAATAGTTTCCTCAACTTTGGAGAAAACTCCTACACCCACATTTAATATTCGTTTGGATTGTGTGACTAACCAACACAGATTTGAACAGACTTTCTTCTTTTTTATCACTTTTTAACCACTTGCTTTTTGGTTTCATAATCGTTTTTTCACCGTATACATTTTTCATTTTTGTACACTTCACTGGATTCATTTTCACTATTTTTGGAAACTGCTGATTCACTTTTTATTGACATTTTAACGAACACAGTTTGGACTTCCTTTTGGGAAACATTCCAAAAAAATTTTTTTTTTGTTGTCACTGTTCTCTGCTTATCCTTTTTCTGAACAGTTTTTTTAACATTTTTTATCTGTTAAGTTCACATCATTTTTATTCTTCAAACTTATTTATCACCATCCTACATATCTATCGTATATACATCTACTAGGAATACACCTTTCAACACTAAGTAAACACCTCCATTTTCAGACATCATATATTTACTGCTGCACCACGACACAGGCCGACATTTTAGTCATCAATATTGTATTGTATTTTCGTCATCCTTTGTATTTTTGTCATCCTTTGTAAAATCTCGGATCCTTGATTATTTGTTTTAAGTATAACATTTTATGCAGATGTAAAAATCTTAGATAAAATGCCTCCTTGCATCTGGAAAGTCCTTGCATAAAGGGGCAGTAAACTGCAATGATATATATATATATAAATAAAAATATGCATATCTGCCAAAAGGGCATCTACCATTTGTGTATTGAGGAGGAAACATTTCTGCATGGTTTTAAATATAGAATTTCTACAGCATTGTCAAATAATCATAAATACACTGCTGCTAAAAAAATGTGTTTTTATGGACCCCTAGCCCCATCAAACAACTACTACCACACTGAAGTTACAATCCAAAATTGTACAAAGAAATAAGAAACATTTGCTAAGTAAGTCCTACCTCCTCTGCAAATGAAAGTGATCTGCCGTCTGACTAAAGCACACACTGTACAAAGTGCCAAGTCTGTCTCACACTGCGCATAGTGGTTTAGTGCACACTAAGAAATCCTCTCTAATGCTAATACTTTACTCCTTGTAATAACATTTCTCATGCTCAATTAGCACTCTGCTGTAGTACCCACTGGTGGCTGCCCAATTTAAAAAAAAAAAAAAAAATTTAAGTTCTTGCCTCATGGGGCCCCCCTGGCTCATTGGGCCCCTGACAGTAGTCACCCCTGTCACCCCCTGATGGCGGCCCTGGTGCTGAGGTCATGAACTCTTTTACTGTGATCTCATGAGATTTGACTTAACTCTCATGAGATTTCATAGTAAACTTCCTTACACTGAATAGGGAAACAAGATGAGTGTGCACGTAAGCTCGCTCCTTCCGCTGTCCCAGGACAGACTTACTGATTTTGATTTGCTGCTTAGAAGTCATTTACAATGGGATGTGGCTACTGAGAAGCTTTTGAGTTAGAATATCTTTCTTTTTTACATAGAGATGTTCAGGTGATATTTTCTAGTCAGATTTTTACAGCTATACTGCATCACTTTGAAGTGTTTAAACATTTGGGTATTATGGCCCTTTAATTAATTTGTTATACTTTTATGATATACAGTATAATACATTGGAAAAAAAATAACCAATAAAACCCTGATGTTAACATACAACAAAATAAGGAGCAATACAATATCCCCTTGCCACAATATGAACAAACAAAAAAAAATGAAAGTAAATAAAGTGTTGGCCCAAAAACTAATTTTAATCAGAGGATAATATGTCCCACTTTTCACTGTTTGTGTTTTGCATACATGATAAATTGTGCTTCTAAGTTGGTGTTAGTGTAATATTAAATTGTACAAACTAATGAAAACATAAAAATCAAGGAAATCAATCAAAATATAAACTATATAGATTGTCGCTACAGACCCTGAACAGTTTATGCTAACTGGCTGTTTTTTTTTAAGATATTTGACATGTGAAAGACCTTTAAATTTTGAATTTGTCTTATCAGTTATAATTTGTTTTCATCATTCATCGCCTCCATTGCAGTCCATTAAAACCATATGATAACCCAAGTAATTTGGGCTGTAATAAAACTCCCAATAGCTGGCATGGGGACAATTTAGTAATGGTATTCTATTAGAAAATATTTTTCCACAGCTTTTAACAAGGTTTTTGGGCTTTTTAAATTTAACAACCTTGACCTCTTGAAAACTCAATTGGCCTTCTTCAAGCAGCATATCTTTGCTGTCTGCACAGAATTTTTTTAAAGAATGTTAAAAATGTTAAGCAAGCTCAATCTACTTGATAACAAACACAATCATTGTCTGGTTTTGCAAACAGTTATTATTATTAAAATCACACTTTTAAATGATGAAACTTGTGCTTATATTAAATAAGATCATCAGAATGATTGGATCAATCACAATGAAGTGGATATCAAAAAATTTACCTATGTGATGTATAGACAGCATAAACTTTAACAATTACAAACCCCCCTACCAAAAGCTTTCAACTAAATATTGACAAGAAAATGGACAGATCGAATTAAAAAGCCAAAGACACTTGATAAATTACCAACTCCCACAGATTAAACAGTACCATGCATTGTATAAAAATAATAATAACGACAACAGATATCTGTGCATGCTCATACTCAAAAAACAAGAAGCCCATGAAAATATAGCCAACAGTCCTTTCATGGCAATTTAATTGTCAAATAAAAAACTATATTGAACATTAGGGATGTGCATTTGTTTGGTTCAACATTGAACAAATGCCACTAGCAGCATTCAGCTCTTTCGGAGCCAGATTTCTTCTTGCAAGTTTTGGATTTGCACAGATCTTTGTGTGTTGAACTTTTACACAAATAAAACAGATGAATGCCGCTAGCAACACCCTACTGAACATATCATCATCATCATCATCATCATCATCAAATACATGTAATGTAAAAGCAAAAACACAGATAAAACCCATCAATAGAGAATGTTATAAATATATTATACCAACATACAGGGAGTGCAGAATTATTAGGCAAATGAGTATTTTGACCACATCATCCTCTTTATGCATGTTGTCTTACTCCAAGCTGTATAGGCTCGAAAGCCTACTACCAATTAAGCATATTAGGTGATGTGCATCTCTGTAATGAGAAGGGGTGTGGTCTAATGACATCAACACCCTATATCAGGTGTGCATAATTATTAGGCAACTTCCTTTCCTTTGGCAAAATGGGTCAAAAGAAGGACTTGACAGGCTCAGAAAAGTCAAAAATAGTGAGATATCTTGCAGAGGGATGCAGCACTCTTAAAATTGCAAAGCTTCTGAAGCGTGATCATCGAACAATCAAGCATTTCATTCAAAATAGTCAACAGGGTCGCAAGAAGCGTGTGGAAAAACCAAGGCGCAAAATAACTGCCCATGAACTGAGAAAAGTCAAGCGTGCAGCTGCCAAGATGCCACTTGCCACCAGTTTGGCCATATTTCAGAGCTGCAACATCACTGGAGTGCCCAAAAGCACAAGGTGTGCAATACTCAGAGACATGGCCAAGGTAAGAAAGGCTGAAAGACGACCACCACTGAACAAGACACACAAGCTGAAACGTCAAGACTGGGCCAAGAAATATCTCAAGACTGATTTTTCTAAGGTTTTATGGACTGATGAAATGAGAGTGAGTCTTGATGGGCCAGATGTATGGGCCCGTGGCTGGATTAGTAAAGGGCAGAGAGCTTCAGTCCAACTCAGACGCCAGCAAGGTGGAGGTGGAGTACTGGTTTGGGCTGGTATCATCAAAGATGAGCTTGTGGGGCCTTTTCGGGTTGAGGATGGAGTCAAGCTCAACTCCCAGTCCTACTGCCAGTTTCTGGAAGACACCTTCTTCAAGCAGTGGTACAGGACTGCATCCTTCAAGAAAAACATAATTTTTAAGCAGGACAATGCTCCATCACACGCGTCCAAGTACTCCACAGCGTGGCTGGCAAGAAAGGGTATAAAAGAAGAAAATCTAATGACATGGCCTCCTAGTTCACCTGATCTGAACCCCATTGAGAACCTGTGGTCCATCATCAAATGTGAGATTTACAAGGAGGGAAAACAG
The DNA here is from genome assembly GCF_027579735.1 of Bombina bombina. NCBI lineage: Eukaryota > Metazoa > Chordata > Amphibia > Anura > Bombinatoridae > Bombina > Bombina bombina. Next base: position 1,285,402,763 of record NC_069500.1, read on the forward strand.
TACACCTCTCTGAACAGTGTCTGGGAGGCTGTGGTTGCTGCTGCACGCAATGTTGATGGTGAACAGATCAAAACACTGACAGAATCCATGGATGGCAGGCTTTTGAGTGTCCTTGCAAAGAAAGGTGGCTATATTGGTCACTGATTTGTTTTTGTTTTGTTTTTTGAATGTCAGAAATGTATATTTGTGAATGTTGAGATGTTATATTGGTTTCACTGGTAAAAATAAATAATTGAAATGGGTATATATTTGTTTTTTGTTAAGTTGCCTAATAATTATGCACAGTAATAGTCACCTGAACACACAGATATCCCCCTAAAATAGCTATAACTAAAAACAAACTAAAAACTACTTCCAAAACTATTCAGCTTTGATATTAATGAGTTTTTTGGGTTCATTAAAAACATGGTTGTTGTTCAATAATAAAATTAATCCTCAAAAATACAACTTGCCTAATAATTCTGCATTCCCTGTATACCTACAGTATCAGTAAAGGAAATAAAATAATGATTTTCAGTAAAAAGATAAACACTATTCTAACCAATTGCTAAAAACCACATACATGTACTCAGGTAACCTCTTTTACCCACTATAAAAGAAATCATCCGCTAATAGGGGCCATGCTGCTTGTGACAAGTGGAGATGTTGCAGAGGGAGAGGAGGCTGTTTTGTTTTCTATTTATTAATTCTGGTGTAGGTGATCAGTTGCCATTATCATTTGTTAACATTGCCGTTATGGGGAAATTAAGATCAAATCTTGTGGGAATTATAAAGCTCAGATGTGTTTGCAATAATTTTAATTTTAAAAAAGTCTGATCCATTTTTTTTCCAATTTCAAACAATAATTTCAGCAAGTTTGCAGTCAAACCAATAGTTAGTTAAGTGAACAAACCAGAATTCAGACACATTAGACAAACAACATCATCATCAATATTGATTTTTTTTTAAATACTTTTTTGCGTTAACAAATTATCATTGCGTATATATAATAAGCAACAATAAGATGTAAAAGCATCTTGTATAATTTGACAGAAAAACAAAACTGTTCGTGTCTGAGTCCATTTCTTGAGTAATGTCAAAATATAACAATATCTTTCTTGTAAAAAAGTTAAGCACATTTAGAAACAAAGGTATATTTGGTCCCATCTCTAATAAGAATAAAATAGCGTAAGGTGTTTTAGATAAAATGTGTTAAATGAGTTAAATGTGTTAAATGAGTAAACTCACAAAGGTATTAAAAATATATTTGTCAAATCTAAAATATTGAACAAAAGGAGTAAAACAAAAACAAAACTAGAAAGAAAGAAAGGAAAAAGGAAGGAAGGACGGAGGAGAGAAGGAAAGAAGGAAAGAAAGAAGGGAAGAAAAAAAAGAAAGAATTACAGTGCTTCTCCCCTTGCTTATGTACTTCTTTAAAAAATTGGTTCTCTCAGTGAACCTAATAACTACAGGTACACTCAGTAGTTTGTTCACTAACTCAATCTGACCAAATTAGTTCAAATAAAGTCATAGCATTTAGTGCCTGGAAGACTATCTTTCCATGGATTTAAGGTAAATTATTTTGACCGCACTACTCCACAATGGGGAGTGTTGGAAAAGTTCTAGCTATTGCTTGTTTGACTGCTAGGAATACAAAGATGCAAACATATCCTTGTGGTTTAGGCAAGGAAAGAGTCTTGCATTGAAGGAGTGCAGTCTCTGAGTTATATGAAATTTTAAAATGAAATTTAATAATTATAATAAAACAGTCTGCCATAGTTGACCAAGTTGTGGGCATGTTTACCAAATATGAAGAAAAATCACCTTGTGCTTTGCAACTTCACCACCATAGTGGGGTCTAGTGACCCCCAAAATGTATGTTTATTTAAGGTGGTTAAATAACATTGTGTGAGAACTTTACATCATATATCATTTGATATCACATAATGTAACACAATTTTTTTTTTCTTAGTCATATGGTTTTTATTCCTTTAAAGGTAAATTAATAAGTAATATTCATTCCATCAAGCCATGGTGTATAGATAATGGTCTATATAATTTACGTCCCTCACTACACTTTTCGTTTCCACATTGCGTTCGGACTAAAGCAATTTTGGGATCAAAGCCTCAACTAAGCAATATGCTTTTAAATCTTTTGTATTTGAACTGCAGCGTCCTTTTAGGAGAGGGAGGTAAGATTAAGCTCAATACAAACGAAAGAAGCAACGGAGCACCAGATCAGGTTTCTTAATAAATCATAGCATTTATTGAGCAAACAGCTGTTTAAAAACGTGTGCCATATTCAATAATAGAATGAGGAGGAAGGTGCAGATCCTGCTAACGCATTTCGGCATTAGCCGTAATCATAGCTAAGGATACTGTTCACCCTTCTCCTATTTAAAGGAGCAACCTATTTCTTATTGGACATTGGTGACATATGTAAAAGCAACTGCTCATTACATTGGTTAATTGTAACAATCCATACAGAAATCGATAAGTAGATAAGTATATGCACAAACACTGGATGCTTAAATTATTATTGTAAATACATTCACACAATTGCGGTTTCCAAAAGTTTATCTATTTTTCATAATTTTGTGACCCATCGGCACACTCTTTTCAATTTTGAACCTTAAACTGAATGTGTCATTAAAGGGACACAAAACCCAATTTTTTTTCTTTCATGATTTAAAAAGAGCGTGTGATTTTAAACAACTTTCCAATTTACTTCTATTATCTAATTTGCTCCATTTTCTTGATATCCTTTGTTTAAAAGCATATCTAGATAGGCTCAGTAGCTGCTGATTGGTAGCTGCATGTAGATGCCTCTTGTGATTGGCTCACCCATGTGCATTGCTATTTCTTCAACAAAGAATATCTAAAACGTGAAGCAAATTAGATAATAGAAGTATATTGAAATATTGTTTAAAATTGTAATATCTATCTGAATCATGAAAGAGATATTTTGGGCTTCATGCCCCTTTAAGTTACCATTTTTATAGACCATTTGTATGCCTTTGAGCCGATTTACATATATAAAGCATTAGGATATTGTTCTGTGTACTAGGAATAACAGACTATGAGCTTGACACTTCTCTAATGTCATATAGTTCTATGGCTTGTCAGCGTGTGGTTAATATCTTACTGATCAAAGCCTCAACTAAGCAATATGCTTTTAAATCTTTTGTATTCTAACTGCAGCAACTTGTGATGAGGTTAGGTAAGATTAAGCTCAGGCATGGCTTTAAATCGGCTTTGGAGAGAGATCCACAACTGAGGATATCCCAATCCCTTGCCACAATCTAGGGCGTGAATCTGGTAGGCCTTTCAAAAAGAAATGCAAAGGTATCCACAATATTAAACTTTTTTTTTCTGTTATTTAAATATTTACTCATATTATAAATATTTTAGATACTTTTCTGGAAATTATATTTTGTGAACAGAAATGTAACAAAAGAAGACTGAATTAATGATAAATATCTTAAAAAATAAAAAGACAATTCAAGAAAAGAATTAAAGGGACAGCCTAGTCAAAATTAAACTTAATGATTCAGATAAGACATGCAAATTTAAACAACTTTCCAATTTACTTTTATCATAACATTTGCTTTGTTCATTTGGAATTCTTTGTTGCAATCTTAACCTATGTAGGCTCAAACTAATTGCTAAACTGTTAAAAACTGCCTCCTATCCCAGTGCATTTTGACAGTTTTCACAGTTAGACAGAGCTAGTTCATGTGTGCCATATAGATAGCAGTGTGCTCACTCCTGTGGAGTTATGTAAGAGCCAGCACTGATTGGCTAAAATGCATGTCTCGTCAAAGGACTGAGATAAGGGGGCAGTCTGCTGAGGCTTAGATACAAGGTAATCACAAAAGGTAAAATGTGTATTAGTATAACTGTGTTTGTTATGCAAAACTGGGAAATGGGTACTAAAGGGATTATCTATCTTCTTAAACAAACATTGTGTAGTAGACTGTTCCTTTAACATGAAATATGTTATTCTTCCTAAATAAAATTACACCACTAGCATAGCTATTTCTTCAATTTTGAATTTTGTTTTAAACGTATAATATAATCAGTGAAGCATTTATGTGTATCCTTTAAGTCAACTTGGATTTTATGTCCCATCTAAAAATAGGTTGCTGAAGTCTTAAAAGCAGCTTAATAAGTAGCTCAACTCTTATACTGGTCAGCTGAAAGCTATCACAGCCTAAAATACACTTTACAGAATCTCTGGGTCATTGCAGTACTAAAGCATCTAATTGCTGCATATTGATGTTTAGCTAAAGGTATATAGCAGATATATTTTTAAATACAATAAATAATACATTTCAAGTTTCTTGTCTAAACACATCTATAACAAATAGGCAGCTTCTTGTTGATGAAAAATATATTTTGATTAATGCACAAGACTCCCAAATCTACAATTAATATAATAAAGTGTCTGCACGTTTGGGACGGACTAATTTCAATATTCAGCAAGGAATAAGCTGTAATTACTGCATTGTTTTAGCAAATATTATATGCTCATAATTTGCTCAGACACACATTACATCTGAAACAACATTTATATTATTTTTTGAATCCATAATTACATTATACATTATAAATACATGTATACGACTAAAACATAGACATTTAATTAAAAGTAATACAATTCATTTTAACAATCCAAATATAGCAAAATCAGCAGTTTAGCATCAATGGTTAATGGAATAATTATGGGATCAAGATTCTAACAGTATGCAAAAATCCATATAATTATTGATTCTTATAAATTTGCAATTAATCTGTATTATGTTTTGTACAGAAAATAATAGAAGCTTATTTGCTCTGATCAATACATCATATGGCACAATGAATGTGACACAGGAATTAAATGTCTTAGAAAAAATAAATCCTCATATTACTAATACACATTTTATTCATTTTGATCTGACGTAATATTAGCTGCATTTTAATTAAATAGCTAATAAGAAATAAGTAGTCTACTTTAAAATGTGAATGGTGGCGATAATCACTATAAAAACGTATTTATTATCATTTGCAGAAAAATGTTAATGTCTTAAAGGTGGGGGGGGGGTCTTTACGATAACCATGTGCCTTGCCCTAGCTAGCACATGGCAGAAACCTCTTATTCCTTGTTTAGTGTCCAGACTTATGCTGCTGTAAGCAGTTGTATCATTATTGTTTACAGAGTTATTATGAGGTACAAAAAAAACACAGATAATCGGCTCTGTGATCAATCAAAAATATTTTAAAATGTTGATATAATTAATTCTTCATAAACATAAAGGAGATAAACTGTGCTACAATTTAGAATTTCCGTGCAAAAAGGTCATCTGTAACATTTGTTAATTAATACAACCAACACCCAGGCCTACTCTTTGGGCAGGGTGAGATGGGCACCACATCCGGCCCCTGCTGTTTTGGGGGGGGGGGTTGCACTGTCTTCAGGGGTGAGGGTATATGAAGGTGCACATACTGTAGTTAATGAAAAAGTGTTTATGGTATCAGGAGGTGTAATATATAGTGTTTTTCTTTATAAATGACACATTCAGTGTGGGGACAGGGGTGGGCCATACAAGGGGAGGGGAATAAGTGGGTTGGGCTGCGTGACCACGGAAATGCTAAAGTGACCTTAAAAACTGGGAAAGAAAAATACAGGAAGGGTTACAGAGAGAGAGAGTGAAGAGTGACAGGGAGAGAGAGAGAGAGAGAGAGAGAGAGAGAGAGAGAGAGAGAGAGAAGAGTAATTTATAGAATACGAATTAGACATTTGAGTTTAAGGAGTATGAGTGATTAAGTTAAAAAAGAATAAAGAACTGGGCCAAGGAGAGAAAACAGCGATATTGCATCGAAAAAAATAAAATGTAAAATAGGTTGGTCCTCTAGTTTAGGTCTGAAAAGGATTCAATGTATTGTCATGACACTTAGCATGATGATGGCTTTTGACTGATTCCCTTTGGTAGTTTGAAGTTTATACCTTTCTTCTATTAATTTTCAAATATGTTGTTTTGTAACAGTACACAGTTGGTAGGTTATGTTGTCACCCGACACTCACTTCTGCTTCAGCACATTATTAATGTAGATGTGCAAAAACACATTGAATGCTGTAATCTCATGGGATTTCACTGTAATCTCATGGGACTTTACTGAAATCTAATCAAATGTCATTGTAAATGTCCTTAAACATAAGAGGGACATGCCAGAAGCACATTACCTTGCAAGTCATGGGGCATGCAACCTGATTGGATGCTTAACGTCTTATTACAAAGGGATGTTGCAAATGAGGGAAATATTCAGGTGATATTTTCTATTCAGATTTTTACTGGTATGCTGCATTACCTTCAAGTTTCAAGTGATTTAACATACAAAGTAATGAAGATCTCTGGGGTAAAGAATTTCACAGGGGAGAGAGAGGTTAACAAGGGAGCACCCAGCACTTATATAAATTATCAGTTTGCAGTAAAAACAAATGAAACCATAATGTAGTTTTGTAACATTTCTGTCAGTTAAAGGGACATTATACACTCATTTTTTCTTTGCATAAATATTTTGTAGATGATCTATTTATATAGCCCATAAAGTTTTTTTTTTTTTTTAAATGTATAGTTTTGCTTATTTTTAAATAACTTCTCTGATTTTCAGACTCCTAACCAAGCCCCAAAGTTTTATGAGAATACCGTCAGCTACCTACTCCAGCTTGCTCCTGTTTGTGTAAAGGGTCTTTTCAGTTTTCATATGCAAAAGAAGGGGGAGGGGGGAGTGTCTTATTTCCCATTTGCGGTGGGCTTTCCAGCTGCCTTTTTCAACATAGCTAAACTGAGAGCTTAAAGGGACATTATGCAGTTTTTAAACAGTTTTATACTGGATTTTTATATCAGTATCTGTGCATCTTATTCTTTATAGTAGTGTCTATTGCATGCAGTTATATGAAAATTAGTGTATACTGTCCCTTTGAATAAGTGTATTGTGCATACAGCTTGTAAAACAACCAGTGAGATCTGCAGTTGTAAAGTGCTTAAAGTATATAATGAGTTGCGAGAGAGCTTCAGATACACCCAGAGAACTCCATTATTCCTCCCACTTTTGTTGCTTCCTATCTGACTTGTGATACGGTAGTGAAGCATCTTAGGCCTGCCTTTTGCTTGAAATGGTAGTTGTATTATACAATTCTCCTACAAACCTATATCTAAAAAATATAATTAAATATATTAATATAGTATAACATAATATGATATATTATACTGTAATATACTGTATTGGTGCCCCTTACTGTGAAAAAAGTGTTTGTTATTTATTTTAATTTTATAAAACATTTTAAAAAAAATAGAAAACACTGACAAAAACGTGTCAAAAATGTTGATTATATTCTATTTGTTTTAGTTTCTTAGGGAAAAACAAGGAAATTAATTATGAAAACAGATACATTAAAGCCAGAGTTTATTTTCTATAAAAATTTTAAAAGCAAGGAAATTTCTAACTTAAATTGCTCCACTCCCTCCTTGGCAGCTTTGCATGGGATCAACTTTGACATATATATAGTATATATATATATATATATATATATATATATATATATATATGTTCCTGCAAGTCTTCTGACTTGTCTAGATTTGTAAATGGTTTACACAATGAGTTATTTTCTCTACATTATATATATATATATATACAGTCATGGACAAAATATTGGCACCCCTGCATTTCTGTGAGATAATGCACCACTTTGCCCAGAAAATTGCTGTAAATACAAATCATTAGGCATTCTCATGTTTATTTCTTTTGTTTTCATTGGTATGGCACAAAAAAAGTGGAGAGAAAAAAGCCAAATCTGACACATACCACGCAAAACTCCAAAAATGGACTGGACAAAATTATTGGCACCCTCAATTTAATATTTAGTAGTAGTAGTACACCCCTTGGAAAAAAATAACTGAAATCAATCGATTCTTGTATCCATCAATGAGTTTCTTACACCTCTCTACTGGAATTTTGGACCACTCTTCTTTCGCCAAATGCTCCAGGTCTCTAAGATTGGAAGGGTTCGTTTTCCCAACTGATCCAAATGCTGTTTTGAGATTTCTCCACAGGTGCTCTATGGGATTTAGATCTGGACTCATTGCTGGCCAGTTCAGTACTCTCCAGCGCTTTGTCTTAAAACCATTTCTGGGTGCTTTTTGATGTGTACTTTGGATCATTGTCCTGCTGTAAGACTCATGACCTCTGATGAAGACCCAACTTTCTGACACTGGACCCTACATTGCACCACATAATTCTTTGGTATTCTTCATATTTCATAATGCCATGCACACAGTCAAGACATCCAGTGCCTGAAGCACCTAAGCAACCCCAAAACATCAGTGAATATTCACCATGTTTGACTGTAGGGACTGTTTTCTTTTCTTTAAAAGCGACATTTGTTTTTCTGAAAACAGTAGAACGATGAGCTTTACCAAAAAGCTGTAAATTTTATTCGTCTGTCCACAGCATATTCTCCCAAAAGGATTTTGGCTTCCTCTGGTAAGTTTTTAGCAAACTCCAATTTGTGTCAGCAGTGGGGTCCTCCTGGGTCTCCTACCATAGAAAACCTTTTCATTGAGATGGTGACTTGTAGTGTGAGCTGATACATTTGGACCCTGTGCCTGAAGGTCAGCTTGAATTTGTCTGGAAGTTGATCGAGGTTCTTCATCCACCATTTGAACAATCCTTTGTTGCAATCTTTGATCAATTTTTGTCTGTCGTCCACATCCAGGGAAATTAGCTATAGTGCCATGGGCTGTAAACCTCTTGATAATGTTGCGCACAGTGGACATAGGAACATTAAGATTTCTGGAGATAGACTCTTCCACAATTTTTGTTCTCAAACCCTGAGACAATTCTTTGTGGCTCTTTCTCTTCTCCATGCTCAGTGTGGCACACAGAGACACACAACAGAAAAGTTGAGTCAATTTTTCACCATTTTAACTGGTTGCCGGTGTGATTTCTATATTGTAAGTACCTGTTAATTGATACAGGTGAGTTTAATTACAAATTACAGGAGCATCACAAACTTGGAATGCAATTATTTCTTACACTTTTGAGAAGGTGCAAATAATTTTGTCAAGTATCTTTTTTGGAGTTTTGCTTGGAATGCGTCAGATTTGACTTTTTTTCTCCACTTTTTTGTGTCAAACCAATACAAACAAAAGAAATAAACATAAGAAGGCCAAAACATTTGTAATTGCAACAATTTTCTGGGTGAAGTGGTGCATTATATGACAGAAATGCAGGGGTGCCAATATTTTTGACCATGACTGTATATACAGTATATAGTGCTTTTTTGTAAAATAAAAGGTGCCGGTACTCACTGATTTTTGATTGATATATTCTGCTCAGTAACTTTGAGAGAAGCAAAGGAACAAGATTATTTACATTTAATGTATTTTGCAGCCCCCTCTTGTGAAAACTAGAGTTTTTACATGATGATTACAAATATTACCTCTTATGAGTTGGCAGAGGTGGTTGTGCTCAGTACCGGTAAGTACCCCCACAAAAAAGCCCTGTATATATATTTATATATATATATATATATATATATATATATATATACACACACACAAAAAGAAAAAAAGATATTCACAACAACTAATGCAACTAAGACTCAGGGACAGATGAGCAGCCAAATTTCATTCAGCTCTCTAATCAAGTTTTTTTGAGAACTGTACTGAGCAAAATAGGAGTCCAGATTCAACTAGACAGGTGCAATTCATTTTGGCCGGATTTTGTTTTCAGCCGAATTTTGGCCGATTTGAAGATTCTAATGAATCCAAATATCCGAATCGGCACCATAACTAAAATCCCGAAAAATTCCGAAAATGAATAAATCAGTATCAGAATTTTCGGATCTATTCTTTATTTGTATTCAGAATTTTTCATTGTTCTAATCTAAACCCCGACATCACTGACACTAACTAAAACACTAAATAAAGTAATTAACCCCTAAACCACCGTTCCCCGACATCGCCAACACTGACTAAACCTATTAACCCCTAAACCGCAGTTCCCAAACATCGCCAACACTAACTAAACCTATTAGCCTCTAAACCGCCGTTCCTCAACATTGCCGACACTAACTAAAACACTAAATAAACTATTAACCCATAAACCGCTGTTCCCTGACATCGCCAACACTAACCAAACCTATTAACCTCTAAACCGCAGTTCCCAAACATCGCAGACACTAACTAAACCTATTAACCCCTAAACCGCAGTTCCCTGACATCACCAACACTAACTAAACCTATTAACCCCTAAACCACAGTTCCCCGACATCGCAGACACTAACTAAACCTATTAACCCCTAAACTGCCTATCCTAAACATCACCAACACTAACTAAACCTATTAACCCCTAAACCGCCGTTCCCAAACATTGTCAACACTAACAACACCTATTAACCCCTAAACCGCAGTTCCCCAACATCACCAACACTAACTAAACCTATTAACCCCTAAACCGCAGTTCCCCGACATAGCCGACACTAACTAAACCTAATAACCACTAAACCGTTGTTCCCAAACATCGTCAAAACTAACTAAACCTATTAACCCCTAAACCGTCAGCCCCCATACCGCCGACCTAATAAACTATATTATGTTGGGGAACTGTGGTTTAGGGGTTAATAGGTTTAGTTAGCGTCAGTGATGTAGGGGAACTGCGGTTTAGGGGTTATTAGGTTTATTTAGTGTTGGCGATGTGTAGGGGCGGCAGTTTAGGGGTTAATAGGTTTAGGTAGTGTTGGTGATGTGGGGGGACGGCGGTTTGGGGTTAATAGTTTTATTAGTGTCGGCGATGAGGGTGGCGGCGGTTTTAGATAATTTTGTTTTGCCAATCGCCGGCATATTAGTTATGTTAAGTTAAATTGTTTCTCGGATCCATTCTTTATTCATATGCATTATTCTATTCTAAACTTCAGAATAGAATAATGCATATGAATAAAGAATGGATCAGAGAAAACGAACGGATCTGAAAAAAACGATTTAACTTAATATAACTAATTTGGCGAAACAATTTTTTTTTTTAAACTTAACTAAACTAATTTGCCGAAACAAAATTATTTATTTAACTAAAATAAACTAAACAAAATAAAATGATTTTTTAGCGTTGCACATGTCTACATTCAACCATAATGAACATATTTCTGAAATATTGAAGTGTGATTAGATATGTAAAACTTTGATTAGCCAGCCCTGATATGAGAGTCAACAGTACTAAGAAAAATGCATTGTTGGCTCAAATTATAGGGGATTTATTTATTTATGTTATTTTTTTCATGCATTGAATGTAAGACATTCCTTGGGGCCAGATTCCATAAGCTTTGTTCATTGTTTGGGATCTGTAATGTTCGCAAAATGATATTAAAATCCTTTTTCACATATTAAAATGTTCGCAAGCAATGTTATAAAAAGGATGCGGCTAGATTACGAGTTTTGGGTTAGGCTGAAAAAGTAGCGTTAACAGGTCCTAACCCTGCATTTTCACTACAGCTGGTATTAAGAGTCTTGCAGGTTTAGGGGCACCGCACACTTTTTTGGCCTTACCGCAAAATGACTTACTTTTTATTTCGAGTCTGTCCTGGGAGGCCAAAAAGTGAGCAGTACACCCTACCCTGTCAAAAGTCCTAACGCATTTAAAAGTCAGTAGTTAAGAGTTTTATGGTACAATGCCGTAGCATAAAACTCATAACTAAAGTGCTAAAAAGTACACTAACACCCATAAACTACCTATTAACCCCTAAACCGCTGATCGGAACAGCCAATAGAATGTGAGCTCAATCTGATTGGCTGATCGGATCAGCCAATCGGATTGAACTTGATTCTGATTGGCTGATTCCATCAGCCAATCAGAATTTTCCTACCTTAATTACGATTGGCTGATAGAATCCTATCAGCCAATCGGAATTCGAGGGACGCCATCTTGGATGACGTCCCTTAAAGGAGCCTTCATTCGTCGGTAGTCCGTCAGGCCAGCAGGATGTTCCGCGTCGGAGGTCTGCAAGATGGATCCGGAAGACAGAAGATTGAAGATGCCGTTGATAGAAGACTTCAGCCGGATCATGGACCTCTTCAGCTCCCGCTTGGATGATGACTTCAGCCGGATCATGGACCTCTTCAGCTCCCGCTTGGATGATGACTTCAGCCGGATCATGGACATCTTCAGCCCCCTGCTTGGGCTTGGATCAGGACATCGGAGGAGCTCTTCTGGATCGATCGGTGAACCTGGTATGGTGAAGATAAGGTAGGAAGATCTTCAGGGGCTTAGTGTTAGGTTTATTTAAGGGGGGTTTGGGTTAGATTAGGGGTATGTGGGTGGTGGGTTGTAATGTTGGGGGGGGTATTGTATGTGTTTTTTTACAGGAAAAAGAGCTGAATTTCTTGGGGCATGCCCCGCAAAGGGCCCTGTTCAGGGCTGGTAAGGTAAAAGAGCTTTGAATAGGGTAGGGCATTTTTTATTTTGGGGGGCTTTGTTATTTTATTTGGGGGCTTAGAGTAGGTGTAATTAGTTTAAAATTGTTGTAATATTTTTCTGTTTGTAAATATTTTTTTATTTTTTGTAACTTAGTTCTTTTTTATTTTTTGTACTTTAGTTAGTTTATTTCATTGTATTTATTTGTAGATATTGTATTTAATTAATGTATTGATAGTGTAGTGTTAGGTTTAATTGTAGGTAATTGTAGGTATTTTATTTAATTAATTTATTGATAGTGTAGTGTTAGGTTTAATTGTAACTTAGGTTAGGATTTATTTTACAGGTAATTTTGTAATTATTTTAACTATTTTAGCTATTAAATAGTTCTTAACTATTTAATAGCTATTGTACCTGGTTAAAATAAATACAAAGTTACCTGTAAAATAAATATAAATCCTAAAATAGCTATAATATAATTATAATTTATATTGTAGCTATATTAGGATTTATTTTACAGGTAAGTATTTAGCTTTAAATAGGAATAATTTATTTAATAAGATTATTAATTAATTAATTTAGTTAGATTTAAATTATATTTAATTTAGGGGGGTGTTAGTGTTAGACTTAGCTTTAGGGGTTAATACATTTATTAGAATAGCGGTGAGCTCCAGTCGGCAGATTAGGGGTTAATGTTTGAAGTTAGGTGTCGGCGATGTTAGGGAGGGCAGATTAGGGGTTAATACTATTTATTATAGGGTTAGTGAGGCGGATTAGGGGTTAATAACTTTATTATAATAGTGGTGCGGTCTGCTCGGCAGATTAGGGGTTAATAAGTGTAGGCAGGTGGAGGCGACGTTGTAGGGGGCAGATTAGGGGTTAATAAATATTATATAGGGGTCGGCGGTGTTAGGGGCAGCAGATTAGGGGTACATAGGGATAATGTAAGTAGCGGCGGTTTACGGAGCGGCAGATTAGGGGTTAATAATAATATGCAGGGGTCAGCGATAGCGGGGGCGGCAGATTAGGGGTTAATAAGTGTAAGGTTAGGGGTGTTTAGACTCGGGGTACATGTTAGGGTGTTAGGTGCAGACGTAGGAAGTGTTTCCCCATAGCAAACAATGGGGCTGCGTTAGGAGCTGAACGCGGCTTTTTTGCAGGTGTTAGGTTTTTTTTCAGCTCAAACAGCCCCATTGTTTTCTATGGGGGAATCGTGCACAAGCAAGTTTTTGAAGCCGGCCGCTTCCGTAAGCAACTCTGGTATCGAGAGTTGCAGTGGCGTTAAATATGCTCTACGCTCCTTTTTTGGAGCCTAACGCAGCCATTCTGTGGACTCTCAATACCAGAGTTATTTTAAAGGTGCGGCCAGAAAAAAGCCAGCGTTAGCTACGCGAGTCGTTACCGACAAAACTCTAAATCTAGCCGTAAGATAGCTACAATATAACTAATAGTTACATTGCATCTATCTTAGGGATTATTTTTATTTTACAGGCAAGTTTGTATTTATTTTAACTAGGTAGAATAGTTATTAAATAGTTATTAACTATTTAATAACTACCTAGCTAAAATAAATACAAATTTACCTGTAAATTAAAACCTAACCTAAGTTACACTAACACCTAACACTACCCTACAATTAAATAAATTAACTAAGTTAAAAACAAATAAATAAATTAAATTAAATTAGCTAAATCACAAAAAAACACTAAATTACAGAAAATAAAAAACAAATTACAGATCTTTAAACTAATTACACCTAATCTAAGAGCCCTATCAAAATAAAAAAAGCCCCCCCAAAATAAAAAAAAACCTATCCTAAACTAAACTATCAATAGCCATTAAAAGGGCCTTTTGCTGGGCACTGCCCTAAAGAAATCAGCTCTTTTACCTGTAAAAAAAAATACAAACACCCCCAACAGTAAAACCCACCACCCACACAACCAACCTCCCAAATAATATACTATCTAAAAAAACCTAAGCTCCCCATTGCCCTGAAAAGGGCATTTGGATGGGCATTGCCCTTAAAAGGGCAGTTAGCTCTTTTGCAGCCCAAACCCTAATCTAAAAAATAAAACCCACCCAATACACCCTTAAAAAAACCTAACACTAGCCCCCTGAAGATCTTACTGTTCTGAAGACCGGACATCCATCCTCAACGAAGCCGGGAGAAGTCTTCATCCAAGCGGGGCGAAGTGGTCCTCCAGACGGGCAGAAGTCTTCATCCAGACGGCATCTTCTATCTTCATCCATCCGACGCGGAGTGGCTCCATCTTCAAGACATCTGACGCGGAGCATCCTCTTCATCTGGAGTCTTCTTACTGAATGACAGTTCCTTTAAGTGACATCATCCAAGATGGCGTCCCTTAGATTCCGATTGGCTGATAGAATTCTATCAGCCAATCGGAATTAAGGTAGAAAAAATCCTATTGGCTGATCCAATCAGCCAATAGGATTGAAGTTCAATCCTATTGGCTGATCCAATCAGCCAATAGGATTGAGCTCGCATTCGATTGGCTGATTGGAACAGCCAATAGAATACAAGCTCAATTCTATTGGCTGATTGGATCAGCCAATAGGATTGAACTTCAATCCTATTGGCTGATTGCATCAGCCAATAGGATTTTTTCTACCTTAATTTAGATTGGCTGATAGAATTCTATCAGCCAATTGGAATCTAAGGTACGCCATCTTGGAAGACGTCACTTAAAGGAACCGTCATTCAGTAAGAAGACTCCGGGTGAAGAGGGTGCTCCGTGTCGGATATCTTGAAGATAGAGCTGCTCCGCAACGGATGGATGAAGATAGAAGATGCCGTCTGGATGAAGGCTTCTGCCCGTCTGGAGGACCACTTCGCCCGGCTTGGATGAAGACTTCTCCCAGCTTTGTTGAGGACTTCAGCCCGGTTAGATGAAGACTTCTGCCGCTTCCTTGAGGATGGATGTCCGGTCTTCAGAACAGTAAGTCGATCTTCAGGGGGCTAGTGTTAGTTTTTTTAAGGGTGTATTGGGTGGTTTTTATTTTTTAGATTAGGGTTTGGGCCGCAAAAAAGCTAACTGCCCTTTTAAGGGCAATGCCCATCCAAAGGCCCTTTTCAGGGCAATGGGGAGCTTAGGTTTTTTTAGATAGTATTTTATTTGGGGGGTTGGTTGTCTGGGTGGTGGGATTTACTGCTGGGGGGTGTTTGTATTTTTTTTTACAGGTAAAAGAGCTGATTTCTTTGGGGCAATGCCCCACAAAAGGCCCTTTTAAGGGCTATTGATAATATAGTTTAGGATAGGGTTTTTTTTATTTTGGGGGGACTTTTTTATTTTGATAGGGCTCTTAGATTAGGTGTAATTAGTTTAAAGATCTGTAATTTGTTTTTAATTTTCTGTAATTTAGTGGGGGGTTTTGTGATTTAGCTAATTTAATTTAATTTATTTAATTGTTTTTAATTTAGTTTATTTAATTGTAGGGTATTGTTAGGTGTTAGTGTAACTTAGGTTAGGTTTTATTTTACAGGTAAATATGTCTTTATTTTAGCTAGGTAGTTATTAAATAGTTAATAAATACAAACTTGTCTGTAAAATAAAAATAAAACCTAAGCTAGATACAATGTAACTATTAGTTATATTGTAGCTAGCTTAGGGTTTATTTTAAAGGTATTTAGTTTTAAAAAGGAATTATTTAGTTAATGATAGGAATTTTATTTAGATTTTTTTTAAATTATATTGAAGTTAGACTTAGACTTAGGTTTAGGGGTTAATACATTTAGTATAGTGGCGGTGACGTTGGGGGCGGCAGATTAGGGGTTAATAAATGTAGTTAGGTGGCGGCGATGTTAGGGACGGCAGATTAGGGGTTAATAACATTAAACTAATGTTTGCGAGGCGGGAGTGCAGCGGTTTAGGGATTAATATGTTTATTATAGTGGCGGTGATGTCCAGAGCGGTAGATTAGGGGTTAATAAGTGTAGGTAGGTGTCGACGATGTTGGATGCGGCAGATTAGGGGTTAATAAGTGTAAGATTAGGGGTGTTTAGACTCAGGGTTCATGTTAGGGTGTTAGGTGTGGACATAAATTTTATTTCCCCATAGGAATCAAAGGGGCTGTGTTACTGAGTTTTACGCTGCTTTATTGCAGGTGTTAGACTTTTTCTCAGCCGGCTCTCCCCTTTGATTCCTATGGGGAAATCGTGCACGAGCACGTACGACCAGCTCACCGCTGACTTAAGCAGCGCTGGTATTGAAGTAAAGTTTGGTAGCAAAATTTTGCTCTACGCTCACTTTTTGCTTTTAACGCCGGGTTTGTAAAAACCCGTAATACCAGCGCTGCAGATAAGTGAGCGGTGAGAATAAACTGCTCGTTAGCACCGCATAGACTCTAACGCAAAATTCATAAACTAGCCGATGGTTTGTAAAAAAAAAAATAGTTTGTTATGCAATTTTTTTATGTTGAGCATTCTAGCCTCTTTTTTAATCTATTTTCTACATTGCAGATGATTATAATGTTTTTTAAATATATATATATTTTTAATTAAATATAATTTATAGTACTGATTTATTTCTTGCTAATGTTTGTATGTCTTCAACATTTTATGTAATTACATTTTCTTCAGCAATGGTTTCTGGAATCTCTATCATCTCCTGCAATGTACTGCAATCTTATGTAAAATGCAACAGTTATAATATCTATCTGCAGTTTTAGTTGTTTTAGCAAGGCATCTAAACTTTACTTTTAAGATGCCAAATCTTCTTTTTGTGATGGGATTTGATTTGCTTTGGGCTTCATTTTACTTAATTTCTGATGATGTATGTGATTTACCAACAGGAATTATTAGTCGTCACCTTGAACATGATCGTACATCACTTGAACGATAATAGTTCTTTTTAAATCTTAAAGGTTTCTTTATAAAACATGGAATTGTTTAAGTTCTATACAAAGAAACTTACCAAGTTGCCATCAATTGATTATCTTTCCACTCTCTAAATATTGAAATAATGCTACAGATCTTAAAAGGAAGATATGCAATCTTTAGATATGCTAATAGCCTTTTCAATCAATATAAATTACAGTTTGGGGGTGGGGCTAACCAGCAGCTCGATTGGATGCTTTTCTTGACTGCTCCCTTAATTTTCATAGAAAAATTAAGTTATTTTTCTATCTATACTTCTCTGTGTGTCTTGCACTGGTACCTTATTGTTCCTGTCAACACAAAAAGTGTGGGAGTGAGATCAAGCATCGGAATATCACCCAGCAACACAGCTGATCGCTATAGTAGACTTACCACCACTTTAGTTTCTCTACCACCACTACAGCTCTGAAATACCTGCTGAGTCTGGTACACAACTATCTGGGGTCCCCATGCTCCCTGACCCTGCTTGGTTGCTTCAAAAGGATTAGAATAAAAAGCAAATGCAGAGCATAAGTACCTGCTTGGAAGGCTTGCTCATCAGTCACATCCTAGGATATATTGCCCAGCAGCTGTAACTTATCAGCTACACACAGGGGTCAAGTCCGACAAAAAAAAAGTGTGAGAACTCACGAAGACTTCCACCCCCCCTCACAATTAATATTGTTTTATATAAACACACATACACTGTATTTATGTATATAATCTATACACTTTGGTTAAAGAAAGCAAATTAAATCCAATAAAGGGTTGAATAGTTACCATTGGGCCTGAGAATCCTTGTCTGTCACAGAGGCTCGCCCACTTAAGGTGCAATAGTTCTATTTCTGCTGAGGGGAGCTAAATAACCCCAGAGCAAGTCACACAGAAATGTAAGTACCATGTGTTCCACACAGTGTGGGGTGATCACACAGCAGGACTGCTGACAGGCTTGCATTTAGTGTATTGTATGAAGTATTACTGCCCATTACTAGAGAATATCTGTATCCCTCTAACCAGACTGTGCTCCAGCTCCTCCCACCACCAGGAGCAGTATTTACTGAAGTGTTTCTGTTCTCTGTCCAGGGGGAACTTATTCCTCCTGCAAAAATAGTGCAGGAACTCCATTCCCATTGTCAGGGTTTTTTAACTGTTGTGTTTGCCATGTGCTGCTGGCAGCCATTTTACTCACCTTTTTTGCTGACTCTGGTGCATACTGTGTGATGCTGCTCATTTCTTGCACTTCCTTTTATGGCCAGACTGGTGTACATCATCCGTGTGAGACAGGATGCAGTCTCAGAATTGTGATGTCATCACTTATTATTTAAAGGGCCTCTGTTCAGTATGCTTTGCCCTTGCGTTGTCTCAGACCTGTTTGTGAGAGCTCCTGTGTATTACCTGGCTGGCTGACGTCCCTCCTGGTTCCTGATCCCTGGCTTGTTCCTGACTCTGCTGTTCTCCTTGTTCCTGATTCCGATTTGTCTGACTACTCGCTTTGGCTCCTGACTCGGTTCATCTGACTATTCGCTTTGTATCCTGACTCGGCTCATCTGACTACCAGCTCTGGTTTTGATTCTTGGCTTGTTATTTGACTTGTGGACTTTTTTGTTGTTGCTATTAATAAAGGTGTGATTATTTTTGCACTTCTCGTCTCAGGCTGATTCCAGGCACCCTGACATTACACAAGGGCCATGAATCCTGATGGTGCTAATAATCCACCTTTACCTGCCATAATTTCCAGGATGGATGAACAGGATCACCGCTTGGATCAATTTGCACTAGCCCTGCAAACCCTGCTGACTCGCACTGCACATTTGGACCAAAGTGTTCCGCAAGTTATGGCTGCTCCTGTTTCCGCTGCTGCACCTAGTCCTACCAGGAGCATGTCCGGTTCTGCACCTCTACCTCAGCGATATGAGGTTGATCCTAATCAGTGCAGAGGGTTTTTGAACCAGGTGGGCATTTACTTTGAGATGTTACCTCAGGCGTTTCCCTCTGACAGAGCTAAGGTGGGATTTCTCATCTTGTTACTCTCTGACACAGCTCTTGCATGGGCTAATCCCTTGTGGGCGACTAATAAACCTGTGTTTTCAAATTACCCTGAATTTGTGGCCTCCTTTCGAAGGGTATTTGATGTTCTGCATAAATGAAAAGAGAGAAGCGCTCAACCTGGGAACGAACAATAGCATAATAGCTTGTCCAATGGCTAGTTACCACCCTAGAAGCAGCCTCTTTTTGCTCAATATGTGCCTTTCACAGAGAAGAATTTTCCTGTAGCATATCAGTCTGATCCTGACTTCACAGTACAGTCCAGCCCCAAAATACCAGGCAATCCCTCTCTGTACTGTGAAGTCAGGATCAGACTGATATGCTACAGGAAAGTTCTTCTCTGTGAAAGGCACATGTTGAGCAAAAAGAGGCTGCTTCTAGGGTGGTAACTAGCCATAGGACAAGCTATTATGCTATTGTTCGTTCCCAGGTTGAGCGCTTCTCTCTTTTTATTTATGCAAATTATGACACTTAGGGAAGTCTCCCTAAGTGTGATGCAGGAATCCAGATGTGGACCTGTTGCTCAGTGTGCCTAGAGGGATATGGCTGCACCTCACTGACGAGGCCCACAATAGGCCGAAACGTGCGTCTGGGGTTTTGCCGTTTCCCTCGTTCAGAGTGGGATTGCCTGGTATTTCGGGGCTGGACTGTACTGTGAAGTCAGGATCAGACTGATATGCTACAGGAAAGTTCTTCTCTGTGAAAAGCACATATTGAGCAAAAAGAGGCTGCTTCTAGGGTGGTAACTAGCCATAGGACAAGCTATTATGCTATTGTTCGTTCCCAGGTTGAGCGCTTCTCTCTTTTTATTTATGCAAATTATGACACTTAGGGAAGTCTCCCTAAGTGTGATGCAGGAATCCAGATGTGGACCTGTTGCTCAGTGTGCCTAGAGGGATATGGCTGCACCTCACTGACGAGGCCCACAATAGGCCGAAACGTGCGTCTAGGGTTTTGCCGTTTCTCTCGTTCAGAGAGGGATTGCCTGGTATTTCGGGGCTGGACTGTACTGTGAAGTCAGGATCAGACTGATATGCTACAGGAAAGTTCTTCTCTGTGAAAAGCACATATTGAGCAAAAAGAGGCTGCTTCTAGGGTGATAACTAGCCATAGGACAAGCTATTATGCTATTGTTCGTTCCCAGTTTGAGCGCTTCTCTCTTTTTATTTATGCAAATTATGACACTTAGGGAAGTCTTCCTAAGTGTGATGCGGGAATCCAGACGTGGACCCGTTGCTCAGTGTGCCTAGAGGAATATGGCTGCACCTTACTGACGAGGCCCACAATAGGCCGAAACGTGCGTCTGGGGTTTTGCCGTTTCTCTCGTTCAGAGAGGGATTGCCTGGTATTTCGGGGCTGGACTGTACTGTGAAGCCAGGATCAGACTGATATGCTACAGGAAAGTTCTTCTCTGTGAAAGGCACATATTGAGCAAAAAGAGGCTGCTTCTAGGGTGGTAACTAGCCATAGGACAAGCTATTATGCTATTGTTCGTTCCCAGGTTGAGCGCTTCTCTCTTTTTATTTATGCAAATTATGACCCTTAGGGAAGTCTCCCTAAGTGTGATGCGGGAATCCAGACGTGGACCCGTTGCTCAGTGTGCCTAGAGGGATATGACTGCACCTCACTGACGAGGCCCACAATAGGCCGAAACGTGCGTCTGGGGTTTTGTCGTTTCTCTCGTTCAGAGAGGGATTGCCTGGTATTTCGGGGCTGGGCTGTACTGTGAAGTCAGGATCAGACTGATATGCTACAGGAAAGTTCTTCTCTGTGAAAGGCACATATTGAGCAAAAAGAGGCAGGGAATTACTACATAATTTTTGCACTCAAGGAGTGGAGGCATCTTCTAGAGGGTACTAGCATGCCAGTGCTCATTCTTATTGACTACAAGAATTTAACTTATCTATCTGAAGCAAAACGTTTGTCGCCCCGACAGGTCAGATGGGCGCTTTTTTTGTCTCGGTTTAATTACGTGGTCTCCTACCTGCCTAGTAGTAAGAAAGTTAGGACTGATGCCCTCTCTTGACAATTTTCGCCTCTGTCAAAGGAGGAGTCTGTACCTACTCCAGTTATACCTTCTGACCATATTTTGGCTACCATACATATTAATTTGACTTCTCCCTTGGGGGAGGAGATCTTGGCTGCACAAACAAATGCACCTCCTGAAAAAACCTAGTGGTAAGTGTTTTGTTCTGAGAATCTTCGAACTAAACTTTTGCACACTTACCACTATCCTAAAGCCCCAGGTCACCCAGGCAAGAACCAAATGATTTGGTCTGTCACTTGACAATTCTGGTGGCCAGCTCTTCATTCTGATTTTGCTGTGTATGTTGCCTCCTGCTCAGTTTGTACACAGAATAAGACTCCTCAACGTCTTCCTGTGGGTGTTCTTCAACCTATTGCTAATGGTGAGCGTCCTTGGACACATCTTTCCATGGACTTCATTGTCGAGCTCCCTGTTTCCAATGGCAATACTGTTATCCTTATGGTGGTTGACCTTTTTCTAAAATGTCTTATTGCATTCCCTTGAAGAAGTTGCCTACCACACAGGACCTTGCTTAAATTTTTGCCCGGGAGGTCTTCCGTTTACAAGGAGATAGTGTCAAACCGGGGTAGCCAGTTTGTCTCCAGATTTTGGCATTCCTTTTGTGCTCAAATGGGGATCCAGCTTTCCTTCTCCTCTGCATATCACCCTCAATCCAATGGGGCTGCGGAATGGTCTAATCAAGCTCTGGAACAGTTCCTCCATTGCTATGTCTCAGATCACCACAATAATTGGTCTGAACTGTTACCTTGGGCAGAGCTGATCGGAACAGCCAATAGAATGCAAGCTCAATCTGATTGGCTGATTGGATCAGCCAATTGGATTGAACTTGATTCTGATTGGCTGATTCCATCAGCCAATCAGAATTTTCCTACCTTAATTCCGATTGGCTGATAGAATCCTATCAGCCAGTCGGAATTCGAGGGACGCCATCTTGGATGACGTCCCTTAAAGGAACCGTCATTCTTCAGTTGGACGTCGGAGGAAGAAGATTGATCCGCGCTGGAGGTCTTCACGATGGAGCCGTTCCTCATCGGATGAAGATAGAAGATGCCGCTTGGATCAAGATGGTTGCCGGTCTGGATCGCCTCTTCTTCCCGGATAGGATGAAGACTTTGGAGCCTCTTCTGGACCTCTTCAGCCGCAGGATTATGGATCGCCAGCCCCCGCTTGGGTTGGATGAAGATTTTGGAGCCAGGACCGATCGGTGATACCCGGCGAGGTGAAGATAAGGTAGGAAGATCTTCAGGGGCTTAGTGTTAGGTTTATTTAAGGGGGGTTTGGGTTAGATTAGGGGTATGTGGGTGGTGGGTTGTAATGTTGGGGGGGGGGTATTGTATGGTTTTTTTTACAGGCAAAATTGCTGAATTCTTTGGGGCATGCCCCACAAAAGGTCCTTTTAAGGGCTGGTAAGGTAAAAGAGCTTTGAACTTTTTTAATTTAGAATAGGGTAGGGCATTTTTTTTATTTTGGGGGTCTTTGTTATTTTATTAGGGGGCTTAGAGTAGGTGTAATTAGTTTAAAATTGTTGTAATATTTTTCTAATGTTTGTAAATATTTTATTATTTTTTGTAACTTAGTTCTTTTTTATTTTTTGTACTTTAGTTAGTTTATTTAATTGTAGTTATTTGTAGGTATTGTATTTAATTAATGTATTGATAGTGTAGTGTTAGGTTTAATTGTAGGTAATTTGAGGTATTTTATTTAATTTATTTATTGATAGTGTAGTGTTAGGTTTAATTGTAACTTAGGTTAGGATTTATTTTATAGGTAATTTTGTAATTATTTTAACTATTTTAGCTATTAAATAGTTCTTAACTATTAATAGCTATTGTACCTGGTTAAAATAAATGCAAAGTTACCTGTAAAATAAATATAAATCCTAAAATAGCTATAATATAATTATAATTTATATTGTAGCTATATTAGGGTTTATTTTACAGGTAAGTATTTAGCTTTAAATAGGAATAATTTATTTAATAAGAGTTAATTTATTTCGTTAGATTTAAATTATATTTAACTTAGGGGGGTGTTAGTGTTAGGGTTAGACTTAGCTTTAGGGGTTAATCCATTTATTACAGTAGCAGCGAGATTCGGTCGGCAGATTAGGGGTTAATAATTGAAGTTAGGTGTCGGTGATGTTAGGGAGGGCAGATTAGGGGTTAATACTATTTATTATAGGGTTATTGAGGCGGGAGTGAGGCGGATTAGGGGTTAATAACTTTATTATAGTAGCGGTGCGGTCCGCTCAGCAGATTAGGGGTTAATAAGTGTAGGCAGGTGGAGGCGACGTTGAGGGGGGCAGATTAGGGGTTAATAAATATAATATAGGGGTCGGCGGTGTTAGGGGCAGCAGATTAGGGGTACATAGCTATAATGTAGGTGGCGGTGGTGTACGGAGCGGCAGATTAGGGGTTAATAATAATATGCAGGTGTCAGCGATAGCGGGGGCGGCAGATTAGGGGTTAATAAGTGTAAGGTTAGGGGTGTTTAGACTCGGGGTACATGTTAGAGTGTTAGGTGCAGACGTAGGAAGTGTTTCCCCATAGAAAACAATGGGGCTGCATTAGGAGCTGAACGCGGCTTTTTTGCAGGTGTTAGGTTTTTTTTCAGCTCAAATGGCCCCATTGTTTTCTATGGGGGAATCGTGCACGAGCACGTTTTTGAAGCTGGCCGCGTCCGTAAGCACCGCTGGTATCTAGAGTTGCAGTGGCGTTAAATTATGCTCTACGCTCCCTTTTTGGAGCCTAACGCACTGAAAACCCAGCCATTCTGTGAACTCTAAATACCAGCGGTATTTAAATGGTGCGTGGGAAAAAAAAGCACGCGTAGCTAACGCACCCCTTTGGCCGCAGAACTCTAAATCTAGGCGATAGGTTTTAGAAGAAAATGTTTTATTTCTATATGTATATCAATATATACAAAATATATGAATATCTGTTTCTATAGCTATATATATATTCATATAAATATATAGCTATAGATATATATTTTACAAAAACTATACATATATATATATATACACATTTTAAAATAAAACAACATTCTTCTAAGTAAAGAAAATAGGTATTTGAAGTATTCCTAATGCACCTTCGGCTTTATAACGGTTGGCATAGTGCACCTTCGGGTTATCAATCGAGCGGGGCAAAAAAGAAGGCTTTTTTAGAGCTTCCCATAGAGATCTAAGAGGAGCTGACGAGGAAGAAGACTTCAGATGGTGAGTAGTAAAACTTTGGGATTTTAGTGTTGTTATTTTTTTTGGGGGGGGGGCTTTAATTTTTTTATTTTTTTTTTAGTTTAGGGGGGCTTTTTTGGGAGGGTATATTTATTTCTAGGTGATATTTTTTTTTACTGTAAGTGTTCTTTTTAACGTAGGGAGTCATGTTAGGGGTCTTTTGGGGGTTAGCAGTTAGGGATTAATAGAGTAGGGGGTTTATTGTGATAGGGGTTGTGGTGGTTTAGGGGTTAATATAGTGTAGTGGGTTTTTGCAATGGGTTTGTGCAGGTTTAGAGGTTAATATAGTATTGTGGGTTTTTGAGATGGGGTTGTGGCAGTTTAGGGGTTAAGTAGTGTAACAGGTTTATTGTGATGGAAGTTGTGGCGGTTTAGGGATTTATATAGTGTAGTGGGTTTTTGTGATGGGGTTGTGGTGGTTTAGAGGTTAATATAGTGTAGTGGGTTTTTTGGATCTGGGTTGTGTTGTTTTAGGAGTTAAGTAGTGTATTATATATTGCAATGCTGGTTGTGGTGGTTTTGCGGTTCAAAGCATGTCACATGCTAACAATTTCATGACACCTTGGGCTACACTGCAAAGAATAAACCACCTGCCTGTACAATCTTTTTATCTTGTAAGGTGTATCCAGTCCACGGGTTCATCCATTACTTGTGGGATATTCTCCTTCCCAACAGGAAGCTGCAAGAGGACACCCACAGCAGAGCTGTCTATATAGCTCCTCCCCTAACTGCCACCCCCAGTCATTCTCTTGCAGCTCTCGATAAGATAGGAAGTATCAAGAGATATGTGGTGACTTAGTGTAATTTTACCTTCAATCAAAAGTTTGTTATTTTTAAACGGTACCAGCGTTGTACTTTTTTACTCTCAGGCAGAAATTAGAAGAAGAATCTGCCTGGAGGTTGATGATCTTAGCGGTTTGTAACTAAGGTCCATTGCTGTTCTCGCGCATAACTGAAGAGTATGGGAAAGACTACAGTTGGGGGAACGATTTGCAGTTTACCTGCTTTGAGGTATGTTCAGTATATTTATTTCTAGAGAGATGATAAGATCTAGAAAATGCTGACAGAGCCTTGTATAATTGAGGTAAGCCTGATGCAGTGATTTAACAACGACTGGGATCATGCTTACAAAAAAGGGTAATATTCATATTAATACTCATATTTCTTAGTGACAAAACGTTTACATGTTATATAGAAAGAACGTTTTTTTCTCTAAGGGTGATAAATCGTTTTTTTGGGGCCTAGTTTCCACATGGCTAGTCAGATACTCCTAGGAGTATTTTCTTAAGGCCCTCTGACATCGAGTGCATGGTGGGAGGGGCCTATTTTCACGCTCTAGATGCGCAGTTTATATTCAGACTGAGACATCCAGCTTCCCTAAAGGAGTCCTCTGGCATCTGAGGACCACTATAGAGGGCTTATTTCTTTCCTAAATCGTATTTGAGGGCAGGTAGGAGCCACAGCAGAGCTGTAGCAAGGTGTTTAACTGTTTATTAATGTTTTTTAACGTTTTTTAAAGTTTGGGGCCTAAAGGGTTAATCATTCATTTGCAAATGGGTGCAATGCTGCTTAGTCCCTTATACACACTGTAAAAATTTTGAAGAGTTTACTACTTTTTAACACTGTTTTGCAGTTTATGTGATAGTTTTTTTCTCTTAAAGGCACAGTACCGTTTTTATTTAATTGCTGTTTCACATTTATTAAAGTGTTTTCCAAGCTTGCTGGTCTCATTACTAGTCTGTTAAACATGTCTGACATAGAGGAAACTCCTTGTTCAATTTGTTTAGAAACCATTGTGGAACCCCCTCTTAGAATGTGTACCAAATGTACTTTAATTTCTATAAATTATAAAGACCATATTATGGCATTTAAAGATTTATCACCAGAGGTTTCTCAGACTTACAAAATGGAGGTTATGCCATCTAGCTCTCCCCACGTGTCAGAACCTATAATTCCCGCTCAAGTGACGCCAAGTACATCTAGCGTATCCAATGCGTTTACCTTACAAGACATGGCAGCAGTTATGACTAATACCCTCACAGATGTATTGTCCAAACTGCCAGGGTTACAAGGAAAGCGAGACAGCTCTGGGGCTAGAACAAATACAGAGCTCTCTGACGCTTTAGTAGCTATGTCCGATATACCCTCACAATCCTCCGAAGCCGTGGCAAGGGAGTTGCTATCTGAGGGTGAGATTTCAGATTCAGGGAAGACGTTACTTCAGTCCGATTCTGAAATGACAGCCTTTAAATTTAAGCTTGAACACCTCCGCTTATTGCTCAGGGAGGTTTTAGCGACTCTAGATGACTGTGACCCCATTGTAGTTCCAGAGAAATTGTGTAAAATGGACAAATACTTTGCAGTGCCTGTTTACACTGATGTTTTTCCAGTCCCTAAGAGGTTTTCGGAAATTATTACTAAGGAATGGGATAGACCAGGTGTTCCGTTCTCTCCCCCTCCTGCTTTTAAAAAGATGTTTCCCATAGATGTCGCTATACGGGACTCGTGGCAGACAGTCCCTAAGGTGGAGGGTGCTGTTTCTCCCCGTCGAGGACAGTTGTGCTTTCTTAGATCCTATGGATAAAAAATTGGAGGGTCTCCTTAAGAAATTTTTATCCATCAAGGTTTTATTCTCCAGCCTCTTGCATGCATTGCCCCAGTTAATGCTGCAGCGGCTTTTTGGTTCGAGTCTCTTGAGGAGGCTCTACAGGTGGAGACCCCGTTAGATGATATTTTAGACAGGATTAACGCTCTCAAGTTAGCTAATTCCTTTATTTCTGATGCCGTTTTTCATCTAACCAAACCAACGGCTAAGAATTCAGGTTTTGCCATTCTGGCGCGCAGGGCACTATGGCTTAAGTCCTGGTCAGCAGACGTTACTTCAAAGTCTAAGCTTCTTAACATCCCCTTCAAAGGACAGACCCTATTCGGGCCGGGCCTGAAGGAGATCATTTCTGATATTACTGGAGGAAAAGGTCACGCCCTTCCTCAGGATAGGTGAAATAAATTAAGGACCAAACAGAATAATTTTCGTTCATTTTGAAACTTCAAGAGTGGCACAGCTTCAGCTTCCTCTAATGCAAAACAAGAGGGAAATTTCGCCCAGTCCAAACCAGTCTGGAGACCGAACCAGGCTTGGAACAAGGGGAAGAGGCTGCCGTCTCTAAGACAGAATGAAGGAGTATCCCCCGATCCGGGACCGGATCTAGTAGAGGGCAGACTTTCTCTCTTCGCCCAGGCTTGGGCAAGAGACGTCCAGGATCCCTGGGCATTAGAGATTGTTTCCCAGGGACATCTTCTGGACTTCAAAGCTTCATCTCCAAAGGGGAGACTTCATCTCTCACAATTATCTGTAAACCAGATAAAGAGAGAGGCATTCTTACGTTGTGTTCAAGACCTACTGGTTATGGGAGTGATCCACCCAGTTCCAAGGGAGTTACAGGGGCAGGGCTTCTATTCAAATCTGTTTATAGTTTCCAAAAAAGAGGGAACTTTCAGACCAATCTTGGATCTCAAGATCCTAAACAAATTTCTCAGGGTCCCATCCTTCAAGATGGAGACTATCCGAACCATCCTCCCTATGATCCAGGAGGGCCAATATATGACTACCGTGGACTTAAAGGATGCTTATCTCCACATTCCGATTCACAGAGATCATCATCAGTTCCTCAGGTTCGCCTTCTTAGACAGGCATTACCAGTTTGTGGCTCTTCCCTTCAGGTTAGCCACGGCACCAAGAATCTTTACGAAGGTTCTAGGGTCCCTACTGGCGGTTCTAAGGCCACGGGGCATAGCGGTGGCTCCTTGCCTAGACGACATTCTGATACAGGCGTCGACTTTTCAAATCGCCAAGTCCCATACAGACATTGTTCTGGCCTTTCTGAGGTCTCACAGGTGGAAGGTGAACGAAGAAACTCTCACAAGAGTTTCTTTCCTAGGAACAGTGATAGATTCAGTAGAAATGAAAATTTTTCTGACAGAGGTCAGTTTATCAAAGCTTCTAACTTCCTGCCGTGCTCTTCATTCCACTTCTCGGCCGTCAGTGGCTCAGTGTGCTAAATCTGGATCAAGAGACCAGGGATTCTCTTCTCTGGTGGTTATCTTGGGTCCATCTGTCCAGGGGAATGAGTTTCCACAGGCCAGAGTGGACTATAGTGACGACAGATGCCAGCCTTCTGGGCTGGGGCGCAGTCTGGAACTCCCTGAAGGCTCAAGGTTCGTGGACTCAGGAGGAAGCCCTCCTTCCGATAAACATTCTGGAACTGAGAGCAATATTCAATGCTCTTCAGGCTTGGCCTCAACTAGCTGCGGTCAGGTCACGACTGTAGCCTATATCAACCATCAGGGGGGAACAAGAAGCCCCCTGGCAATGTTGGAGGTTTCAAAGATAATTCTATGGGCAAAGGTTCACTCTTGCCATCTCTCAGCTATCCATATCACAGGAGTAGAGAACTGGGAGGCGGATTTTCTAAGTCGGCAGACTTTTCATCCGGAGGAGTGGGAGCTCCATCCAGAGGTATTTGCCCAGCTGATTCAACTATGGGGCAAACCAGAACTGGATCTGATGGTGTCTCGTCAGAACTCCAAGCTTCCTTGTTATGGGTCCAGGTCAAGGGATCCCCAGGCAGCGCTGATAGGTGCTCTAGCAATGCCCTGGTCCTTCAGTCTGGCTTATGTGTTCCCACCATTTCCTCTCCTCCCTCGTCTAATTGTCAAGATCAAGCAGGAGAGAGCTTCGGTTATTTTGATAGCACCTGCATGGCCACGCAGGACTTGGTATGCAGATCTGGTGGACATGTCATCCTTTCCACCATGGACTCTGCCGCTGAGGCAGGACCTTCTACTCCAAGGTCCATTCAAACATCCAAATCTAATTTCTCTGTGGCTGACTGCTTGGAGATTGAACGCTTGATTTTATCAAAACGTGATTTCTCCGAGTCGGTCATTGATACCTTGATTCAGGCTCGAAAGCCTGTCACCAGGAAAATCTATCATAAGATATGGTGTAAATATCTTCATTGGTGTGAATCCAAGGGTTACTCATGGAGTAAGGTCAGGATTCCTAGGATATTATCCTTTCTCCAAGAAGGATTGGAGAAGAGATTGTCAGCTAGTTCCTTAAAGGGACAGATTTCTGCTCTGTCTATTCTTCTGCACAAGTGTCTGGCAGATGTTCCAGACGTTCAGGCGTTTTGTCAGGTTTTAGTTAGAATCAAGCCTGTGTTTAAACCTGTTGCTCCGCCATGGAGTTTAAATTTAGTTCTTAAAGTTCTTCAAGGGGTTCCGTTTGAACCTCTGCATTCCATATATATCAAGCTTTTATCTTGGAAAGTTCTGTTTTTGGTAGCTATCTCTTCGGCTCGAAGAGTTTCAGAGTTATCTGCCTTACAGTGTGATTCCCCTTATCTGATCTTCCATGCAGATAAGGTAGTTTTGCGTACCAAACCTGGGTTTCTTCCTAAGGTGGTATCTAATAAGAATATCAATCATGAGATTGTTGTTCGTTCACTGTGTCCTAATCCTTCTTCAAAGAAGGAACGTCTATTACACAATCTTGATGTGGTTCGTGCTTTAAAGGTTTATTTACAAGCTACTAAGGATTTTCGTCAAACATCTGCATTGTTTGTTGTCTACTCTGGACAGAGGAGAGGCCAAAAGGCTTCGGCATCTTCTCTTTCTTTTTGGCTGAGAAGCATAATCCGTTTAGCTTATGAGACTGCTGGCCAGCAGCCTCCTGAAAGAATTACAGCTCATTCCACTAGAGCGGTAGCTTCCACATGGGCTTTTAAAAATGAGGCCTCTGTTGAACAGATTTGTAAGGCGGCAACTTGGTCTTCACTTCATACTTTTTCTAAATTCTACAAATTTGATACTTTTGCTTCCTAGGAGGCTATTTTTGGGAGAAAGGTCTTGCAGGCAGTGGTGCCTTCCGTTTAAGTTCCTGCCTTGTCCTTCCCTTCATCCGTGTCCTAAAGCTTTGGTATTGGTATCCCACAAGTAATGGATGAACCCGTGGACTGGATACACCTTACAAGAGAAAACAAAATTTATGCTTACCTGATAAATTTCTTTCTCTTGTGGTGTATCCAGTCCACGGCCCGCCCTGTCACTTTAAGGCAGGTGTTTTTTATTTTTAAACTACAGTCACCACTGCACCCTATAGTTTCTCCTTTTTTCTTGCTTGTCTTCGGTCGAATGACTGGGGGTGGCAGTTAGGGGAGGAGCTATATAGACAGCTCTGCTGTGGGTGTCCTCTTGCAGCTTCCTGTTGGGAAGGAGAATATCCCACAAGTAATGGATGAACCCGTGGACTGGATACACCACAAGAGAAAGAAATTTATCAGGTAAGCATAAATTATTTTTTTCCCACTCTCTCACACACACAAATAGTTAAAGAATATTTTTTTGTGGTGGAGACATAATTAATGATAAAAACACAATTAGCAAGATTACAAGTGTCATGCTATTTTTTCATTCAATCAATTTGCCCAAAGTAAAAAATTATCACAACCGGATTAGCACGTATATTACAAGTTGAAATTAAAAAGCTTGAGAGTGAAAGACTCATGTGCGCTAACTTCAGGACTTTGGATATTGAGCCTGCGCTAACTCCTACCCTCCTTTGGGGAACGGGCTAACCTGACACTGCAGTATATCAACTGTGCTAAAGCCAAAGTGCATTAGGAATATTTTATATCCCTATGTTCTTCACATACAAGAAAATCATTTTGTTTTTAAACATATATTTCTAAATATGTATTGTTACTTTTATATATATATATATATATATATATATATATATATATATGAATATATATAGATATATTTTGAATATACTGCTACTGTATATATAGAAATATCTATTTAAAAATAAAAAGAACATTTTTGTTCTAAGTTAAAAATGTAGGAATATCAAGTGCTTATACTCACAACACATTAAAACATATTTAAAATAGGAGAGGCTCAATGACCCAAATATGTATAGCTTAGAGGAGAGAGGGGAAAGAGGTAATATGATAACACATTTTAAGTATATTAAATGGCTTAGGCTGTGAGTATTTTACATAAAAATGAAAATTCAAGAACAAGGGGTCATGATCTCAAGCTGAAGGTTAGTATATTTAGAAGTAATTTGAGGAAGCACTTCTTTACAGAAAGGGTGATTGATTCATGGAATAAACTTTCACAAGAGGTAGTAATGGCAAACACTGTGGGGGACTTAGAATGCCTGGGACAAGCATAAGGCTATCCTACGAACTAGATAAGTTTATACTTTTAGGAAATATCGGGCAGACTTGCTGTGCCTATGGCTCTTATCTGCCATCAATGTCAATATCTATGTTTAAAAATGAATAAAAATTAAATTGCATGTTTCAAGGTATTTGATTAGGAAGGGTTCAAAAGTGTATATATACCTCTATATATGTGTATACATATGTGTAATGCAACCTATAACTTTCAATCTGTAGTATGAGCACTATTTAGTGCAGTTGGGATGTCCATTGAAAGTATAGGTTGCACTAGAGTGATGTTGGACACGCTAACTCTTCTCTGATAAATGGGATTCTCCATGAAATTGTAATGGTATCTTTAGCGTACCACTTGTAATCTGGCCCAATGTGTTATCTCTAGGGCTTTTGACTGATAAAGGCTGATTTTTACCATATTCTCTAAATAGGAAAGTGTGTTCATTAAAACATAATTTAGTGATAAATAATCAAAAAATTATATAAAGGTGATGTATTTAATGCATGAGAACATAAATAATCAAAATTTTAATCATCTCCTTTGCATGCAACAGTTATAAATAAATAAGAATGAAAGTGTATATTAAACTAAGAGAAAACTGGGAATTTTATGAAGATACACAGATGGAATTTGAGTGGAATTATATCAGAACAGTGGAACAATTGAGGCAGAAGGTGTGAGAAGTTTAATTGATTGGTATTAGAATATTGAGACCCTCAGCCACTGTGTAATACTAAATATTACATTTAGTAATGTATAATAAATTTGTCTTCACAAAGCAACAAATGTGGGGCAAGAATCGCTATGTTTAAAGGGAAATGTTAGTCAAAGTTAAACTTGCATGATTCAGCTAGATAGACCATTTTAAGAGACTTTTACATGTACTTCAATTATCAAAATGACTTCCTTTTGTTGGTATTCTTTAATTAAAAGCTTATGTAGGCTCAAGAGCAGCAATGTATTTCTGAGAGTGCACAAATACCTCTTGTTATTGGTTTACCAGATGTAGTCAGCTAGCACCCAGTAGTGAATTGCTGATCTGAAGCTGACTTTGTATTGCAGGGGTAAACGCATAAGGGTGGATTCTAATCGTTTCTTGTTCAATGTAAAAAAAAGGGATTGGTTGTTATATTATTTTTTTATCAAAATTATCACAATCAGCCTGAATCAGACACAGTCAAGGTTGATAACGTCTGTTCGGTCTCCATTTCCCCATAATGGCACAGTTAACAGTCGATAATGATGGTCTAGATTACAAGTGGAGCACAAAAAATGTTAGTACGATTATGTGTTATCTTGTCAAAGGGGCAGGAGTCCTGAAATATTGCCCTAAATAAAGTTTCTCACTCCAGCTTAAGTAAAGGTGTGCAACTTCCTATTGTTGTGCTGCAATGCGTATTGAGTGTTAACATCGCTTCAGCGCAATGTATACAGCTTCTAATTTTGTTCTCATATTACAAGTCCGATGTTATTTTTTATCTCTTAAGCAATAATCAAGTCTGCACTAACATCTTAATGTCGGATAGCCATTCATTCTCTCACATAATAGACTTCTATGGGGGGCATGCAGAACATTTCATGTTGGATAACCCTCAACTGCTAAGTTTATGGAGTGCAAACATATACTCATGTAGTGGAGTTCTTCATTCACTTCTGTGCTATGCTATTTCAGTGAAACTTTAACATAAAACACCTCACACATATTCATACTCACACACACAAATGCACACACATACACTTTTGACCCCTTCCCAGTCCCATCCCTTTTTAAATACCATATTTTTTATTAATAAACCTTTGTTTCCAAGGTATTAAGTCATTATTACAAGTCGAAAGTAAATTGTTTGCGAGCTAACGAAACCGGGTGCTAACCCGACACTGTGTTAGACCTACACCGCTAAACCGAAAGGTAGTTATAAATAATTTACATTCCAACGATCTTCAAATGGAAGAAATTTGTTTTTTTTATTTTAAAATATTTTTTATATATATATATATATGATTATTTTTTTGTTAAATGTATATGTATAGATATATACTGTATACATAAATACATATTTAAAAAGAAAAAATGACCCCCGCTAACAATATCACGTCACTTGTAACAAGCTGCAGTTAGGAAACACCTCATTAAAGACACAGAATATGAGGGACCCCGATCGAATACCTCATGACCTGCAGATATCTGGCACGGCGATGGGGTCTAATATGGCCCCATCGTATGCCAATATCTACATGTCTGATTTTTTTTTAGAAATCATTCCTTTGGAATAAGGACACACCATCTATAGTATATGTAAGAATCATAGATGACGTCTTTCTTATCTGGCTGGGGGGGACAACACACATTACTTGAATGGTTTGAACAAATGAACAACACAGCCACACCGGTGAGGTTTAAAATCACATATAGTGAAAAAGAAATACATTTTTGGACCTTAATGTCTATATTCAAAATGGAACATTAGGCACCACACTTTATCACAAACCTACCGATAGGAATTCCATTCTATGTGCAAATAGCTGCCACCCACCAGCTCTACTCAAAGGAATTATCAAATCACAAATGATACGAGTAATACGCAATAACTCTAGTAAACCTACAGGGGTCTCCCAACTTCAATACATGAGGGATAAGTTCATACAGCGGGGGTACAAGAAAAGGATAATAGATGAAATCCTACAAGAAGTACTACCGTACACGCAAGAGACTCTCATATACAAAGAAGATATAATCCAACCAACAAATAGGCTCATAATGGCTACTACCTTTTCACCCAACACCACTGAGGCTGGCAATATACTGAGAAGACATTGGCCAGTGGTCCAATCAGATCCCAAATTAAGGTTTGCACACAACCTTACACCAATGATTGCCTACCGAATGGGCACCAACCTAAGAGATCTCTTAGTAAAAACAGACCCCAAAAGATGCTACTTGAACAAAGTAAACGTCAACATTAAAGGCTCATATCGATGCTTAGGCTGTACCACATGTAACGGTCTGATAACCACCAAAACATTCCACCATCCGCACACTAACTGAGTGTACCACATCAAGCATTCCTTATCATGCAACACAACACATGTAATCTATTTACTGTTTTGTCCATGTGCCCGGTTTTATATTGGAAAAACCAGTGGCACATTACGAGAAAGGATGGCCAACCACAGGTGGGCAATACGTGTGGCACTTGACACAGGGGAGTCTGACCAACCTGTAGCCAGACACTGTGCACAAAGGCGACACCAGGTATCCAGCATAAGATACATCCTAATTGATCACATCCCCCAGCTGGAAAGAGGAGGAGACCGCAACAAAGCCCTACTCAGGAGAGAGGCGGAATGGAACGATACATCCAGGGGGGCTCAACTCGGCACCAGATTTCAAGGCACTGATATAGGTAGGAGATACATACTAGGGTACGCCACTAAGGTACAGTGCTCCACATCATGGGGAGATAGGGACACAGACCCCATGGGGGGTAGTGTCCTTTTCATACTCCGATGATATGAATGAGGGGAGACATGGTAGTGACTCCCACTATTCATTGGATAAGACACACACCGGGCAAGTTACCAATACAATTACCCTCCTAAGCCTATGTATACAGTAGCCAACATGAAAGGAAAGACACAACATACATGGACACTATACGAGTCTGAGATGAATGGAAGGAAATACATTACAGCCTAAGGAACACAGGAATTGAGTGGAAGTAAAGATCCGATACACAGGGATCCAGAGGCAAAGCTAACCCTGAGATGTGAGAATGCCGTGAATTCTCACATAAATGACCATGAGGGTGGCAAGTGTATAAGGACAATAAGAACTGTCTAAATTCCAGTAAATGGTAACATCCGGTTATTAGCAAGATGGCATCTATATATATAAGGTCTAAGTAGCAATATTAGATTTAATTAGTCATATGCAAGTAGCATATTTGCTAATATGTAGCATTTTGTTTAATTTTAATTTTATGTTTTACAGAGGTCTTATCTCTGGACACTTATGGAAAAAGTGTTTAGGCCAATTAGACAAAACTAGACTTGTGGTGAATATATGGTGTGTAATAGGCATAAGCACGAACACAGTAGGGGCAGCAGTAATATATGTATGATTCATTAAGATAATTTTTAAGATAGTGGGCATCAGTAGCTAACAGGTGACCAAGATAGCAAACATAACGCCATAGAAAATAATGTAACAACTGCGAGCGGAAGATGACATGCTCAAAACATATGGCCAACCAAGGTTACAGTGGTAACCCAGATAAACAACTGGTCATTAAGCAGCCCGCACACGATGCGATATAATAGGCAGCTTCCAATATAAATATACACAGCAAAGAATGCCCACACAACGCACTATGTACACAATAGATTGATAAGGCAATGCAGAGATGTTGCAGCACTGGATATGTAGAAGGCTGAAGTAAAAGCCTAATATGTGTGATAACAGTCAAAGCGCAAAATTGGTTATAACACTTAGAGAAACACACAGAGATATAATAATTTTAATTATGCACATTTGACACTTGCAAAAGATTGTGATCTGAAGTTATTCACAATTATAAAGTATAATATTCAAGGATAATGTATAACAGCGTAGACCGGAAGTCATGTGACAGTTGATACTTCCGGTTTCAAATCACTGGAACACACACTGCGCTCCACACACGAGTGTTTGGCGTTTTTTTTTTGGGTCACAGATATTTTGTATTGATGTAATTTACATGTTGATATATATATATGAGTTGTATTTGACACTATTGTTATGCTGATGACGGGGACTTGCTCCTTGAAAACGTTACATTAAAAAAGAGGCTTTTTTGTTCTCAACTTCACTAAAGACCTGAGAGTCCAGTTTCTTTATTAATGATATATATATATATATATATATAAATTCACTATTTCAATAGAGAGAAACACGAAGAGGACACAGTAGTGTCCTCTCCAAAGAAAGACAGGGATTTCAGCACTCCAAAAATTGTTTACTCTTTAATAAGAGGTATGAAGTATGCCATTTATATATGTAAAAAATGGTGCTCCCCACCCCAGCGCAACCTGATCAGCGGCCGGGCCCCCTAAATCAAACCACACATAGATAGTTAATAAATGAATTTTATTACAAGTGCGAATAAAGATCAAGTGTTTCAAAATGTAAAAAACACATAGAAAAAGCTGGCCAGCTCACATTGGTTGCTAACAATGCAATGATAATAACCTTAAATATAGTTATAACAAAGTTATTTGGCAACACCCCAAGCCAGTGGGTAGCCCTGTGGTAACACAGGAATCTGCTACCATGGATATAGGAGGGGATCCATGCAAAATAACTAAGAAGACAGCAACAAGTATTGGCAACACCTCTCTCAGAGGATAACCCAAACTGATTGGAAATATGTTATCATGAGGTAAGTACCTGAGCATCTATGCCTAATACTTCTAAATATAAGCAAAAAGTTACATGCAAGTTGTTATAACATGTAAGGCTTATTTTTACACTTTCGTACTAATGGACAACACCCTTACCAGAGGATAGCACCAATATGATAAAAGGTTACAGCTATCATAGTACACCATATACGGGATCTATGTCCATAAAGTACTACTAGCGTAATCACAGCAAATATGAACCATTATCATAAGATGTATCAAGCAGGCAAAAAAAGGGGAACATATTAGAGAGATACTTATATTTCTTTGCAACATGTAGTAAAAAATGTTGCAAACAGAGATCACTCTGTTACTTGGTTTCCTAAGGAGTGTGTTCCATTTAGAAAGTTAGACTCGATAGTCCAAAGATACTTATCAAATGACTCCTGGATATTCAGTTCTCCATTACGTCCTTATATCATAGCCTGATCTGGATACAACAACTTGCTTCTTATGGGGATTCCCGGACTGTATTTCCAGCTAATATGGTTCCAAAGCTGTGTTTAACATTTGCATCGAGCAAACAAAGTGAAGCTTGATTCCCAGCTGTGCGATAGTGACGTTCCACGCCAACGGCCGTTTCACCCCCCACGTGACTTAGACGTCATTGGGGCTTCCTCAGGGCGTATGATTCAAAGTCCCATACTCGTTCTATTTAAAATCAGCCCTTCTCCTGGATTGGTGAAAATATTTAGCGATAATTAGCACAACATATGTTTATATGCTGCATGCAATAAAAGACAAAACAAACAAAATAAACTCATAATCTAAAGCATGTTAATTCAATATTTGCAATTACTCCAAGGTTGTATTCACAACACATGTCTAAGAGTAGCAACAATAATATTAGCACTTGCCTAATATTTAAGCTTTTTTTTTTTTAAAAAAAAGCCGTTTTGTTCCGCCTCAAGTACAGCGGATGCAGTAAAGGACGAGCATTAGTAAAACTCACATATTACCACAGACCCCAATATAGTAACAATTGGAACTATAGAGTCCATGTAAAAGATGTACTTTTTCAGCTTGTTATTATGTATTGAAGACAATATTCATATTAGGGTGGATAAAGGAGTGAAAGTTAATTATTTGCACATTGCTAGAAGAAAGGTTAGTTATTTACACATTGCTACAGAAAAATAAATAGACAGTAGGAAAATGACCTACAGTTATTCATTCAATTCTTACAGTTTTAAGTGAATTATGATATTAGATAATATTAAAGAAAAGGGGCAAAGTCTAATTTTTCGTTTAGTCCTTTTGGTGATAAAGTTTTTAATCTATATATCCAAGCTACCTCTTTTCGAAGTAATAGATTGTCTATATCACCACCTCTACCATGAAGAGAGCATTTCTCAATGCCTATTACTTTGAGGTCATCCACTGAACAATTGTGACAGAGTTTAAAGTGTAGAGCTATATTACTATTAATATTTCCTTCCTTTGCATTAGCAATATCATTGCGATGTTCTGTAACTCTATCTTTCAAGATTCTCTTAGTTTTTCCTGTATAGTAAAGGGGGCACGGGCAATACAATAGATATATTACATTGTCAGATTTGCAATTTATAAATTGTCTAATCTCATATATTTTATCACCAGTACTAAATTGTTTGGTTTTAACCAAAAATTTACAAAATACGCAATTGCCACATTGAAAACAACCTTGTAATTTTTGTCGTTTTTCTAGCCAATTTTGTGCTTTTGGATTGCGTGAAAAATCACTTTTTACTAATCTGTCTTTTAGATTAGGGGCCCTACGTGCTACCAGAGATGGGAAGTCACCTACAACACTTTTAATGCTTTCATCTGAGAGCAAAAATTGCCATTTGCTTTTTAGAATATTGCGGACTTGATTCCAGTGACCATTATATTCTGTAATGAACCTCACTCTATTATCTGTTTTTTCTCCTTTTTCTCCCACAATAGGGAGTCTCTATCAGTTTTAAGTGCCTGATTCATTGCATATTTTACATTACGATTAGAATATCCTCTTGTTTTAAACCGATTTGCCATTTCTTCTGCATGTGTCTTATATTTAGTCTTACTGG
Organism: Bombina bombina; assembly: GCF_027579735.1. Lineage (NCBI taxonomy): Eukaryota > Metazoa > Chordata > Amphibia > Anura > Bombinatoridae > Bombina > Bombina bombina. The sequence continues at coordinate 1,285,442,125 of NC_069500.1, forward strand.
AGCAGTTCCTCCGAAGTCTGAGGAACTGCCCAGTAGGTATTCCTCTAATCAGGGATGGTGGGTGGTGACTAGATGCCTGCAACAATGTATTTGTTGCAGTAGTTTTTCTACATATTTCTGTGGTGAGTTTATTTCCTTCTTTTTGGATTATGATGTCTAGAAAAGGTAGTTTTGATGCACTATATTCATAGGTAAGAAATAGATTTAAATTGTTATTATTTAAGTTAGAGACAAATTCTTTTAAAGTTGTCACAGAGCCTTTCCACAGTATGAATATGTCGTCCACATAGCGACGCTACATAAATACTGAGGAGTTTATTACTTCATTATATTCCTCAAAGACAACAAGAAGCTCCCATAAGCCTAGATAAAGGCATGCATATGAGGGGGCACAAGTTGCCCCCATCGCTGTACCTCTAATTTGTCTGTAGAACTTATTGTCAAATTTGAAAACATTATTTTCCAAAATAAATTTTAGCAAATCAGTGACAAATTTACTGTGTTTTTCGAAATGAATGCCTCTAGATTCAAGGAAGTGTTGGGCTGCTTCAATTCCTAGGGAGTGAGGAATAGAGGAATAGAGGGCTTCCACATCTAGTGACACTAGTAGAGTGTCTTCCTCCACTTCTATCCCATCTAACTGCCTTAACAGGTCAGTAGTATCTAATACAAAGTAGGCAGAGAAGAAACAAAGGGTTTAAGGTAGTTATCCACATAGTTACCAATATGCTCCGTAACACTACCGATCCCCGAAATTATAGGACGTCCAGGAGGGTCCTGCATATTTTTATGTAATTTGGGGATGCAATAAAAAACTGGTATTTTGGGAAATTTTACATATAAATAATCACATTCTTTCTTACTAATGACTCCATCTTTTCTTGCTTTATTGAGTATATGTAGTAGTTCACCTTGTATCTTGTTAATAGGATTCTCTTTCATTAGTTTGTATTGATCTTTGTTATTTAATTGTCGTTTAACCTCCAAAGCATAATTTGTCTCATTCATAATAACTAAATTTCCGCCCTTATCGGCCTGCTTTATGATGATACCAGGGGTATTCATAAGTTCTTGTAGGGCAATTCTTTCCTGCCTAGATAAATTATCATCAATTATTTTATTGATTGGTAATTTCTCAATTTCTTTTTCAACTTCTTTAACAAAGAGGTTAACTGCTGGTACTAGAGATAGGGTGGCATATAATTTGACTTTGGTCTAAATTTAGATGTTGGACAAACCATGCCTTGTGCAGGATGTATTTTGGTTGTTAATTCTGCTGTAGTATCACTAGGGAATTCTTCTATTTCACCCTCTCTAATAAGATTTTCCAAGATCATGAGGGTATTTTTATCTTCCTCAGTGATATTAATCTGCTCTGGTCTGTCTAAATATTTATTTTTATTTTTAGACATAACTTGTGAAAGAACAATTTTTCTGGCGAATAGATGTAAATCTTTTACTACAGTGAACTTGTCCAAACTTCTTGCTGGACAAAATGAAAGACCTTTTTTAACAAGCTAATGTGTGCTTGATTCAAAGGAAATTTGGACAAGTTCACTATTTGTAGTTCATCTTTGACTATTGGGGTATCTAATATCCCCCCCCCCGATAGTCCCTTTGTTTCTTCTCTGCCTACGTTTGTATTAGATACTACTGACCTGTTAAGGCAGTTAGATGGGATAGAAGTGGAGGAGGACACTCTACTAGTGTCAATAGATGTGGAAGCCCTCTATTCCTCCATTCCTCACTCCCTAGGAATTGAAGCAGCCCAACACTTCCTTGAATCTAGAGGCATTAATTTCGAAAAACACAGTAAATTTGTCACTGATTTGCTAAAATTTATTTTGGAAAATAATGTTTTCAAATTTGACAATAAGTTCTACAGACAAATTCGAGGTACAGCGATGGGGGCAACTTGTGCCCCCTCATATGCATGCCTTTATCTAGGCTTATGGGAGCTTCTTGTCGTCTTTGAGGAATATAATGAAGTAATAAACTCCTCAGTATTGATGTGGCGTCGCTATGTGGACGACATATTCATACTGTGGAAAGGCTCTGTGACAACTTTAAAAGAATTTGTCTCTAACTTAAATAATAACAATTTAAATCTATTTCTTACCTATGAATATAGTGCATCAAAACTACCTTTTCTAGACATCATAATCCAAAAAGAAGGAAATAAACTCACCACAGAAATATATAGAAAAACTACTGAAACAAATACATTGTTGCAGGCGTCTAGTCACCACCCACCATCCCTGATTAGAGGAATACCTACTGGGCAGTTCCTCAGACTTCGGAGGAACTGCTCCAGTAAGACTAAATATAAGACACATGCAGAAGAAATGGCAAATCGGTTTAAAACAAGAGGATATTCTAATCGTAATGTAAAATATGCAATGAATCAGGCACTTAAAACTGATAGAGACTCCCTATTGTGGGAGAAAAAGGAGAAAAAAACAGATAATAGAGTGAGGTTCATTACAGAATATAATGGTCACTGGAATCAAGTCCGCAATATTCTAAAAAGCAAATGGCAATTTTTGCTCTCAGATGAAAGCATTAAAAGTGTTGTAGGTGACTTCCCATCTCTGGTAGCACGTAGGGCCCCTAATCTAAAAGACAGATTAGTAAAAAGTGATTTTTCACGCAATCCAAAAGCACAAAATTGGCTAGAAAAACAACAAAAATTACAAGGTTGTTTTCAATGTGGCAATTGCGTATTTTGTAAATTTTTGGTTAAAACCAAACAATTTAGTACTGGTGATAAAATATATGAGATTAGACAATTTATAAATTGCAAATCTGACAATGTAATATATCTATTGTATTGCCCGTGCCCCCTTTACTATACAGGACAAACTAAGAGAATCTTGAAAGATAGAGTTACAGAACATCGCAATGATATTGCTAATGCAAAGGAAGGAAATATTAATAGTAATATAGCTCTACACTTTAAACTCTGACACAATTGTTCAGTGGATGACCTCAAAGTAATAGGCATTGAGAAATGCTCTCTTCATGGTAGAGGTGGTGATATAGACAATCTATTACTTAGAAAAGAGGTAGCTTGGATATATAGATTAAAAACTTTATCACCAAAAGGACTAAACGAAAAATTAGACTTTGCCCCTTTTCTTTAATATTATCTAATATCATAATTCACTTAAAACTGTAAGAATTGAATGAATAACTGTAGGTCATTTTCCTACTGTCTATTTATTTTTCTGTAGCAATGTGTAAATAACTAACCTTTCTTCTAGCAATGTGCAAATAATTAACTTTCACTCCTTTATCCACCCTAATATGAATATTGTCTTCAATACATAATAACAAGCTGAAAAAGTACATCTTTTACATGGACTCTATAGTTCCAATTGTTACTATACTGGTGTCTGTTTTAATATGTGAGTTTTCCTAATGCTCGTCCTTTACTGCATCCGCTGTACTTGAGGCGGAACAAAACGGCTTTTTTAAAAAAAAAGCTTAAATATTAGGCAAGTGCTAATATTATTGTTGCTACTCTTAGACATGTGTTGTGAATACAACCTTGGAGTAATTGCAAATATTGAATTAACATGCTTTAGATTATGAGTTTATTTTGTTTGTTTTTTCTTTTATTGCGTGCAGCATATAAACATATGTTGTGCTAATTATCGCTAAATATTTTCACCAATCCAGGAGAAGGGCTGATTTTAAATAGAACGAGTATGGGACTTTGAATCATATGCCCTGAGGAAGCCCCAATGACGTCTAAGTCACGTGGGGGGTGAAACGGCCGTTGGCGTGGAACGTCACTATCGCACAGCTGGGAATCAAGCTTCACTTTGTTTGCTCGATGCAAATGTTAAACACAGCTTTGGAACCATATTAGCTGGAAATACAGTCCGGGAATCCCCATAAGAAGCAAGTTGTTGTATCCAGATCAGGCTATGATATAAGGACGTAACGGAGAACTGAATATCCAGGAGTCATTTGATAAGTATCTTTGGACTATCGAGTCTAACTTTCTAAATGGAACACACTCCTTAGGAAACCAAGTAACAGAGTGATCTCTGTTTGCAACATTTTTTACTGCATGTTGCAAAGAAACAATCTCTCTAATATGTTCCCCTTTTTTTGCCTGCTTGATACATCTTATGATAATGGTTCATATTTGCTGTGATTACGCTAGTAGTACTTTATGGACATAGATCCCGTATATGGTGTACTATGATAGCTGTAACCTTTTATCATATTGGTGCTATCCTCTGGTAAGGGTGTTGTCCATTAGTACGAAAGTGTAAAAATAAGCCTTACATGTTATAACAACTTGCATGTAACTTTTTGCTTATATTTAGAAGTATTAGGCATAGATGCTCAGGTACTTACCTCATGATAACATATTTCCAATCAGTTTGGGTTATCCTCTGAGAGAGGTGTTGCCAATACTTGTTGCTGTCTTCTTAGTTATTTTGCATGGATCCCCTCCTATATCCATGGTAGCAGATTCCTGTGTTACCACAGGGCTACCCACTGGCTTGGGGTGTTGCCAAATAACTTTTTTATAACTATATTTAAGGTTATTATCATTGCATTGTTAGCAACCAATGTGAGCTGGCCAGCTTTTTCTATGTGTTTTTTACATTTTGAAACACTTGATCTTTATTCGCACTTGTAATAAAATTCATTTATTAACTATCTATGTGTGGTTTGATTTAGGGGGCCCGGCCGCTGATCAGGTTGCGCTGGGGAAGGGGGAGCACCATTTTTTACATATATAAATTGCATACTTCATACCTCTTATTAAAGAGTAAACAATTTTTGGAGTGCTGAAATCCCTGTCTTTCTTTGGAGAGGACACTACTGTGTCCTCTTCGTGTTTCTCTCTATTGAAATAGTGAATTTATATGTGCATCAGGGTCTGCACCCATGTGTATCTTCTATAAATTATATTATCCTACTCCCCAAAAATTTGTATATATTTCTGTAATTTGTCTAGATCCTACTTGGTGGATACCATTTGGATCTTCTTCTAAATTGGGTTGAGTAGGAAATAACTAGTATATTAATACAAATATTACATAACTATATTGGTGTTCCCTATCTCTAGTGTGTTGTTTGTTCGGCGGAGAGGTCCCCGGTCATAGCCACATAATAAATTTCATCTCTTATAATATTTTTGTCCGCCACCAGTATGGCGTTTGTAGTGTTGGACGAGCAGTGGGAAGCAGAACTGGGGGAAACACTCCATGAAAATGCAAATGTAGATGGTGAGGTAGTCATGAATATATATGGAGCTTTTAAAAAATATCGAAATTTACTATCAAAACAGGTCAAATTAGGTGCTGAAAAATATAGTCTGGAGAACTATATTGAATTAAAAATTATACCTAGAGGACTCCGCTTTCATTTAGACCCAGGGTCAAATCTTAGAGAGGATGAGGATGGAGATAGCTTTATGGAGGAGTGGCACGAAAGTCTAACTAATTGTTCCCTAGATCTAATGCAGAAAATGGTAAATAAAAACAAAAATAAGCTGGAAAAAATTAAAACTGAGCTTGATGAAACTTTGAAAGTATTAAATGATTTTGAATCAGACCAAAAATTTGGTAAATTAAATGACGAGACAAAAGAAATAATTTCAAAGTTACAACAAGAAATTAAAGTAAGAAAAAGACACAAACTAGCTAGAGACAGGGACAATTACAAAAAGAATCAGGTGTACACATATTTCATGAATAGGGGTGCCTATGACTCAGGAACAGATGGGTCGGATATAGAAACAGACCATACAAAAAACGAGTCAAAAAATGGAGTAAGGAATACTGCAAAAAAACAAGGAGAAGAGGAGGTAGAAAGAGACAAAGGAATAGATTCCCAAATGGATCAAGCCATGAATCTGAACAGAGGGGGCCATCGTCAGATAAGGAGCAGATATATGGGGAGAACAAGAGGGGGACGGGGCCCATCAGAACCCAGGATGAGAACGAGAAGGGACTATCGGGGGGGATATTAGATACCCCAATAGTCAAAGATGAACTACAAATAGTGAACTTGTCCAAATTTCCTTTGAATCAAGCACACATTAGCTTGTTAAAAAAAGGTCTTTCATTTTGTCCAGCAAGAAGTTTGGACAAGTTCACTGTAGTAAAAGATTTACATCTATTCGCCAGAAAAATTGTTCTTTCACAAGTTATGTCTAAAAATAAAAAGAAATATTTAGACAGACCAGAGCAGATTAATATCACTGAGGAAGATAAAGATACCCTCATGATCTTGGAAAATCTTATTAGAGAGGGTGAAATAGAAGAATTCCCTAGTGATACTACAGCAGAATTAACAACCAAAATACATCCTGCACAAGGCATGGTTTGTCCAACATCTAAATTTAGACCAAAGTCAAATTATATGCCACCCCTATCTCTAGTACCAGCAGTTAACCTCTTTGTTAAAGAAGTCTAAAAAGAAATTGAGAAATTACCAATCAATAAAATAATCGATGATAATTTATCTAGGCAGGAAAGAATTGCCCTACAAGAACTTATGAATACCCCTGGTATCATCATAAAGCAGGCCGATAAGGGCGGAAATTTAGTTATTATGAATGAGACAAATTATGCTTTGGAGGTTAAACGACAATTAAATAACAAAGATCAATACGAACTAGTGAAAGAGAATCCTATTAACAAGATACAAGGTGAACTACTACATATACTCAATAAAGCAAGAAAAGATGGAGTCATTAGTAAGAAAGAATGTGATTATTTATATGTAAAATTTCCCAAAATACCAGTTTTTTATTGCATCCCCAAATTACATAAAAATATGCAGGACCCTCCTGGACGTCCTATAATTTCGGGGATCGGTAGTGTTACGGAGCATATTGGTAACTATGTGGATAACTACCTTAAACCCTTTGTTTCTTCTCTGCCTACGTTTGTATTAGATACTACTGACCTGTTAAGGCAGTTAGATGGGATAGAAGTGGAGGAGGACACTCTACTAGTGTCACTAGATGTGGAAGCCCTCTATTCCTCCATTCCTCACTTCCTAGGAATTGAAGCAGCCCAACACTTCCTTGAATCTAGAGGCATTCATTTCGAAAAACACAGTAAATTTGTCACTGATTTGCTAACATTTATTTTGGAAAATAATGTTTTCAAATTTGACAATAAGTTCTACAGACAAATTCGAGGTACAGCAATGGGGGCAACTTGTGCCCCCTCATATGCATGCCTTTATCTAGGCTTGTTTTCAATGTGGCAATTGCGTATTTTGTAAATTTTTGGTTAAAACCAAACAATTTAGTACTGGTGATAAAATATATGAGATTAGACAATTTATAAATTGCAAATCTGACAATGTAATATATCTATTGTATTGCCCGTGCCCCCTTTACTATACAGGAAAAACTAAGAGAATCTTGAAAGATAGAGTTACAGAACATCGCAATGATATTGCTAATGCAAAGGAAGGAAATATTAATAGTAATATAGCTCTACACTTTAAACTCTGTCACAATTGTTCAGTGGATGACCTCAAAGTAATAGGCATTGAGAAATGCTCTCTTCATGGTAGAGGTGGTGATATAGACAATCTATTACTTCGAAAAGAGGTAGCTTGGATATATAGATTAAAAACTTTATCACCAAAAGGACTAAACGAAAAATTAGACTTTGCCCCTTTTCTTTAATATTATCTAATATCATAATTCACTTAAAACTGTAAGAATTGAATGAATAACTGTAGGTCATTTTCCTACTGTCTATTTATTTTTCTGTAGCAATGTGTAAATAACTAACCTTTCTTCTAGCAATGTGCAAATAATTAACTTTCACTCCTTTATCCACCCTAATATGAATATTGTCTTCAATACATAATAACAAGCTGAAAAAGTACATCTTTTACATGGACTCTATAGTTCCAATTGTTACTATATTGGGGTCTGTGGTAATATGTGAGTTTTCCTAATGCTCGTCCTTTACTGCATCCGCTGTACTTGAGGCGGAACAAACCGGCTTTTTTAAAAAAAAAAGCTTAAATATTAGGCAAGTGCTAATATTATTGTTGCTACTCTTAGACATGTGTTGTGAATACAACCTTGGAGTAATTGCAAATATTGAATTAACATGCTTTAGATTATGAGTTTATTTTGTTTGTTTTTTCTTTTATTGCGTGCAGCATATAAACATATGTTGTGCTAATTATCGCTAAATATTTTCACCAATCCAGGAGAAGGGCTGATTTTAAATAGAACGAGTATGGGACTTTGAATCATACGCCCTGAGGGAGCCCCAATGACGTCTAAGTCACGTGGGGGGTGAAACGGCCGTTGGCGTGGAACGTCACTATCGCACAGCTGGGAATCAAGCTTCACTTTGTTTGCTCGATGCAAATGTTAAACACAGCTTTGGAACCATATTAGCTAGAAATACAGTCCGGGAATCCCCATAAAAAGCAACTTGTTGTATCCAGATCAGGCTATGATATAAGGACGTAACGGAGAACTGAATATCCAGGAGTCATTTGATAAGTATCTTTGGACTATCGAGTCTAACTTTCTAAATGGAACACACTCCTTAGGAAACCAAGTAACAGAGTGATCTCTGTTTGCAACATTTTTTACTACATGTTTCAAAGAAATATAAGTATCTCTCTAATATGTTCCCCTTTTTTTGCCTGCTTGATACATCTTATGATAATGGTTCATATTTGCTGTGATTACGCTAGTAGTACTTTATGGACATAGATCCCGTATATGGTGTACTATGATAGCTGTAACCTTTTATCATATTGGTGCTATCCTCTGGTAAGGGTGTTTTCCATTAGTACGAAAGTGTAAAAATAAGCCTTACATGTTATAACAACTTGCATGTAACTTTTTGCTTATATTTAGAAGTATTAGGCATAGATGCTCAGGTACTTACCTCATGATAACATATTTCCAATCAGTTTGGGTTATCCTCTGAGAGAGGTGTTGCCAATACTTGTTGCTGTCTTCTTAGTTATTTTGCATGGATCCCCTCCTATATCCATGGTAGCAGATTCCTGTGTTACCACAGGGCTACCCACTGGCTTGGGGTGTTGCCAAATAACTTTGTTATAACTATATTTAAGGTTATTATCATTGCATTGTTAGCAACCAATGTGAGCTGGCCAGCTTTTTCTATGTGTTTTTTACATTTTGAAACACTTGATCTTTATTTGCACTTGTAATAAAATTCATTTATTAACTATCTATGTGTGGTTTGATTTAGGGGGCCTGGCCTCTGATCAGGTTGCGCTGGGGTGGGGAGCACCATTTTTTACATATATAAATTGCATACTTCATACCTCTTATTAAAGAGTAAACAATTTTTGGAGTGCTGAAATCCCTGTCTTTCTTTGGAGAGGACACTACTGTGTCCTCTTCGTGTTTCTCTCTATTGAAATAGTGAATTTATATGTGCATCAGGGTCTGCACCCATGTGTATCTTCTATAAATTATATTATCCTACTCCCCAAAAATTTGTATATATCTCTGTAATTTGTCTAGATCCTACTTGGTGGATACCATTTGGATCTTCTTCTAAATTGGGTTGAGTAGGAAATAACTAGTATATTAATACAAATATTACATAACTATATTGGTGTTCCCTATCTCTAGTGTGTTGTTTGTTCGGCGGAGAGGTCCCCGGTCATAGCCACATAATAAATTTCATCTCTTATAATATTTTTGTCCGCCACCAGTATGGCGTTTGTAGTGTTGGACGAGCAGTGGGAAGCAGAACTGGGGGAAACACTCCATGAAAATGCAAATGTAGATGGTGAGGTAGTCATGAATATATACGGAGCTTTTAAAAAATATCGAAATTTACTATCAAAACAGGTCAAATTAGGTGCTGAAAAATATAGTCTGGAGAACTATATTGAATTAAAAATTATACCTAGAGGACTCCGCTTGCATTTAGACCCAGGGTCAAATCTTAGAGAGGATGAGGATGGAGATAGCTTTATGGAGGAGTGGCACGAAAGTCTAACTAATTGTTCCCTAGATCAAATGCAGAAAATTGTAAATAAAAACAAAAATAAGTTGGAAAAAATTAAAACTGAGCTTGATGAAACTTTGAAAGTATTAAATGATTTTGAATCAGACCAAAAATTTGGTAAATTAAATGACGAGACAAAAGAAATAATTTCAAAGTTACAACAAGAAATTAAAGTAAGAAAAAGACGCAAACTAGCTAGAGACAGGGACGATTACAAAAAGAATCAGGTGTACACATATTTCATGAATAGGGGTTCCTATGACTCAGGAACAGATGGGTCGGATATAGAAACAGACCATACAAAAAACGAGTCAAAAAATGGAGTAAGGAATACTGCAAAAAACAAGGAGAAGAGGAGGTAGAAAGAGACAAAGGAATAGATTCCCAAATGGATCAAGCCATGAATCTGAACAGAGGGGGCCATCGTCAGATAAGGAGCAGATATATGGGGAGAACAAGAGGGGGACGGGGCCCATCAGAACTCAGGATGAGAACGAGAAGGGACTATCGGGGGGGATATTAGATACCCCAATAGTCAAAGATGAACTACAAATAGTGAACTTGTCCAAATTTCCTTTGAATCAAGCACACATTAGATTGTTAAAAAAAGGTCTTTCATTTTGTCCAGCAAGAAGTTTGGACAAGTTCACTGTAGTAAAAGATTTACTTCTATTCGCAAGAAAAATTGTTCTTTCACAAGTTATGTCTAAAAATAAAAAGAAATATTTAGACAGACCAGAGCAGATTAATATCACTGAGGAAGATAAAGATACCCTCATGATCTTGGAAAATCTTATTAGAGAGGGTGAAATAGAAGAATTCCCTAGTGATACTACAGCAGAATTAACAACCACAATACATCCTGCACAAGGCATGGTTTGTCCAACATCTAAATTTAGACCAAAGTCAAATTATATGCCACCCCTATCTCTAGTACCAGCAGTTAACCTCTTTGTTAAAGAAGTCTAAAAAGAAATTGAGAAATTACCAATCAATAAAATAATCGATGATAATTTATCTAGGCAGGAAAGAATTGCCCTACAAGAACTTATGAATACCCCTGGTATCATCATAAAGCAGGCCAATAAGGGCGGAAATTTAGTTATTATGAATGAGACAAATTATGCTTTGGAGGTTAAACGACAATTAAATAACAAAGATCAATACGAACTAGTGAAAGAGAATCCTATTAACAAGATACAAGGTGAACTACTACATATACTCAATAAAGCAAGAAAAGATGGAGTCATTAGTAAGAAAGAATGTGATTATTTATATGTAAAATTTCCCAAAATACCAGTTTTTTATTGCATCCCCAAATTACATAAAAATATGCAGGACCCTCCTGGACGTCCTATAATTTCGGGGATCGGTAGTGTTGCGGAGCATATTGGTAACTATGTGGATAACTACCTTAAACCCTTTGTTTCTTCTCTGCCTACGTTTGTATTAGATACTACTGACCTGTTAAGGCAGTTAGATGGGATAGAAGTGGAGGAGGACACTCTACTAGTGTCACTAGATGTGGAAGCCCTCTATTCCTCCATTCCTCACTCCCTAGGAATTGAAGCAGCCCAACACTTCCTTGAATCTAGAGGCATTCAATTCGAAAAACACAGTAAATTTGTCACTGATTTGCTAAAATTTATTTTGGAAAATAATGTTTTCAAATTTGACAATAAGTTCTACAGACAAATTAGAGGTACAGTGATGGGGGCAACTTGTGCCCCCTCATATGCATGCCTTTATCTAGGCTTATGGGAGCTTCTTGTCGTCTTTGAGGAATATAATGAAGTAATAAACTCCTCAGTATTGATGTGGCGTCGCTATGTGGACGACATATTCATACTGTGGAAAGGCTCTGTGACAACTTTAAAAGAATTTGTCTCTAACTTAAATAATAACAATTTAAATCTATTTCTTACCTATGAATATAGTGCATCAAAACTACCTTTTTTAGACATCATAATCCAAAAAGAAGGAAATAAACTCACCACAGAAATATATAGAAAAACTACTGCTACAAATACATTGTTGCAGGCGTCTAGTCACCACCCACCATCCCTGATTAGAGGAATACCTACTGGGCAGTTCCTCAGACTTCGGAGGAACTGCTCCAGTAAAACTAAATATAAGACACATGCAGAAGAAATGGCAAATCGGTTTAAAACAAGAGGATATGGGGGGCGGAGCCTAGCGGTGCTCTAAGATGGACGCATTGGTGTAGAGCTCCGTGTTCAGAGCAAGCTTTGGGGCATGCAATCTCTGCCTCAGATGCCTGTTATGCCCTAGGAAGGGGAGCAGAAACGACCCTATCCATCAAGGAGTTATTTTTTCTTTCAAAAGTATCGATCACCGGACCGGACACACTCCATTATGTGACACGGTGCAGCGGGGAGGACACCCTGTAATGCAGAGGCGCTGGGCCTAAACGGAACAACGTGTAATGCTGTGCTGCTGAGAGGGATACACGGTGGACAAACACTTTTTCTGAATGTGAGGACAAGCATACGGCATCGGAGCTGATGTATAGACCAGCAGTAGTGAGTACAATTGCGGGGCTATAAAACATGTACTGATATAGGGTGAAGGGATCAGGCCTACAAAGAGACTTCCAACCCCAAGCAGTATACAGTAATCCCTAAGCTACGTGAACTTTGTTAGTTTGTGAATAACACAGAGACAGCCTTGCAAGAATTAACTGCTTACATCAGTCTCTCCCACATGTTATTCCTCATATAACATTAATGGAACACCCTCATGGCCATCCAACTAGCTGGATTAAAAAATAGTAAGCTGACTCTGAAGCTAACCTTTGCTGGAAACAGCAACAGGGTATAAAAATATGATCTCCTACTAATAACTTAAATCCGTTGCACTTTATTTTTCCTGATGAGACTATTTTAAACTACTTATATATGTCTGCTTTCCTCCACGTGGATACTACTCAATCACAAAATGAACATTGCTAAGGAGACACTCACACCTAGTGGACATCACTGACACAACACTATATATAAGATGGACAATATACTTGAAGTTTGAAAGCCTACATCCTTTGAAAGCTTCTCTGGGGATCCTTACTATATCTTTTGTGGTGTTCTGACTGCGGACCCTTTCGATATAACCTGAGATATATTTAACGCTTGCAAGCATGTCCTCTAAAAAACTCACCAAAACAGATAAAATAAATAAACCACCCTCCATGAATCAATATTTTAAAGTTAAAGGAGATAAACTCACAGACTCTCCAACCCAAGGGGATACAGAGGAGGAAGATAATACCACACAGCTACAATCTTCAGTATCCAGCTCACAACCTCTTACCAGAGGGGACTTTAATCTCCTAGTTTCCAAACAAGATATGTCCAAAAGCTTTAATAAATTGTGGGACAAAATAGATAATATGCACAAATCAGTCTCGGCGAGCCTAGCTGATATTAAACAGGATATAACAGATCTAGGTTCTAGGGTGGAAGTGCTTGAGGAATCTAAAGATACGTTAATGGAAGATGTTGAAACTGCGGTTCACCAAGTATCACAACAAAATCAAACTATCACTGAACTGTTAGATAAACTAGAGGATGTAGAAAATAGAAGCAGAAGATGCAATATTAGAATCAAGGGGATCCCAGAAGAAATTAATGCAGATGATCTCCCAACCTACTTGCAGCAGTTATTCACCACACTAGCAAAGGTGCCACTGGATACTACAGTTGACTTAGAGAGGGCCCATAGGGCACTAAAACCTAAAACTAAGCCGGGCACCCCACCAAGGGACGTTATAGTTGCATTTTTGCGATTCCCAGAGAAAGAGAAAGTATTTAGAGCAGCCATGCAGCAAGCACCACTCAAATTCCAGGGCAACATTCTACAACTATATCAAGACTTGAGTGTGAGAACACTACAAAGAAGGAATGCACTACATCCTCTCACTTCAATACTACGCAAACAACAAATTAGATATCGATGGGGACATCCCTTTGCTCTTATCATAAATAGGGACAATGTGACATACACAGTGAAGGATCCGCAAGACATCCCAGATATCTGTATGGCAATGGGTCTGGAGACCCCAGAACAGCCAACACTTTCCACTGGAGGAGAAGAAGGTGCTATTTTACCTCATCAAGGAAAATCGCAGAGGTCTCGGTGGAATAAAGTCTCCAAAAAATCCACCAAGAATAGATGAGTTCCATTGGCCCACGGTGCACTGTTGATCCCTTGACTACCTACAGGGAGACAGGGGAGGATATGGAGAGTTTCTGGCTTAAGTGCCTTCCGCTATACGGATCCCTTGGTTGAGATTTGTCACAGACTTAGCGGTGGATTTCTTACTAGACTGACTGACTGACTTAATTACTGACTTTCCTAAGCTCTTTAACATTTCCCTAAGTAACTAGGGATACAACCATCTTACTCCACCTGTGGAACTTATGAAAATAGTGATGAAGGAACATATATATGAGAAGAGCCTAGTTAGACTCATATGTTATTTAGAAGAATGCCTCATAATGTAATCATATAGACTGAGGGTTAGTTGCAAAGTTGATGTTGAGACACAGCCTTACATGAGGTAGTTGTAGGTTAGCTCTTCTCCATATTAGAAAGTTATGATGTGATAGTTAACTGTTTTACAACTATAAGTTTATGACCCCACCGCTCTTTAATAGTTCAATATACGATGGGACCAATGAGTTGTTAAACAAACTTATAGAAAATTTAGATGTTTTGACTCCTCTTAATAGGGTCTAGATTAAAATAGATGGGAGAGATATGTATCTCTGAATTCTCCCACATTTACTTATATTTTCTCAATATAATTCATGTTTATTCTAATGTATTTGTTTCTTGTTACTTTTTTTCTTATATATACTAACTACTATTTTTCTCCTCCTACAGATGCCACTAATACTAACCGAACTTCTTTCATAGGGAATGTTTGCTGGTCTCCTCCCGTTGGGAATTCTCCCCCTGACGGCCGATGGACTCCTACTTTATTCACTCAAGGTACACCACCCTCTGACATGTCACACATTCAGTTACCTTACATAAACAAAAACAACATGACAATAATAATACCAGGGGCTATTGACAAGTTCAACCCCCTATGCAATACTTATAGAGAATACAGTTATGACATCACCTAATGTTATATTGATATCTCATAATGTCAGAGGCTTAAACACCGATATCAAACGTAGGAAGGCAATGGCTCAGTATCATCAATTAGGTGCAAATGTTATATATCTCCAGGAGACACACTTCGAAAAAAATCACATCCCAAAATATTGGTCACGCCAGTTTCCTACACACTTCCACTCAACAACCACTAGTAAGAAAAGGGGAGTATCCATTTTATTCCATGCCTCGTTAAACCTGGTAGTGGTTGACAAATTAATAGATCAAGAGGGTAGATACTTAATAATTAGGGGACAAATTCAGGGCGTGGAGATTGTTTTTTGTAATGTCTATGCCCCAAATGAAAAACAGGAACAGTTCTTTTCTCACATCTCTGATCTCTTGACGACATGGAACCACACTAGGTTGGTCCTAGCGGGGGATTTTAATGTTTCATTGCAGACCCAAGTGACACTAGTTAATACTAACCTCACCCTCTCTCAGATTAAAAATAATACTAAGACTAAAAAAATATTATCTACACTAGCAGGCCATAATGTGTTAGATACATGGAAAATACTTTATGGTAACACATCCGATCACACATACTATTCTGCAGCACACAAAAAATATTTTAAATTAGATTATATTTTCCTGAGCCAAGATATGGTTTCAAACCTGGTCTCCTCATCTATTAATTCATGTGTTTGGTCCGACCATTCAATTATATCGGTGAGACTTAAGGGCGTTGCCACTTCCAATGGACAAAAAAGTTGGACTTATGACCCTCTCCTCCTTAAAGACCCTCTACATAAAGAGAATATTTTCCAAAGCTTATTGGAATACTGGCAAATTAATGTAGACTCAACTTGTAACCCAAATATACCATGGGCAGCTCATAAACCCTACATGAGGGGATTACTACTCAAATTAAAATCCCATATTAATACACAAAATCGAAATAATTTCAATAAATTACAGACTGAAATACAATACCTAGAAAAGAGACATAGAGAGACTGGATCACTTGACTTACTGAAAACCTTAACACAAAAACGCCAATCCTTAGATTTGACTTTACAGAAAGAATCTATTCGGGCCCAACAGAGACTCAAGGCTAACTATTTTATCTTTGCCAACAAGCCAGATAAGTATCTGGCAAACAAGATTAGAGACAGGCTTAAGGATATATCGATCCCAAGTATACATACTTCTAAGGGAGATTTGACTTCCAAACCCGAGGAGATTGTCTCCACCTTCTCTAGCTTCTATGGGGCTCTCTATAAGGGAGACAAAGTCTCAGACACACTAGAGACCTCCACTCTCCTCCATGAATTTTTGTTAGAAGCTAAGTTACCAAAGATCTCGAACGAGGACCTAGAAACACTAAATGCAAAAATTACAATCCCAGAAGTCTTGACAGTTATCAAAGACCTGAAGAGGGGTAAGGCAGCGGGTCCGGATGGGCTCCCAGGAGAATACTACAAATTATTTAAAACAACTTTGGCCCCACACTTAGCGAAGTTCTGTAATGATATACTACAAGGGAGCGATGTACCCACAGAGCTTCTCCATGCAAAAATAGTAGTGATCCCTAAGCCGGGTAAAGATAAGACTCTCTGTAAAAACTATCGCCCAATCTCACTAATAAATCAAGATATCAAGATATTCACTAAGATTTTAGCCTCTAGATTGAAACACATTCTACCTGGGTTGGTCCATCCGGACCAAGTGGGAATCGTAAAGAATAGAGAAGCACCTGATAACATCAGAAGGATGGTCTCTCTATTAGACCATGTGGATACTGTGGGAGCGCCTTCTCTGCTTCTGTCATTGGATGCGGAGAAGGCATTCGACAGAGTAGATTGGGGATACATGTGGGCAGTGTTACGGGAGATGGGGTTTAGAGACCAGTTTATGACAGCTCTCCAAAAGATTTATTCCACTCCAACAGCTTGGGTGAGGGCAATGGGACATCAATCTAGAAGTTTTCCCATAAGGAATGGCACTAGGCAGGGGTGCCCTCTCTCACCACTGTTATTTGCCCTATGTATAGAGCCACTAGCTAAACGAATTAGACAGTCCCCAGATGTGACGGGTATATGTGTTGGAGGAGAGGAGTACAAAATAGCATTATTTGCGGATGATGTGTTGCTCTCCCTGACGAAGCCTATGATATCCCTGCCAAATCTATATTTGATCCTTTCACAGTTCTCCGCCATATCTGGCTATAAAATCAATCACGACAAATGTGAGGCTATGGCCATTAATTTACCAAATCACACGCAGAAACTTTTAGAACTGAACTATGATTTTAAATGGGTTAAAAAATATATTACGTATCTGGGAGTCAAAATAACAAAACGTTCCTCAGAATTATATAAGACTAATTACATCCCACTATACAAAAGCATCAAACAAGATCTTCTGAAGTGGAGTCAATACCGTTTTTCGTGGTATGGACGTATCTCGGCAGTTAAAATGATGATCTTACCCAGAATCCTTTATCTCTTCCGGGCTCTACCGATAAAAATAAGCCCTAAAGATCTAGAGGAACTACAAACTGGGATCCATAGATTTTTGAGAGACAACAGAAAAGCTAGGGTAGCTAGAAATATACTCACTAGACATAGACAGTTGGGGGGTTTGGGTATACCTAATTTAAAAAACTATTATCAAGCAGCTAGATTGGCTCAGACGCTTCTATTGATGGGGACGGAGGAGGATGTTCGATGGGTCCAACTGGAGATGAATATTAATGGTTTCACTTCCCCGGAGACAATGATTTGGAGACTACCTCCTAAACAAAATAAGATATGTTCAATCACATCCCACACGATTACACTATGGCACAAACTAACGAGAGGTCTTTCTCTTCTATCTCCCAACTCCATATATACACCATTGAAATGCATTATGTCAACCTTACCAGTCTCCACGTTAACTAAATGGGAAAATAAAGGCCTTTATAGGATAGCTGATATACTGGAGAATAAAAAAGTAAGGTCTTACAATACATTGAGGGAAGAAATCTCCCCCCACACATTACACTGGTATCAGTATCTACAACTCACATCCACTATTCGTTCATTCATGACAAACTTAGAAGATAAAGCCCCAACGGAATTGGAGCTCCTTTGTAAAATGAGACAAAGACCAAAAAAAGCGATTTCACGGTTATATCTGATCATACAGAAAGCACAGACATCAACTATTTCACTAAGACACAAATGGAGACACGATTTAGATACACATATAGAGGAGGGGGAGTGGAACCTTTTAATGCAAAACTCCTGTAGAGGTTTGCTAAGTGCTGACATGATAGAAAACTGTTATAAAACAATATCAAGGTGGTACCTGACGCCAACAATTACTTCACATACGACAATTGAATGTTCCAGCCTCTGCTATAGAGGCTGTGGAAGGGTTGGAACTTATAAACATATGTGGTGGGACTGCCCCTTAATAAGAAAGACTTGGGAGGATTTTTCTGACCTTCTTAGCAAGGTTCTGGGTGAACCAATAACTTTGACATTGTCGCAAGCTTTATTACATGAACCATGTAAAAGATTTAATAGATATATAAACCAGTTTATTAGAATCACATGCACAGCCACCAGGATATGCATTGCACGACACTGGAAACTAGGTCCACCCGCACATGAGGAGATCATAGCAAAAATTACATACTTCTATAACATGTATGAACAAGCAGCATATATACAAGATACCCAACAGACATTTCAGCGTACATGGTTCCACTGGATAATGTATAATGCACAAAATTGAGATACAAAACGAACAGGTTGTATATTGTGTAGGACAAGAATATAAAGACAGTTTTAGATACACAACCAACTAAATAAGTCGCATCGGCCTGATGGGGGACCCCAATGTGAAAGAGATACTTAGATTGGCATCTGATACAGTTCTTCTTCCTCTCTTTACTTTCTTTCTTACTCTTTTCTTCTTTTCTTTCATTCTTCACTTCCGTATGGTTACCTTTTCTTTTTATTTCTCCTTTTAAATGACAAGTGAGGACCTGTATTTGAAGGTCCTACTAATATTTGCCCATTGTGCCTAAATCTACCACTCTGTTATCTTAAAATGGCATACTAACCAATGCTATAATAAGAGATTTAGAAAGTTTGTTTTCATTGTTTTTCAAGATATTATAATGAATGGGCTCATTTACAAATTGATGCTATATACCAGATGACTTTAATAAGTCTTGGGTTTTTTTCTTTTCCCTTTTTTCTTTTTTCCCTTATTGTCATTGTTTGTACTATGTAAAACTTAATAAAAATTATTTCAACATAAAACAAGAGGATATTCTAATCGTAATGTAAAATATGCAATGAATCAGGCACTTAAAACTAATAGAGACTCCCTATTGTGGGAGAAAAAGGAGAAAAAAACAGATAATAGAGTGAGGTTCATTACAGAATATAATGGTCACTGGAATCAAGTCCGCAATATTCTAAAAAGCAAATGGCAATTTTTGCTCTCAGATGAAAGCATTAAAAGTGTTGTAGGTGACTTCCCATCTCTGGTAGCACGTAGGGCCCCTAATCTAAAAGACAGATTAGTAAAAAGTGATTTTTCACGCAATCCAAAAGCACAAAATTGGCTAGAAAAACAACAAAAATTACAAGGTTGTTTTCAATGTGGCAATTGCGTATTTTGTAAATTTTTGGTTAAAACCAAACAATTTAGTACTGGTGATAAAATATATGAGATTAGACAATTTATAAATTGCAAATCTGACAATGTAATATATCTATTGTATTGCCCGTGCCCCCTTTACTATACAGGAAAAACTAAGAGAATCTTGAAAGATAGAGTTACAGAACATCGCAATGATATTGCTAATGCAAAGGAAGGAAATATTAATAGTAATATAGCTCTACACTTTAAACTCTGTCACAATTGTTCAGTGGATGACCTCAAAGTAATAGGCATTGAGAAATGCTCTCTTCATGGTAGAGGTGGTGATATAGACAATCTATTACTTCGAAAAGAGGTAGCTTGGATATATAGATTAAAAACTTTATCACCAAAAGGACTAAACGAAAAATTAGACTTTGCCCCTTTTCTTTAATATTATCTAATATCATAATTCACTTAAAACTGTAAGAATTGAATGAATAACTGTAGGTCATTTTCCTACTGTCTATTTATTTTTCTGTAGCAATGTGTAAATAACTAACCTTTCTTCTAGCAATGTGCAAATAATTAACTTTCACTCCTTTATCCACCCTAATATGAATATTGTCTTCAATACATAATAACAAGCTGAAAAAGTACATCTTTTACATGGACTCTATAGTTCCAATTGTTACTATATTGGGGTCTGTGGTAATATGTGAGTTTTCCTAATGCTCGTCCTTTACTGCATCCGCTGTACTTGAGGCGGAACAAAACGGCTTTTTTTAAAAAAAAAGCTTAAATATTAGGCAAGTGCTAATATTATTGTTGCTACTCTTAGACATGTGTTGTGAATACAACCTTGGAGTAATTGCAAATATTGAATTAACATGCTTTAGATTATGAGTTTATTTTGTTTGTTTTTTCTTTTATTGCGTGCAGCATATAAACATATGTTGTGCTAATTATCGCTAAATATTTTCACCAATCCAGGAGAAGGGCTGATTTTAAATAGAACGAGTATGGGACTTTGAATCATACGCCCTGAGGAAGCCCCAATGACGTCTAAGTCACGTGGGGGGTGAAACGGCCGTTGGCGTGAAACGTCACTATCGCACAGCTGGGAATCAAGCTTCACTTTGTTTGCTCGATGCAAATGTTAAACACAGCTTTGGAACCATATTAGCTGGAAATACAGTCCGGGAATCCCCATAAGAAGCAAGTTGTTGTATCCAGATCAGGCTATGATATAAGGACGTAACGGAGAACTGAATATCCAGGAGTCATTTGATAAGTATCTTTGGACTATCGAGTCTAACTTTCTAAATGGAACACACTCCTTAGGAAACCAAGTAACAGAGTGATCTCTGTTTGCAACATTTTTTACTACATGTTGCAAAGAAATATAAGTATCTCTCTAATATGTTCCCCTTTTTTTGCCTGCTTGATACATCTTATGATAATGGTTCATATTTGCTGTGATTACGCTAGTAGTACTTTATGGACATAGATCCCGTATATGGTGTACTATGATAGCTGTAACCTTTTATCATATTGGTGCTATCCTCTGGTAAGGGTGTTGTCCATTAGTACGAAAGTGTAAAAATAAGCCTTACATGTTATAACAACTTGCATGTAACTTTTTGCTTATATTTAGAAGTATTAGGCATAGATGCTCAGGTACTTACCTCATGATAACATATTTCCAATCAGTTTGGGTTATCCTCTGAGAGAGGTGTTGCCAATACTTGTTGCTGTCTTCTTAGTTATTTTGCATGGATCCCCTCCTATATCCATGGTAGCAGATTCCTGTGTTACCACAGGGCTACCCACTGGCTTGGGGTGTTGCCAAATAACTTTGTTATAACTATATTTAAGGTTATTATCATTGCATTGTTAGCAACCAATGTGAGCTGGCCAGCTTTTTCTATGTGTTTTTTACATTTTGAAACACTTGATCTTTATTCGCACTTGTAATAAAATTCATTTATTAACTATCTATGTGTGGTTTGATTTAGGGGGCCCGGCCGCTGATCAGGTTGCGCTGGGGTGGGGAGCACCATTTTTTACATATATAAATTGCATACTTCATACCTCTTATTAAAGAGTAAACAATTTTTGGAGTGCTGAAATCCCTGTCTTTCTTTGGAGAGGACACTACTGTGTCCTCTTCGTGTTTCTCTCTATTGAAATAGTGAATTTATATGTGCATCAGGGTCTGCACCCATGTGTATCTTCTATAAATTATATTATCCTACTCCCCAAAAATGTGTGTATATATATATATATATATATATATAATTATTTTTGTTAAATGTATATGTATAGATATATACTGTATACATAAATACATATTTAAAAATAAAAAATGACCCCCGCTAACAATATCACGTCACTTGTAATTTAGCCCTAAATAGGGAAAAATGACAAGGTTTAAAATATCTACAAAAGTTTTGAACCTCACTGTACAGAACAATGTTTACCTTTGACAAATATCTATTACTGTAAGAATATGACGTCTCAAGGTTCTAGATATTGTTAATCACAATTATACAAAACAATATTTTTTGGTACTTTTGTTTTCTGTAAACACCTGTGCAAATGATCTTGGTTGCCAATAAACAAAACGAAAGGCTAAATCATAATTACGAAGACTTGATTGCCAATAGAAAGAAAGAAGATGTAATTACTTACAATCACAAAAATGTGAGTATGAAATAAAAAAGAAAGTAAGAACAGGCCAAATGCCATATCTAGATGTTACATCATGATTTTCTTTTTTTGTGTTTCCTACAGATCCCATTAGCTTATGAGATATCACTTATATGTCTATTAAATAGATATACATATGTAAATAACTGTTCCGCCCACTACTGATTGGCTATACTATAGAAGTGAATTTATTCATATGTACATCTAAAATGGAGTCAGAGGTATTTTCACAGTATTTTGCACATGCACAAGATTATTGAAATTAATAAAAAAATAAATTAAAAAAAGGCCAGTTTTGCTTTTTATCAAATGGATTTGGCTGTTGTATTCAATATGCCATTTTGTTGTCAGTATTTAGTTGATAACTTGTGGTTGGATGGATTCCATTAGCTGAAGATAATGTTGTCCATGCATGGGTATGGGTGAATTTTCCGATATCCAATCCAATCTTTTTTCAATATGAAAATCGTGTTATCTTTTCGATTGTGATCACTCCTCTGTCAAAAAAAGGTGATCAGAAGACAAAAATCAGCCAATAAACACAAACATCAATATTACAATTGATCCCATAGTTATATGCGACAGTGCATTCATAAAATGCTCAAACACATAAGAACATTTTCTCTTTGCTCTTTTATGTCCATTAACATGATTGCCAGGTATCAATCATGGTTATAACATTCATATTTAAAGCCTTTTGCTCAATTGCTGCCACTCCAGTCCTTCAGTATTCAAGTGAGAATTACCTCACACAGCTATTTATAGGGATTTCAAATTCCAATCCATTTTAAAGTGATAACCTTCCTATTACAAGCTATTAAAATTAATTAAAAAAGCTCTTCACTCTCTTCCTATTAGATAAATTCATGAATAAAAAGTGACTTTATAATTAAGTTTCTTTCAACTGAGTAAAATGTAACTGTTCTTTGCTGCCAATTTGGGGCAATGCAGAGTTATATTTGCTGTATGCTTGCTATCTTTTTAGTACATTTGATAGATTTTCTGTCAAAATTGAATTGTAAAAGGAATCAAAATGAACCAACCCCCAATAATAATGGAACTTCCATAAATATTTGTTTCACTTGAATGCATCAGTTAAACTGCAAACAGGATTATCATTGTGTAGAATAAATGATACTTTAAAGCATTTATCCATTCCTAAGTAACGTATGTTGAATTATATTTAAATCAATGCTGATTTTTGCATATTTTACATGCCCTAAATAGCAGTGCATGTGATTTTACATTCCTGAATATAGGAATTTCTGAAAATGTATTATATTATAAACATAGCTAATATAAATAAATAATTTTATAATAATATAAATATTGGGCAGTGCAATGGTTTGCATTATTATAACATTCTTTATTTATTTATGTAACAATATATCCAAAGCATAAATGAATTGTATAATTTAACATAAATTGATTAAATGATAAGTTGAGCATCAAACATTAAAACCTTTTATATTAGCAATTTTATCTTAATATTGGCTCCGATTTTAGCCGGGGGTCAGTAATATCAGCCAGGTGGTGCGCCCGCTTAATAGACCCTGGGGAGAACACTGGAAAAGCAGGTCTGCTAGGTATGCCCAAATGTATAATTATGTATACAGTGATTTGCTTTCAATATTTTCAGCAGTAGGAATAAGTACAAAAACACGTTGAAAACCTGTGCCCACAGGACTAAGACATTAAAAGAAAATATTTCTATCCTTACAAAACTAAAATTCAAAGCCAGTTGTTACTTTGAATGCAAAGGACCTGAACAATAACAGCCTTCAAAAATTACAGATGGTTACGATAAAATTGTTGGATATCACATTACAGGTTTATGTTTTTTTCTTTAAATCCTAATGAATACACTAAGGAGACTGGCTCACAAACAATGCATCTTAAATTTGAAACTGTTCTATACACCAGGGAGGCATGAAATGAAGGAACCCCTATTTGTCTAAAATGTAATTTGTTTTTACTGGTTGGAAGATATTGGTTTACGTTACTAAAAGAATAAGAAAAGAAAAAAACGCAATGTTGTCTTTATATTTTACACATAAATTAATCTTTGACTGTAAATCAAACTGTAACTATAAAGAAACCAATTAATCTCTATATATGTCAAATCCATTTCTTATCATTCAATTATAAAAACCTGTTCAGAAAGTTTAAACAGCCATTTGATTGTATTTAAAATGACGGATTGATCATACAGAAGATTTTATTGATTTCTGGATCTGATCCATTAAAATAAACGAATATAGAGATAATTGCAGTATAAGATAACAAATTGCAAATCAGCAGCACTCACACTTAAATATAAATATTTCACCCTTTAATCACTGTGGAGTCTATGTGCAAAAATATCTAATCATTGATTTTTATACAGTTTCAATATTTTCTTCAGTGGTATAATTAGCAGACAAACAAAAGCTTCTCTATATCAAGTAGCAATAAATTTGCAGAGCAAAGATCATTTGATTTATTTTTTGTATACTTGTAGATAAAGTGTTAATGCTCCCATTATAAAAATATACACCTGTGAAGATTATTCTTTATAGATAAGATATATAATATATTGCAATCGTCAGCTTTCTCTATAAAACACTACTTAGATCATCACTTTTCTTAACATTTTTTAACTATATTGGAGTTATCAATAGCTGTCTAGTGCTTTAGAGAAGGTCATCAAAATAAAATATAATTTCTAAATATTCATTATGGTCTATAAGTCAGTGTTTTACCTGCTGAATGTTTCTGAGGATTAACAAAGCTCAATAATTTGTTATATGTGATACCTACTCTAGGTGTATTCTGTATTACTCTTACATGTTCCCAAAATAGAATTCCACAGTGATGTGTCTGTCCTTAACTTAACAAGCAAGTCTCTTCTGAATAAGAAAAACAACTCCAGATGTTGTTTCAAGCTGTTGGCCTTGTCAATGAATTGTTGTTGGTCTGTGATTCCCCGGTGATCAAGGAGTGTATATCAAAGTTATTTTGTAAAGTAAATATCTCTTTTAATTTGCACAGTTAAAATGGGAAATATGTTCAATTGAGAAGGAGCAAAGCGTAATGTCTTGTTCTATGCAATGTTGAACTGTTAAGTGTACATTGTCTTTAGCTTGCTTATGGAAGATGTCCAGTATTATAGCAATGTGGACCATGTCTGGGAATTAAAGACAAAATATAGTAAAAGGTTTAAACCAAACAAGGGGAAAATGTAAACTCCAGCTAATATTTTTGTCTATTTGATGGTTTGGCTTCCACAGTTAGGTTAGAATTACTCCTGTAGACATGAGAACAATGGAACTATATGTGGACTGCGCTATAACGTTTATAAGAGACAACTTACACACACAATTCAGCATAAGTACTACAGTGATGCTCAACTGAAAATGCTCAGAATTTTGTTCAATGAGCTGCTAATTATCCTTCATTAAAAAACTGACAATAATTGTGAGGTTGTATTGTCCTTTTGGATGATGTCACAAGTCTGCTAAAGAGAACTACACACTTGCAGCCTCCTGTGGGAGGAGCGTGAAGGTTGAGGTGCACGCTCAAGCTCACCTGTGTGGAGCACCATGGAGCAGTAACAGCTCTAAACTTCCAAGCCACAGAGCCTCATTGCAGGGGTGTAATATTACAAGCCTTGCCGGAGGAAGAAAGTTGGCCAAAGGAAACTCTCCAAGTCCCAAAAGGCTGAATGGGAGCAGCCAATGCTTGTACCTACAAGCTTCCATCTTTTTTCCAAAGTCTCTGAAAAACTCTAAGTGGTAGACCGGCTGCGGAAACGCCGGGCTGGATGGCTGGGGCTCGAAAGTCTAAGAGGGTCTAGAATACAGAGCTACTTACAAACAGCTGAGAGACGCTGCCTAGCTGGGGAGGTGAATTATCTAAGTCAGCCCAAAGTCAGCAGGAGCAGCATAATCCCCCGGCTAATCAAGAAGGAGCTGGATCTAAGAAGAAGGAGTCGGAGCCAAGGTAATCCCACACTTACCTGCAAGATGGAAGCGGCCGGTGAGCCCAGAGGAACAGCTGCCTGAATACCGCTCTCCCCCCCTCCTTAAGCTGGCGAGTAGCTCTGACGTCAGATTGCGACGCCAGGAGCGGGTTAGTGCGGAGGTGTCGGGAAGTTCTGCAGGGTGGCTAAGAGCGTCAGGATCCAGAAAAGAACGCTCTGAGAGAAGTGGCCACCGGAGAACAGACACGAACGTGCTGTGAAGTCGAGGGGGGGGGTAAGTACAATGGTTACCTTATCTTTGGGGGCAGATAAAAGAAGAGTTAAATCTGAATGGTAAAGGCAGTACCGGCTGAACTAAATCATACTTGGGTGTTCTTTATGCCAATCAGCAACCGGAGAAGGAGCATAGCTGGGAACTTGTCTTTTTTCCTCCCTGCCTGTATATACATAACTTTGAGTGGCTACAGTCTTTAGAAAGAGTCACTTTTAACAGCAGGAGGATGGATATCTCTTTTTCTGTCTCTTTTTTTCTTTTGACAGTTCAGTGAAAATATATTAGGGGGTTAAACTGGAAAATACTGCTAACAGTAACTGAGTCTGATATTACGAGGGTCCTGATTATACTAAGAACTGCACCAAGTAAAGAGGACACTATATGAGGCAGCTGACTGTTGTTATTCTTTGCTAGCCTTTAACTGCAAGAAAAACATGAAATATTTAGCTGACTGTGCATTTGCTTGTAAAAATGTTAAAAGTTTTTTTTGATCACTGGTAAAAATCAAGATGTTATAGACAGCAGGTTGCATAATATAAATTAGTGAGGGGAAGGATAAGGATAAGGCTAAATAAAATTAAATTAGCGGAAAACATTATACTACAGTTTACAAAAATCTCATTAGACCAGCTAGGTCTCTGTTGCTGTTGTTAAACCTACACATTGTACCTGATAAGCAAAATCAATATATGGTGCATTAACTATATATTTTGAGTTAATAATTTGGTATATACACGGTGCAAGCAGAAAATAGGATATTGGATGAAGGAAATCTTATATATTCTGTATTATTTTTTGCAGACCGTATTTAAAGCTACAGGCCCTCACAGAGTTTGATATGCGGTAAAGGTTATATGAGTAGTCAAATTAGCAGACTTTAAATTAAGCTGGGAAGAGTGTCCCCACAAGTTATATCCGAATTTTATATAGTGGGTTATCTGTTGTCTAGTTTATAGAAAATACTCGACAAACTTAGGCCTAGATTTAGAGTTTGGCGGTAGCCGTGAAAACGAGCGCTAGAGGCTCCTAACGCTGGTTTTAGGCTACCGCCGGTATTTGGAGTCAGTCAGGAAAGGGTCTAACGCTCACTTTTCAGCCGCGACTTTTCCATACCACAGATCCCCTTACGTCAATTGCGTATCCTATCTTTTCAATGGGATCTTTCTAACTCCAATCAGAATCAAGTTCAATCCGATTGGCCGATCCGATCAGCCAATCAGATTGAGCTTGCATTCTATTGGCTGATCGGAACAGCCAATAGAATGCGAGCTCAATCTGATTGGCTGATCGGATCAGCCAATCGGATTGAACTTGATTCTGATTGGCTGATTCCATCAGTCAATAAGAATTTTCCTACCTTAATTCCGATTGGCTGATAGAATCCTATCAGCCAATCGGAATTTGAGGGACGCCATCTTGGATGACGTCCCTTAAAGGAGCCTTCATTCGTCGGTAGTCCGTCGGGCCAGGAGGATGTTCCGCGTCGGAGGTCTGCAAGATGGATCCGGAAGAAAGAAGATTGAAGATGCCGTTGATAGAAGACTTCAGCCGGATCATGGACCTCTTCAGCTCCCGCTTGGATGATGACTTCAGCCGGATCATGGACCTCTTCAGCTCCCGCTTGGATGATGACTTCAGCCGGATCATGGACATCTTCAGCCCCCCGCTTGGGCTTGGATCAGGACATCGGAGGAGCTCTTCTGGATCGATCGGTGAACCTGGTATGGTGAAGATAAGGTAGGAAGATCTTCAGGGGCTTAGTGTTAGGTTTATTTAAGGGGGGTTTGGGTTAGATTAGGGGTATGTGGGTGGTGGGTTGTAATGTTGGGGGGGGTATTGTATGTTTTTTTTTACAGGCAAAAGAGCTGAATTCTTTGGGGCATGCCCTGCAAAGGGCCCTGTTCAGGGCTGGTAAGGTAAAAGAGCTTTGAACTTTAGTAATTTAGAATAGGGTAGGGCATTTTTTTTATTTTGGGGGTCTTTGTTATTTTATTAGGGGGCTTAGAGTAGGTGTAATTAGTTTAAAATTGTTGTAATATTTTTCTGATGTTTGTAAATATTTTTTTATTTTTTGTAACTTAGTTCTTTTTTATTTTTTGTACTTTAGTTAGTTTATTTCATTGTATTTATTTGTAGATATTGTATTTAATTATTTTATTGATAGTGTAGTGTTAGGTTTAATTGTAACTTAGGTTAGGATTTATTTTACAGGTAATTTTGTAATTATTTTAACTATTTTAGCTATTAAATAGTTCTTAACTATTTAATAGCTATTGTACCTGGTTAAAATAAATACAAAGTTACCTGTAAAATAAATATTAATCCTAAAATAGCTATAATATAATTATAATTTATATTGTAGCTATATTAGGATTTATTTTACAGGTAAGTATTTAGATTTAAATAGGAATAATTTATTTAATAAGAGTTAATTAATTTCGTTAGATTTAAATTATATTTAACTTAGGGGGGTGTTAGTATTAGGGTTAGACTTAGCTTTAGGGGTTAATACATTTATTAGAATAGCGGTGAGCTCAAGTCGGCAGATTAGGGGTTAATGTTTGAAGTTAGGTGTCGGCGATGTTAGGGAGGGCAGATTAGGGATTAATACTATTTATTATATGGTTAGTGAGGCGGATTAGGGGTTAATAACTTTATTATAATAGTGGTGCGGTCCGGTCGGCATATTAGGGGTTAATAAGTGTAGGCAGGTGGAGGCGACGTTGTGGGGGGCAGATTAGGGGTTAATAAATATAATATAGGGGTCGGCGGTGTTAGGGACAGCAGATTAGGGGTACATAGGGATAATGTAAGTAGCGGCGGTTTACGGAGCGGCAGATTAGGGGTTAATAATAATATGCAGGGGTCAGCGATAGCGGGGGCGGCAGAATAGGGGTTAATAAGTGTAAGGTTAGGGGTGTTTAGACTTGGGGTTCATGTTAGAGTGTTAGGCGCAGACGTAGGAAGTGTTTCCCCATAGCAAACAATGGGGCTGCGTTAGGAGCTGAACGCGGCTTTTTTGCAGGTGTTAGGTTTTTTTTCAGCTCAAACTGCCCCATTGTTTCCTATGGGGGAATCGTGAACGAGCACGTTTTTGAAGCTGGCCGCGTCCGTAAGCAAGTCTGGTATCGAGAGTTGAAGTTGCGTTAAATATGCTCTACGCTCCTTTTTTGGAGCCTAACGCAGCCATTCTGTGGACTCTCAATACCAGAGTTATTTAAAAGGTGCAGCCAGAAAAAAGCCAACGTTAGCTACGCGGGTCGTTACCGACAAAACTCTAAATCTAGCCGTTAGTTTGCACAATCTAAATCTCTCTTTATATGTTGTGTTAAAGGGTCGATAGAATTGCTAAATGTTCACATTTTGATGTTATTCATGTAACTGAGTTAATCTGTAAAAGGCGGTTTGAATTGTTATATCTTTATAGTTCTTGCAAAAGGTATCTTGGATACTTAAGTGGTATACTGTGTTTCAAATTGTGAAAGGTTATACATGGAACTAAATCTGTGCTTCTCTTTATAAGATTATACCTGATTAATTAACTTTAGAATAGTTTGCATAGATAAGGTTGAACCCAAAGGGTAGGCTGCAGGCCGGAAAGGGTCTATAGCTGAGACCAACCATGTAAATATCTGACCAGATAAAATCTACATATTTTTGTGTTAGAAAGAGGGCTGCTGAACTGGTAAATTTTCATAAATATACGTTTAGGGGTTAAACAGAAAATAGTTTGGATTCACGGAATCAATGGAGAAATATATCACAAATTCCAAAAATAAATCTCCAGCTATGCCTATAAGGAGGGACAAAAAACAAAAATCCTCACAAGAGAATTCACAAGAATTAACTATTAGAAGCCCAGATTTGAATCTGGAAAAACAACTTACTACGAATCAGTTGGCAGAATTAATTCTGCCACAATTTGAAATAATAATGGGTGAGATTTCAGAGCTATCAAATGAAATAAAACAATTCTCAAATAGACTAATGGAGGTAGAAGCTAGAATTTCGAATATAGAAGACAGGCATTTTAAACAGGAAGCCGCTCTGGACACGCACTCAGATGAGATTAAGGTATTGAAAGCTAAAATTGAGGATCTAGAAGATAGGTCCAGGAGGAATAATGTGCGTGTGATAGGACTCCCAGAGTCAAGAGAATTTGAAGACCTTTTATTATTTAGTACTCAGACATTACCAAAATTATTGGGCTTACAAGGAGCGGAGGGAGGTCTTCAGGTGGAGAGAGCACATAGGGTAGGCACGATGAGACAGTCAAAAGAAGGCAGTATGCGACCAAGAATGGTCATGATAAAGTATCTAAACTTCCAAGATAAAGTTAAAATTATGCAAAAATATAGACAGGCCCAGACACTCACTATAGATACCAAGCAGATCCTTTTATTCCCAGATTATTCAATAGAGACCTCGTCAAAGAGGTGTGCGATGGCACCATTCTGCTCAGGTTTAATCAGGGCAGGGTTGAAGGCAACCATGAAATACCCGGCGAAAATTACGGTATTGGGCATGGATGTGTCATCACATTAAACACAATTGAGGATGCAAAAGAGTTCTGCAGAGATAACAATATAGAGGTTTAAGCAGTTTTTAAAGAAAAAGGCAACCTTAGGTTTTAGAGACTAGAATGGTGGCTTTGTTAGAAATTAGGGGGATGGGGGGAGAGGGATATTTGTGTGTTGTCCTTTTTTTTTTCCTTCTTATTTTTTAGTCACAAAATGTATAGATGTAGAATAAATGAGTAATTCATTAAATTTAATTTCTTGGAATGTAGGGGGAATAACATCTCCCATTAAGCGCAAAAACGTTCTCAAGCAAGCTAAAAAACACCATCCAGACATCATATTATTACAAGAATTACATCTTAAAAAGGCAGAGATAGGAAAATTGAAAACAAACTGGATAGCTGAAATAATTGCTACACCTTGTGAAAAACGCAAAAAAGGGGTAGCAATTATGATGGGAAGGGATCTATCATACACTATAATTAAGCAGGAATTAGACCCAGGTGGGAGATACATAGTATTGCAACTGAAAATAGATGAGAAGATCTGGACACTAGGGCCTAGATTTGGAGTTTTGTCGGTAAGGACCCGCGTAGCTAACGCCGGCTTTTTTCTGGCCGCACCATAAAAATAACTCTGGTATTGAGAGTCCACATAAAGGCTGCGTTAGGCTCCAAAAAAGGAGCGTAGAGCATTTTTAACGCAGCTTCAACTCTCAATACCAGAGTTGCTTACGCAAGCGGCCAGCCTCAAAAACGTGCTCGTGCACGATTCCCCCATAGAAAACAATGGGGCTGTTTGAGCTGAAAAAAAACCTAACACCTGCAAAAAAGCCGCGTTCAGCTCTTAACGCAGCCCCATTGTTTGCTATGGGGAAACACTTCCTACGTCTGCACCTAACACCCTAACATGTACCCCGAGTCTAAACACCCCTAACCTTACACTTATTAACCCCTAATCTGCCGTCCCCGCTATCGCTGACACCTGCATTTTATTTTTAACCCCAAATCTGCTGCTCCGTAATCCGCCGCTACTTACATTATCCTTATGTACCCCTAATCTGCTGCCCCTAACACCGCCGACCCCTATATTATATTTATTAACCCCTAATCTGCCCCCCACAACGTCGCCTCCACCTGCCTACACTTATTAACCCCTAATCTGCCGACCGGACCGCACCGCTATTATTATAAAGTTATTAACCCCTAATCCGCCTCACTAACCCTATAATAAATAGTATTAACCCCTAATCTGCCCTCCCTAACATCGCCGACACCTAACTTCAAACATTAACCCCTAATCTGCCGACCGGAG
Source organism: Bombina bombina (assembly GCF_027579735.1). Taxonomy (NCBI): domain Eukaryota; kingdom Metazoa; phylum Chordata; class Amphibia; order Anura; family Bombinatoridae; genus Bombina; species Bombina bombina. The sequence continues at coordinate 1,285,474,684 of NC_069500.1, forward strand.
CTCACCGCTATTCTAATAAATGTATTAACCCCTAAAGCTAAGTCTAACCCTAACACTAACACCCCCCTAAGTTAAATATAATTTTATTCTAACGAAATAAATTAACTCTTATTAAATAAATTATTCCTATTTAAAGCTAAATACTTACCTGTAAAATAAATCCAAATATAGCTACAATATAAATTATAATTACATTGTAGCTCTTTTAGGATTAATATTTATTTTACAGGCAACTTTGTAATTATTTTAACCAGGTACAATAGCTATTAAATAGTTAAGAACTATTTAATAGTTACCTAGTTAAAATAATTACAAAATTACCTGTAAAATAAATCCTAACCTAAGTTACAATTAAACCTACCACTATACTATCATTAAATTAATTAAATAAAATACCTACAATTACCTACAATTAAACCTAACACTACACTATCAATACATTAATTAAATACAATACCTACAAATAAATACATTTAAATAAACTAACTAAAGTACAAAAAATAAAAAAGAACTAAGTTACAAAAAATAAAAAAATATTTACAAACATAAGAAAAATATTACAACAATTTTAAACTAATTACACCTACTCTAAGCCCCCTAATAAAATAACAAAGCCCCCCAAAATAAAAAAATGCCCTACCCTATTCTAAATTACTAAAGTTCAAAGCTCTTTTACCTTACCAGCCCTGAACAGGGCCCTTGTCGGGGCATGCCCCAAGAAGTTCAGCTCTTTTGCCTGTAAAAAAAAACATACAATACCCCCCCCAACATTACAACCCACCACCCACATACCCCTAATCTAACCCAAACCCCCCTTAAATAAACCTAACACTAAGCCCCTGAAGATCTTCCTACCTTGTCTTCACCCTGCCAGGTTCACCGATCGGTCCAGAAGAGCTCCTCCGATGTCCTGATCCAAGCCCAAGCGGGAGGCTGAAGAGGTCCATGATCCGGCTGAAGTCATCATCCAAGCGGGAGCTGAAGAGGTACATGATCCGGCTGAAGTCTTCATCCAAGCGGGGCAGAAGAGGTCTTCCATCCGATTGAAGTCTTCATCCAAGTGGGATCTTCTATGGTCATCCATCCGGAGCGGAGCGGCAGGATCCTGAAGACCTCTGACGTGGAACATCCATCCTGGCCGACGACTGAACGACGAATGACAGTTCCTTTAAATGACGTCATCCAAGATGGCGTCCCTCGAATTCCGATTGGCTTATAGGATTCTATCAGCCAATCGGAATTAAGGTAGGAATATTCTGATTGGCTGATGGAATCAGCCAATCAGAATCAAGTTCAATCCGATTGGCTGATAGAATCCTATCAGCCAATCGGAATTCGAGGGACGCCATCTTGGATGACGTCATTTAAAGGAACCGTCATTCATCGTTCAGTCGTCGGCCAGGATGGATGTTCAGCGTCGGAGGTCTTCAGGATCCTGCCGCTCCGCTCCGGATGGATGACCATAGAAGATCCCGCTTGGATGAAGACTTCAATCGGATGGAAGACCTCTTCTGCCCCGCTTGGATGAAGACTTCAGCCGGATCATGGACCTCTTCAGCTCCCGCTTGGATGATGACTTCAGCCGGATCATGGACCTCTTCAGCCACCCGCTTGGGCTTGGATCAGGACATCGGAGGAGCTCTTCTGGACCGATCGGTGAACCTGGCAGGGTGAAGACAAGGTAGGAAGATCTTCAGGGGCTTAGGGTTAGGTTTATTTAAGGGGGATTTGGGTTAGATTAGGGGTATGTGGGTGGTGGGTTGTAATGTTGGGGGGGGTATTGTATGTTTTTTTTTACAGGCAAAAGAGCTGAACTTCTTGGGGCATGCCCCGCAAAGGGCCCTGTTAAGGGCTGTTAAGGTAAAAGAGCTTTGAACTTTAGTAATTTAGAATAGGGTAGGGCATTTTTTTATTTTGGGGGGCTTTGTTATTTTATTAGGGGGCTTAGAGTAGGTGTAATTAGTTTAAAATTGTTGTAATATTTTTCTTATGTTTGTAAATATTTTTTTATTTTTTGTAACTTAGTTCTTTTTTATTTTTTGTACTTTAGATAGTTTATTTCATTGTAGTTATTTGTAGGTATTGTATTTAATTTATTTATTGATAGTGTAGTGTTAGGTTTAATTGTAGATAATTATAGGTATTTTATTTAATTAATTTATTGATAGTGTAGTGGTAGGTTTAATTGTAACTTAGGTTAGGATTTATTTTACAGGTAAATTTGTAATTATTTTAACTATTTTAGCTATTAAATAGTTCTTAACTATTAAATAGCTATTGTACCTGGTTAAAATAAATACAAAGTTACCTGTAAAATAAATATTAATCCTAAAATAGCTACAATGTAATTATAATTTATATTGTAGCTATATTAGGATTTATTTTACAGGTAAGTATTTAGCTTTAAATAGGAATAATTTATTTAATAAGAGTTAATTAATTTTGTTAGATTAAAATTATATTTAACTTAGGGGGGTGTTAGTGTTAGGGTTAGACTTAGCTTTAGGGGTTAATACATTTATTATAATAGCGGTGAGCTCCGGTCGGCAGATTAGGGGCTAATAATTGAAGTTAGGTGTCGGCGATGTTAGGGAGGGCAGATTAGGGGTTAATACTATTTATTATAGGGTTAGTGAGGCGGTATGGGGGTTAATAACTTTATTATAGTAGCGGTGCGGTCCGCTCGGCAGATTAGGGGTTAATAAGTGTAGGCAGGTGGAGGCGACGTTGAGGGGGGCAGATTAGGGGTTAATATATATAATATAGGGGTCAGCGGTGTTAGGGGCAGCAGATTAGGGGTACATAAGTATAACGTAGGTGGCGGCACTTTGCGGTCGGCAGATTAGGGGTTAATTATTGTAGGTAGCTGGTTGCGACGTTGTGGGGGGCAGGTTAGGGGTTAATAAATATAATATAGGGGTCGGCGGTATTAGGGGCAGCAGATTAGGGGTACATAAGTATAACGTAGGTGGCGGTCGGCAGATTAGGGGTTAAAAAAAATTAATCGAGTGGCGGCGATGTGGGGGGACCTCGGTTTAGGGGTACATAGGTAGTTTATTGGTGTTAGTGTACTTTAGAGTACAGTAGTTAAGAGCTTTATGAACCGGCGTTAGCCCAGAAAGCTCTTAACTACTGACTTTTTTCCTGCGGCTGGAGTTTTGTCGTTAGATGTCTAACGCTCACTTCAGACACGACTCTAAATACCGGAGTTAGAAAAATCCCATTGAAAAGATAGGATACGCAATTGACGTAAGGGGATCTGCGGTATGGAAAAGTCGCGGCTGAAAAGTGAGCGTTAGACCCTATTTTGAGTGACTCCAAATATCGGAGGTAGCCTAAAACCAGCGTTAGGAGCCTCTAACGCTAGTTTTCACGGCTAACGCCAAACTCAACAACAATTTTAAACTAATTACACCTACTCTAAGCCCCCTAATAAAATAACAAAGCCCCCCAAAATAAAAAAAATGCCCTACCCTATTCTAAATTACTAAAGTTCAAAGCTCTTTTACCTTACCAGCCCTGAACAGGGCCCTTTGCGGGGCATGCCCCAAGAAGTTCAGCTCTTTTGCCTGTAAAAAAAAACATACAATACCCCCCCAACATTACAACCCACCACCCACATACCCCTAATCTAACCCAAACCCCCCTTAAATAAACCTAACACTAAGCCCCTGAAGATCTTCCTACCTTGTCTTCACCCTGCCAGGTTCACCGATCGGTCCAGAAGAGCTCCTCCGATGTCCTGATCCAAGCCCAAGCGGGGGGCTGAAGAGGTCCATGACCCGGCTGAAGTCATCATCCAAGCGGAAGCTGAAGAGGTCCATGATCCGGCTGAAGTCTTCATCCAAGCGGGGCAGAAGAGGTCTTCCATCCGATTGAAGTCTTCATCCAAGCGGGATCTTCTATGGTCATCCATCCGGAGCGGAGCGGCAGGATCCTGAAGCCCTCCGACGCGGAACATCCATCCTGGCCGACGACTGAACGACGAATGACGGTTCCTTTAAATGACGTCATCCAAGATGGCGTCCCTCGAATTCCGATTGGCTGATAGGATTCTATCAGCCAATCGGAATTAAGGTAGGAATATTCTGATTGGCTGATGGAATCAGCCAATCAGAATCAAGTTCAATCCGATTGGCTGATCCAATATTAGGGGGCTTAGAGTAGGTGTAATTAGTTTAAAATTGTTATAATATTTTTCTTATGTTTGTAAATATTTTTTTATTTTTTGTAACTTAGTTCTTTTTTATTTTTTGTACTTTAGATAGTTTATTTCATTGTAGTTATTTGTAGGTATTGTATTTAATTTATTTATTGATAGTGTAGTGTTAGGTTTAATTGTAGATAATTATAGGTATTTTATTTAATTAATTTATTGATAGTGTAGTGGTAGGTTTAATTGTAACTTAGGTTAGGATTTATTTTACAGGTAAATTTGTAATTATTTTAACTATTTTAGCTATTAAATAGTTCTTAACTATTAAATAGCTATTGTACCTGGTTAAAATAAATACAAAGTTACCTGTAAAATAAATATTAATCCTAAAATAGCTACAATGTAATTATAATTTATATTGTAGCTATATTAGGATTTATTTTACAGGCAAGTATTTAGCTTTAAATAGGAATAATTTATTTAATAAGAGTTAATTAATTTCGTTAGATTAAAATTATATTTAATTTAGGGGGGTGTTAGGGTTAGACTTAGCTTTAGGGGTTAATACATTTATTAGAATAGCGGTGAGCTCCGGTCGGCAGATTAGGGGTTAATAATTGAAGTTAGGTGTCGGCGATGTTAGGGAGGGCAGATTAGGGGTTAATACTATTTATTATAGGGTTAGTGAGGCGGTATGGGGGTTAATAACTTTATTATAGTAGCTGTGCGGTCCGCTCGGCAGATTAGGGGTTAATAAGTGTAGGCAGGTGGAGGCGACGTTGAGGGGGGCAGATTAGGGGTTAATATATATAATATAGGGGTCGGCGGTGTTAGGGGCAGCAGATTAGGGGTACATAAGTATAACGTAGGTGGCGGCGCTTTGCGGTCGGCAGATTAGGGGTTAATTATTGTAGGTAGCTGGCTGCGACGTTGTGGGGGGCAGGTTAGGGGTTAATAAATATAATATAGGGGTCGGCGGTGTTAGGGGCAGCAGATTAGGGGTACATAAGGATAACGTAGGTGGCGGTCGGCAGATTAGGGGTTAAAAAAATGTAATCGAGTGGCGGCGATGTAGGGGGACCTCGGTTTAGGGGTACATAGGTAGTTTATGGGTGTTAGTGTAATTTAGAGTACAGTAGTTAAGAGCTTTATGAACCGGCGTTAGCCCAGAAAGCTCTTAACTACTGACTTCTTTCCTGCGGCTGGAGTTTTGTCGTTAGATGTCTAACGCTCACTTCAGCCACGACTCTAAATACCTGAGTTAGAAAAATCCCATTGAAAAGATAGGATACGCAATTGACGTAAGGGGATCTGCGGTATGGAAAAGTCTCGGCTGAAAAATGAGCGTTAGACCCTATTTTGAGTGACTCCAAATACCGGAGGTAGCCTAAAACCAGCGTTAGGAGCCTCTAACGCTGGTTTTCACGGCTAACGCCAAACTCCAAATCTAGGCCTATGTAACTTATATGCCCCGAATAACTGGGACTTTAAGTTCTGGGAAAAGTTGACAAAGGTTTTATCCCCATATATCGGGCAGAATTTGATTGTAGCAGGAGACTTTAACAGCACATTGTGTCCCGACCTAGATAGGTATAAAATCCGGCGGAGAGCGGCTAATAACAGGGAAGCCAAACATCTACAGAGTTTTGCACGTGTACTGAAATTACATGATGCCTGGCGTATTCAGCATCCAGACACTCGGGAATTCACATGCGAATCGGGCGCCCATAAAAAATTTTCCCGAATTGATATGTTTCTAGTAGACGAACATATTATGAGAAATCATATTGAATCGCAGATTTCGGAGATAATCTTATCTGATCACGCGATTATTGGTATAAGGATTGTGTGGAGTACTCCCCCCAAAAAAATTGCAAATACTTTTCGTTTTCCTCAATATATGTATAAAAATGCACAATTTGCAAACTGGTTAAAGCAAAAATGGAGAGAATACTCCACACAGAATATGGATTATACAAATAAGGTCGAGGTGTTTTGGGAAGCAGGTAAAGCGGTCATTCGGGGGGAAGTAAAAGCTTACATGATTAAAAGAAGTAAGAAAAATAAAGGGAGAGAAATGCAGCTATCAAACCAACTTAGAAATAAATATGCGAAATATCTTAGACTTCCCAATAAAGATAATTGGGACATATACAAAGCAGCTAGATTGGAAAGGGAATGCTTCTTGAAAAAGATCGGAGCATATGAAGAGATGAAAAACAGGGCTACATTTCAGGGCAGTCATGGTATATCGGCTAAACATCTGGCCAGGTTGGTCAAATTTAGAAAAAAATCAAATCAAATCCTTTCAATCAGATCTGAAGGGAAACTCTTTAGTAATAAAGATGAAATTAGTAGGATATTTTTTGAATATTACAGTAATCTCTATGCAAGGGAAGAGGTGAATGAGATGCAAAAAGAGCAATTCTGGCTGGGGTTGGATATCCCCCAAATTTCTCAAGAAGCGTTACAGATAATTAATGCCCCTATTACTGAACTGGAAATACTAGATATCATAAAAAAGTCTAAACTTGGCAAAGCTCCAGGGCCCGACGGCCTATCGGCAGAGTTCTATAAAATTATGGCGGCAGAAATAATTTTATAGAATTTTATAGATTATACTATCTTCAGAAAGATATGAAGTCAACCTACTTTTCTGACTCAGAAGTTACTTTAATCCACAAGAAAGCGAAGGATCCAACTAATTTAGCGTCATATCGTCCGATTTCGCTTCTTAATCAAGATTACAAGATTTTAATGTCCCTTATTGCGCAAAGATTGAAAAAATCTATCATAGATATTATTCATCCTGATCAGGCAGGTTTCATTCCAGGGAGAAACGCAGTCAGAAATATGCGCAGAGTCCTTACCACCGTGGACTATCTCCATCGGGTCGACCAGGACACCGGGAATAAACATCAGGGAGAAGATATAGCATTACTCACCGTAGATGCCGAGAAGGCTTTTGATTCAATTATCTGGGATCACCTAATAAATTCGTTGAAAAAGTTTGGCTTCTCTGGCGCCCTGGTCGACTTGATTGGGTTAGTATACAATAAACCCAGGTCCCAAATTCTTATTAATGGCGAGTTATCACAAAACATCACTCTGGGCAAAGGAACACGCCAGGGGTGCCCGCTTTCACCATTACTCTTTGATATTGCATTGGAACCACTAGCTATATATTTAAGAAAGACTCTTCCACCAATTTCAGTGGGGAATCAGAAGGTATCTGTAGCACTATATGCGGATGATCTATTAATATTCTTACAACATACGAGGCAGTCTATACCATGTTTTATGAAGATATTAAACACATTTAGTTCTCTGGATATAAAATAAATATTAATAAATCAGAAATTTTATGGATTACAAAAAATAGATATAGTTATTCTGATAATTTCAAAGAAGTACAGAATATTAACTATCTAGGTATCAAGATCAGCAAGAACCCAGCACACTGGTACCAGCTTAACTTCAAAGAGTTATTTCAGAAATTACAGTATAATCTTGCAAAATGGAATTTATACTATTTATCCATTTCACCTCGTATAAATGTCATTAAAAAATTATATTCCCAAAATTCTTATTTGTTCTTCAGAATCTACCCCTATTATTACATAAGAAAGACATCAATAGCTATAATAAGGCTTGCGCTTTTTTTATTTGGGGGAAAAAGACTTCACGTATTGCTTTTAACAAGCTGACTCAGGAAAAGCGGCTCGGAGGTTTTTCGTGCCCAAATATAAAATACTATAATATGGTTTCCTTGGTCAAATTCGGGGTAGATTGGCTTAGCAAATCAGATTATGTTACTTATTATGAACATGAAACAGAATTAATTAAACCATTCAATCTGCAGGCTGTGCTCCACTATCCATATAAACAACTACCAAGTAATATAAGTAGATTAATTACAATTGCTAATGTAGTGATCGCATGGCAGAAATATTATAAAATACTGGGGATAGAATTTCAGACTTCTAGATTACTACCGATCATTGGTAATCCAGCCTTTCCACCAGGATACAGCAATAGTATATTTCATATTTGGAAAAATAAAGGGCTGATTTATTTATCACAGTTGAAAGAACTACATACCGGGCAAATTAGATCATTTGAGAATCTAGCATATGAATATAATTTACCATCTCAACATTTCTATGCATATTTACAGGCCCGTCATTTTATAAACGATTACGAAAGCAGGTTCAGTAAGCATTGGGCACAATTAAATATCGAGGCAGGGATAACTCTATATAAAGCAGGTATTAGATCAATCTCAATTTGGTATCAGTATATTATGAGTAAGGAAGGAGAATTGCATATTAATCATTGTAAACAGAAATATGCAATTCACTTTCCCGAATTGCAAGATAAGGACATAATGGACAGCCTTGAAAGAACAAGAGAGGCAATGGATAGAACTAATTTAAGAGAATCTCAGTATAAGGTATTAAACAATTTCTATCTAACCCCAGCCAGAGTTGCTAAGTGGTCTCAGTCACAGGTTCTCTGCCCCAAATGTCATAAAGTAAAGGCGGATCTGCTGCATTACTTCTGGACTTGCCCAAAAATTGTACAATTTTGGAGTAAAATCCAATACTGGATAAACAGAAAAGCAAGAGATATGATAGAACTAAAGGCAGAACATACATTTTTTCTGTACCCAACGCAAAATATAGGAGATAGACTATTTATAAATATAGCGATTTTGATTGCAAGGAATCATTTATGTAAAAGGTGCAAGCATAGAAATTCTCCTTCTATCACTGAATTCATAAACTCCATGAGAAGCCAGATTATTGTAGAGATAATAGGACTGGATAAAGGCGCAGTTAAACAGGTTACTACATTTTTTAAGAAGTGGAAAAAGTATATTTATGGTGAACCTACAACAGTTCAACATTATATTCTTTCCCCATTCCAAGACTCCATACCCTTCCTAGAATTAATCTTAGATGGATCACTACCTTCAAATTGGGCATACAGCCAATAAGGTGGGAATACTAATAGAAGTAAAAGTAAGTTGGAAATTACTTGCAGTTTTCAAAGTGTAGCTTTTTTTTTTTTTTTTCTTTCCTCTTTTTTCTCTCCCTCTCCCCCACCCCCGGGTAGTAATATTAATTTTAATTTCTTCTGAGTTTTCTGTGAGAAATCTTGAGTACAGTTAAAGATATATCGGGATGGATTTGAGTAGCATCCATATAGAATCATGACTGGATTGAGATATAGATAAAGTAGGTGAACTCAAGATCCGGGCTAAGGGACAGACTAAAGCGGGTCAGGGATAAGAGATGGTAGATAAGTGTTCCTGTAAATTAAACAAAAGAATAGACAAACGATATTGGAGGGAGAAGATGAGATATCCTGATAAAGTGGATTTGTAATATTTGACTTGATACGGAAAGTTCAAGTAACTCAGAAATGTATTTTTTCAGTTATTATTTTATTTTCGACTGTATAAGAATCAGATGTTTCACATTTTTTGTTGTTGGTATGAAATGTATTGATTATCTTATTCTCTGTTTATAACTTCACCCCCAATATAATAAAAAAAAAAAATTATATAAAAAAAAAAACAATCCTAGTATGGTTCTATTAAGGGTGTGGTCTCCCCTACTATACCAGAGCTCTACAGGGGTATAGGTGTAAGTCACACACAAATGTAGCCTTGTAATGATAAAGCTTCACATGGGTATGTGACTCAAAGTTCCAAGGTAGTAGCTGAAACTTTGGGTCCCGTTCTCCTGTGGAGCTCTATCATGTAGCGGAGTGGAGACCACAATATTAATAAAGCCTACTAGGCTTGTTTCACGCAGCCAGTATAATGAACCAACAAAATCATGGGAGTTGGAACCAAAAAAAAATCTGGGGGGATAGCATTTTTACAGGAAATTTATTCTTATTCAGTAAACTTGGAATTGTATAGAAAAAAAGAAAGAAAAAGAAAAAACAATAAGCCTCTAAAAATAGAGGTGGGGGGAGAAAGTCTCTTATATGTCCTAGATGGGTAGGCCTATGTATCCCTGCGTAGGCAGTGCCTATATACCTGATAAATATTTATCCAAGAGAATAAGGAGAGATTAAAGGAGGTATATATGTGGCACACTTTAATCAAGAGACTTAATTGTCTATGAGGTATTAGATATGGAGGACTGATGGGACTTATAATTTTAACTTTTATTAGTATATATTAAAAAGGTTTAATAAAAAACATGACAAACAAAAACATGTTCAACACAGACGATTGAGTAGAAATGAGGTTAAGTTGTCAGTGTATTTCACTGGGACCACTGGTCTATAGGGGCGGTGGAGGGGTTTTTAAAGTCTATAAATGTCATATCAAATATTTAGCAAAGAATCACATGTGACGATTAATTTGCAGAGTTCTTAAATAGAAAAGTATGACTACACCATATCGCCTACCCCCCAGAAATGTTTCCAAGGTCTGCTTCTTCCTTTGCAGAGGTATACAATCAACCTGACTTATTGTCGATCCCCAGATATCTACTGTGTGTATAAAAATCTAATGATAACTGAATCATCCATAGACATTACTTAAGAAATAAGGTATTAGGTATATAAAATGTGTGTTCAAATGAAAAACACAAAGGTATGTATCACGCAGGCTTCTACTGTTAAATAAGGTTTAGAAATATGTACCCTTATCTATGGCTGTTATCTATAAGGAAAAAAGCGTCCACAATATTTTTAAAGTCTCATACTTGGGTATCTACCACGGACCCTCAATAAGTTCGACTAGGTATGGAGAAAATAGCAGTATTGATCTCCCATAGCGTTAGCAGGTAGCATAAACCTGCACTCTAATATCCTCATTGGGAGTCCCTCATATGCTATTGAGTATATCGGTAGATATTTAGCTATTTAAATCAAGACCCAGAGAATAGAGACATTGAGGCCTATTTATCAAGCCATCAACTGCAAATACGCTGGAATTCCGCAGCGTAATTGTGGCAAGCCTGATTTTCCTTATTTATCAAAGCCTACAGACCGGCAAAAGTTGAAATTTGTGACATAACATACGATCCGCCGGTCTCAGTCCGACACAGATCGATGCTTACGTCATTACAGATGTTCCGAATGCAAATTTGGCACTATCTGACTACTTTTGCTAGTTAACAAATCTCTAACAGGTACGCTCGCCATTATTCCGGGCCAGCGTACCTGCTTTTCAATCCGCTGCCCTGGAGGCCGCGGATGCCATAGGAATCAATGGGAGTGTGAAAGCAGAGAAAGCTTATGTTCGATGCTGCCAGATATTCCATTGATTCCTATTGGAAAATAAAAGTTATGTTTACACCTAACACCCTTACATGTACCCCGAGTCTAAACACCCCTAATCTGCCGGCCCCTACATCGCCGCCACCTACATTATATTTACTAACCCCTAATCTGCTGCCCCGACATTGCCGCCACCTACATTATACTAATTAACCCCTAATCTGCCCCCTAATTAACCCCTAATCTGACCCCTAATTAGACTAAAATTACATTAAACTATATTAAACTATTAATTAATCTACCCTATTAGACTAAAATTACATTAAACTATATTAAACTAATAATTAATCTACCCTAACTATTAGACTAAAATTACATTAAACTACAAATTAAATTAAATATATTATATAGTTAAAAACCTAACCCTACTCAAATAATTTAAATCTACAATTAAAAATTAGAAAGTTACAAAAAACTAACAACTAAGTTACACAAAATAACAAACACTAAGTTACAAAAAAATAAACACTAAGTTGCACAAAATAAAAAATAAATGCTCAAATATTTAAACTAATTACACCTAATCTAAGAGCACTATGAAAATAAAAAAGGCCCCCCAAAATAAAAAAAAACCCTAGCCTACAATAAACTACCAATGGCCCTTAAAAGGGCCTTTTGCGGGGCATTGCCCCAAAGAAATCAGCTCTTTTACCTTTAAATAAAAAATACAAATACCCCCCAACAGTAAAACCCACCACCCACACAACCAAACCCCCCAAATAAAATCCTAATCTAAAAAACCTAAGCTCCCCATTGCCCTGAAAATGGCATTTGTATGGGCATTGCCCTTAAAAGGGCATTTAGCTCTTTTTCAAAAGCCCAAACCCTAATCTAAAATTAAAACCCACCCAATAAACCCTTAAAAAAGCATAACACTAACCCCAGAAGATCCACTTACAGTTTCTGAAGAGCCGACATCCATCCTCAACAAAGCGGCAGAAGTCCTCATCGAAGCTGGCAGAAGGCTTCATCCAAGCAGGCCGACGTCTTCATCCAACCGGGCAGAAATCTTCATCCAGACGGCATCTTCTATCTTCATCCATCCGAGGCAGAGCGGCTCCATCTTCAAGACATCCGGCGTGGAGCATCCTCTTCTTTCGACGTCTTCTTTACAATGAGGTTTGCCTTTAAATTATGTCATCCAAGATGGCGTCCCTTAGATTTCGATTGGCTGATAACATTTTCTATCAGCCACTCGGAATTAAGGTTGAAAAAATCCTATTGGCTGTTGCAATCAGCCAATAAGATTGAGCTTTCATCCTATTGTCTGATCCAATCAGCCAATAGAATGCAAGCTCAATCCTATTGGCTGATTGGATCAGCCAAAAGGATGAAAGCTCAATCCTATTGGCTGATTGCAACAGCCAATAGGATTTTTTCAACTTTAATTCTGATTGACTGATAGAATTCTATCAGCCAATCAGAATCTAAGGGACGCCATCTTGGATGACGTCATTTAAAGGAACCTTCATTCGGAGGAAGACGTCGTAAGAAGAGGATGCTCCATGCCGGATGTCTTGAAGATGGAGCCGCTCCACGCCGGATGGATGAAGATAGAAGATGCCGTCCAGATAAAGACTTCTGCCCGGTTGGATGAAGACGTCGGCCCGCTTGGATGAAGACTTCTGCCAGCTTCGATGAGAACTTCTGCCGCTTCATTGAGGATGGATGTCGGCTCTTCAGAAACTGTAAGTGGATCTTCGGGGGTTAGTATTAGGCTTTTTTAAGGGTTTATTGGGTGGGTTTTAATTTAAGATTAGGGTTTGGGCACCGAAAAAGAGCTAAATGCCCTTTTAAGGGCAATGTACATCCAAATGCCCTTTTCAGAGCAATGGGGAGCTTAGGTTTCTTAGATTAGGTTTTTATTTGGGGGGTTGTGAGGGTTTTACTGTTGGGGGGTATTTGTATTTTTTTTACAGGTGAAAGAGCTGATTTCTTTGGGGCAATGCCCCGCAAAAGGCCCTTTTAAGGGCCATTGGTAGTTTATTGTAGGCTAGGGGGGGTTTATTTTGGGGGAGCTTTTTTATTTTCATAGGGCTCTTAGATTAGGTGTAATTAGTTTAAATATTTAATAAAAAAAATATTTTGTGTAACAGTGTTTTTTATTTTTTGTAACTTAGTGTTTGTTATTTTGTGTAACTTAGTTGTTAGTTTTTTGTAACTTTGTAATTTTTAATTGTAGATTTAAATTATTTTAGTAGGGTTAGGTTTTTAACTACATAATATATTTAATTTAATTTGTAGTTTAATGTAATTTTAGTATAATAGTTAGGGTAGATTAATTATTAGTTTAATATAGTTTAATGTAATTTTAGTCTAATAGTTAGGGTAGATTAGTTAATAGTTTAATATAGTTTCATGTAATTTTAGTATAATAGAGTAGATTAATTATTAGTTTAATATAGTTTCATGTAATTTTAGTATAATAGTTAGGGTAGATTAATTATTAGTTTAATATAGTTTATTTTAATTCTAAAGGTAAGTTTTAATTTATTACAAGATAAGGGTGAGTTAATATTTAATGTAAAGTTAAGGGGTTGTTAGGTTTAGGGGTTAATAGGTTAATTTAGTTTATGGCGATGTGGGGGGCTGGCGGTTTAGGGGTTAATAGTTTTAGTAAGTGGTAGTGATGTGGGAGGCCAGGGGTTTAGGGGTTAATAAATGTATTTAGTTGCGGCGGGGTCCGGGAGTGGCAGTTTAGGGGTTAATAACTTTATTTAGTTGCGGTGGGCTCCAGGAGGGGTCCGGGAGCGGCAGTTTAGGGGTTAATAACTTTATTTAGTTGCGGTGGGCTCCAGGAGTGGCGGTTTAGGAGTTAATACATTTATTTAGTTGCGGTGGGCTCCGGAAGCGGCGGGATAGGGGTTAATACATTTATTTAGTTGCGGCGGGGTCCAGGAGTGGCAGGATAGGGGTTAATAACTTTATTTAGTTGTGACGGGGTCCGGGAGCGGTGGGATAAGGGTTAAACATTTTAGTATAGTGGCAGTTTAGTGACAGGGTATAAATAAAGCTGTGAAAAAGCCGAATAGCAGCGAGATCGATGACTGTTAGGTAACAACAGTCCGCTGCTCATCGCCCCGTACTTGGTGCACGGCTTTTTGACAGCTTTCTATATAAATATGGAGAGAGTATTCAGGTCCACGACCGCGATGTTAGGCGATGTTAGGCCTGCGTATTGGTGCCGTTGAATGCAAGTAAGTTGACGGCTTGATAAATGGGCCTCTATGTGCCAATTAAGGCCAACAAAATTATAATTAAGATCTTTTTAACAAATTAAATGCAGGAGAAGCAGTGTGCACTAATATAAATATAGTGTGGACGCTCTTTTCCTTATAGATAGCAGCCATAGATAAGGGTACATATTTCTACACCTTATTTAACAGGAGAAGCCTGCGTGATACATACATTTGTGTTTTTCTTTTGAACACAAATGTTATACACCATACCTTATTTCTTATATAATGTCTATGGATGATTCAGTTATCATTCGATTTTTATACACACAGTAGATATCTGGGGATCGACAATAAGTCAGGTTGATTGTATACCTCTGCAAAGGAAGAAGCAGACCTTGGAAACATTTCTGGGGGGTAGGCGATATGGTGCAGTCGTACTTTTCTATTTAAGAACTCTGCAAATTAATCGTCACACGTGTTTCTTTGCACAATATTTGATATGACATTTACAGACTTTAAAAACCCCTCCACCACCACTATAGACCAGTGGTCCCAGTGAAATACACTGACACTTAACCCCATTTCTACTCAATCGTCTGTGTTGTACATGTTTTTGTTTGTCATGTTTTTAATTAAACCTTTTTAATATATACTAATAAAAGTTATATCTTATAAGTCCCATCAGTCCTCCATATCCATTACCTCATAGATAATTAAGTCTCTTGATTAAAGTGTGCCACATATATACCTCCTTTTCTCTCTCCTTATTCTCTTGGATAAAGACTTGGAATGTCTTGCAGATGAGTCAATTTAATATTTTGTTGCTTATGCAGAGTTCTACTGCAGTCCCCAGTGCATTTGATTACTGCATACATTCAAAGAGCTTAGATCTTGTATCATAAGCACAAACTTATTATGGAACTCTGGTGAACCGGTAGTTTGAAGGTCACACCCCCTTGCTCTAGATTCCTGCTTGTAAATTAGGGTTCTGCTTGTATAAGTATGGAATTTCAGTCTTGTGATCTGCAAATATCTGGATCTAGCAGTGGCCCCAATCCTTAGCTCACTACCATATGTACTGACTAATTAAAACAGTGAGTCATTATGGAACAAACAATACATTACAGCTAAATGCTTTTTAAGATTTAAGCATGATAACTACTTATTGATTCTGCATATGAGTCCCCTGCCACCATATCAAAACACACCACAATGGACTGCTCCACCAAAAAATTGCCCAATAACAATGTGTACTTCGACTTTATGGAATTTATGGGCAGGAAACTCATTGGAGAAATGTTTGTTTTTTAGCATATCCCTTTCTCCATATTGACCAGATTTGCTTCTTGTGTCTATAAAAAAAAAGAACTATACATTAACTGATTACAGAAAGTAAATATTGTGTAAGTTTTTTCTCTCTGGGGGTTTTTTTGTGGTAAATTTTCTGCTATTTTTGCACTAGATTTAAATTATGGGTAAATTTAGGTTGTTGACATACCATTCCCACTTACCCGAAGCTTTCTCTTCCAAAAGATCTTTGTCTGCTACATAAAGGTTTTGAGGAACTACAGTCATGGAATCTTTAATCACTGTGTTCATATGTTGTTTAACTTAGTATATCTGACATTCTGTACTTCCTGTTGAAGAGAAGTATTCTTCCGGTTCTGGTACTACTGAGACAGGCTAACAGCGTATCTCACTACAAGGACGTGTGGGCCAAAGAAAATTTTTCACCAGGCTGTGGGAGACTTCTGACACCGTTCCGGTGTAATAGTAAACACCTTTTACTTGGATATTTCTTTGCTTGTGACAAGGATTTCTTGTCCTTTTCTCTCTTCTTGCTGTGCAAGACTTAAGTTTTAAACAAAAGACTCAATATTCAAAAAGACTTTCTGTTGAAATAATGTGCATAGACGGTGCAGCCAATCGGATCAGCCAATCGGATTGAACTTGATTCTGATTGGCTGATTCCATCAGCCAATCAGAATATTCCTACCTTAATTCCGATTGGCTGATAGAATCCTATCAGCCAATCGGAATTCGAGGGACGCCATCTTGGATGACGTCATTTAAAGGAACCGTCATTCGTCGTTCAGTCGTCGGCCAGGATGGATGTTCCGCGGTGGAGGTCTTCAGGATGCTGCTGCTTCGCTCCGGATGCCGCTTGGATGAAGACTTCAATCGGATGGAAGACCTCTTCTGGCCCGCTTGGATGAAGACTTCAGCCGGATCATGGACCTCTTCAGCCCCCCGCTTGGGCTTGGATCAGGACATCGGAGGAGCTCTTCTGGACCGATCGGTGAACCTGGTATGGTGAAGACAAGGTAGGATGATCTTCAGGGGCTTAGTGTTAGGTTTATTTAAGGGGGGTTTGGGTTAGATTAGGGGTATGTGGGTGGTGGGTTGTAATGTTGGGGGGGGGTATTGTATGGTTTTTTTTACAGGCAAAAGAGCTGAATTTCTTGGGGCATGCCCCGCAAAGGGCCCTGTTCAGGGCTGGTAAGGTAAAAGAGCTTTGAACTTTAGTAATTTAGAATAGGGTAGGGCATTTTTTTATTTTGGGGGGCTTTGTTATTTTATTAGGGGGCTTAGAGTAGGTGTAATTAGTTTAAAATTGTTGTAATATTTTTCTTATGTTTGTAAATATTTTTTTATTTTTTGTAACTTAGTTCTTTTTTATTTTTTGTACTTTAGCTAGTTTATTTAATTGTATTTCTTTGTAGCAATTGTATTTAATTAATTTATTGATAGTGTAGTGTTAGGTTAATTGTAGGTAATTGTAGGTAGTTTATTTAATTAATTTATTGATAGTCTAGTGTTAGGTTTATTTGTAACTTAGGTTAGGATTTCTTTTACAGGTAAATTTGTAATTATTTTAACTATTTTAGCTATTAAATAGTTCTTAACTATTTAATAGCTATTGTACCTGGTTAAAATAAATACAAAGTTACCTGTAAAATAAATATAAATCCTAAAATAGCTATAATATAATTATAATTTATATTGTAGCTATATTAGGATTTATTTTACAGGTAAGTATTTAGCTTTAAATTGGAATAATTTATTTAATAAGAGTTAATTAATTTCGTTAGATTTAAATTATATTTAACTTAGGGGGTGTTAGTATTAGGGTTAGACTTAGCTTTAGGGGTTAATACATTTATTAGAATAGCGGCGAGATTCGGTCGGCAGATTAGGGGTTAATAATTGAAGTTAGGTGTCGGCGATGTTAGGGAGGGCAGATTAGGGGTTAATACTATTTATGATAGGGTTAGTGAGGCGGATTAGGGGTTAATAACTTTATTATAGTAGCGCTCAGGTCCGGTCGGCAGATTAGGGGTTAATAAGTGTAGGCAGGTGGAGGCGACGTTGTGGGGGGCAGATTAGGGGTTAATAAATATAATATAGGGGTCGGCGGTGTTAGGGGCAGCAGATTAGGGGTACATAAGGATAACGTAGGTGGCGGCGCTTTGCGGTCGGCAGATTAGGGGTTAATAAGTGTAGGCAGGTGGAGGCGACGTTGAGGGGGGCAGATTAGGGGTTAATAAATATAATACAGGGGTCGGCGGTGTTAGGGGCAGCAGATTAGGGGTACATAAGGATAACGTAGGTGGCGGTCGGCAGATTAGGGGTTAAAAAATTTTTTTCGAGTGTCGCCGATGTGGGGGGACCTCGGTTTAGGGGTACATAGGTAATTTATGGGTGTTAGTGTACTTTAGAGTACAGTAGTTAAGAGCTTTAGAAACCGGTGTTAGCCCAGAAAGCTCTTAACTACTGACTTTTTTCCTGCGGCTGGAGTTTTGTCGTTAGATGTCTAACGCTCACTTCAGAAACGACTCTAAATACCGGAGTTAGAAAAATCCCATTGAAAAGATAGGATACGCAATTTACGTAAGGGGATCTGCGGTATGGAAAAGTCGCGGCTGGAAAGTGAGCGTTAGACCCTATTTTGAGTGACTCCAAATACCGGCGGTAGCCTAAAACCAGCGTTAGGAGCCTCTAACGCTGGTTTTCACGGCTAACGCCAAACTCTAAATCTAGGCCTTAGAGTTTTAAATCCGATTTATTATATTAAAATAATCATTTAAACTTTACCCTGCTATATATAATATCAACTACATATTTTACAATATTAACTACATTTTTTACTTTTATTCATCACCACTATCAATTAGTGACAATTAAACATTTGATCAGCCACATAGTTTATATTAAGTTAATATTTAGCGCCACAGATTGTAGTCTGCATTAGTTTTCTTAGTTGGAACTGTGCTCTCTAATTTTCTCTGAATTGTTGCTATAAGGTGTTTTTGGAGAAATCACCTGTATCTGTTGGCATTATAAACTAGCTTATTTGCCAGCGCAGATCTTTTTTTGTTTTTACCCATACAAGTTATACCTTGTTCTTTTCAGTAGACCTAGCATTTTTAGTTTAGTTTGCCAAAGGAAAACACCATCATTTTAATGACAAAAAAGTACAATTTGCTGTAGCGCAATGAGAGGGAGATTACAAGTTGTGCGGTTCGGATTTACTGCTAAAAAATGGCCTTTGAGTGCGGAATTGTCAGCTCGCTGGTATTACAAGTCGCACATTTCGGCTTTAACCTTATTGTTATAGCCTATACCACAACGATGCATTCTGCAATCAAAGACCAGTAGTTATGGATTTTGAGAAACAAAAATGTTTCACAAAACTCATAAAATATGTTACAAAGTACACTTACACCCATAAACTACCGGCTATTAACCCCTAAACCGCCACCCCCAGCATCTCAAATACTAAAATAAACCTATTAACCCCTAATCCACCGCCCACCCACATCGCGACTACCTAAATGAAAGTATTAACCCATAATCTGCCGCACCCTGCATTCCTAACACTAAATAAACCTATTAAACTCTAAACCACCATCCCCCCACATTGTCAACACTAAATAAAACTATTAACCCCTAAACCACAGACCCCCCCACATCACGACTCCCTAAATAAACAAATTAACCCCTAAACCGCCATCCCCCACATCGCCAACACTAAATAAACCTATTAACCCCTAAACCGCCGACCCCCCACATCGCGACTCCCTAAATAAACCTATTAACCCCTAAATTGCTGGCCCCCACATTGCAACAAACTATATTAAACTATTAACCCTTAAACCTAACACCCACTAACTTCAAATTAAAGTTACAATATAAATAAAAACTTACCTGTTGTCTGATTTGAACAGCCAATAGTATTTAAGTAGCTCTCATCCTATTGGTTGATTTGACATTTTCAGACAATAGGAATACAAGATACCCCAATATAAAATGGGTACCTCACATTCAATCTTCAGAAGAGGAGCCTCCACCTCGGATGTTCGTGCCGTCACTGATCCTGCTCTGCTCTGCGACACTCGGATGAAGATTGAAGATGGAGCTGCCTGAAAGAAGACCTTCACCGCCGGACTTCAGTAATGGTGAGTACCTATTACAAGTGTTAGGTTTTGTTTTTATTTGTTTTAGTGGGGGGGTTTTTAGATTAGGGCTTTTAATTTTTTTTTAATGGGCAGTGAAAGAACTGATTGCCCTTTTAAGGGCAATGACCATACAAATGCCCCTTTTGGGGCAATAGGTAGCTTAGTTTTTTTATATTTTGGGGGCTTGGGTGTTTTACTATTAAGGAGGACTTAGTATTTTTATTTTAAAATAGCTGTAAAATTTAGGGCAATGCTGTACAAAAGGCCCATTTAAGAGTTTTTGGTAGTTCATTGTTAGATCAGGGGTCATTTTATTTTGGGGTGGCTTTTTTGTTTTTATAGGGGTATTAGGTTTAATGTTTTATTTTGTATAATTTTGTTTATTATTTTCTGTAATTTTAGATTTTGTTATTTTGTGTAATGTCAGGTTTTGTTATTTTGTTTAATTTTAGATTTTGCTATTTTGTGTAATGTCAGGTTTTGTTATTTTGTTTAATTTTAGATTTTGCTATTTTTTGTAATGTTTGGGAGGTTTTTCGTAGCGTTAGGATGTTTTAATTTTGTAATTTTTATTTTTTTATTTTTGGTATCTTTTATTTTTTTTTAAATAGTAATGTTAGGTTTATTTATAGTTTAAGTTTAGTTTTTTTTATTTCACAGGTAAGCTTTTATTTATTTTAAGGTAGTTATATTGTAACTTTAATTTAAAGTTAGCGGGTGTTAGGTATAGGGGTTAATAGTTTAATTTAGTTTGTTGTGATGTGAGGGGCTGGCGGTTTAGGGATTACTAGGTTTATTTAGGGAGTCGCAATGTGGGGGATTAGCGGTTTAGGGGTTAATAGCTTTATTTAGTGTTGACGATGTGGGGGACGACAGTTTAGAGGTTAATAACTTTATTTAGTGTTGGTGATGTGGGGGGACAGCGGTTTAGGGATTAACAGCTTTATTTAGTGTTGGTGATGTGGGGGGCAGGCAGTTTAAGGGTTTATAGCTTTATTTAGGGAGTCGCAATGTGGGGGGTCAGCGGTTTAGGGGTTAATAACTTTATTTAGTGTTGACAATGTAGGGGGATGGTGGTTTAGGGGTTATAAGACTAGGGGTTTATGTTAGGATGTTAGGTTTTTAAACAACTTTCTTTTCTCCATAGACTTCAATGGGGAATGCGTTAATGCGATCGCCATTTCGCAATCGCAGGTTTTTTTTCCTACATTTTTTCTCCATTGATCTCTATGGGGAAAAACGTTCATGAGCATGCAAAGTCAAAACTTTTTTTAGTGCAGTATGGGTGACTTGTAATGGTGGCGGTATGGAATTAGCGGTATAGCCCATTTTGCGCGGTGTGTATGCTATGGCTATACCGCACAACTTGTAATCTTCCTCATAGTAAATAGCAGCATGGGAGTGATTATTCCCCAATTATTTCAAACCCCAACTTTGTTGTCCCATATTTTGCTTGAGATCATCTTCCCAAGACAACAAAAATTTAAGATTGTATAACTATTTTTCAGCAACAATTGATAAATAAAAATAAGAAGATAAAAGGCTGGATCACAAGTGGAGCGCTAAATTGTTGTGCGCCCACAAACAGGCAAATTTGCAAGTGGCTGGTTATTGCTACCGCGACCTCGTGGTTTATTTCCTAAAAATGTCCAAATGCCCTCAAAATAGAGGGCCTTATAGTTTTTGGGGTCTAAAATTGGTGGGAGTGGGGTGTCTTTACATTGTGGTCTATGGGAACTGTGTGTTCCCAGTAAATACACATGGTATATGCTTATATACTGTACATATATATTTATGTTTTAATATGTGCATATAAGCATATACATATACATTTACAAATACTGCAATTGCTGCGCTACTTATCCCCTTTGCTGTGCTTAGGTTCTGATGCCGTCTCTGACAGCATCTGAATGAGGCTCCCATTGGAGCCTATGGAAGCAATCTCTTGTGTGCTGGTATTAGACAGTAGCGCATAAATATTGCTTTTTTTAAAGCGATATTTAGCGCTCCATTTGTAATCTGGCCCAAAATTTATTATTTTTATCCCTGTGCACCATCTTTCAATTTAAATATAAAATGAGTAGGTAATAAATATATAACCAAATAAATAGTATATTGATTTTAAAATTACACAGTATTCTGATTTCCCAGAGGGATGGCTTAACTTGTTTTGACAATTTATTCATGTTTTCACCTTGTCCAAATTCACTCAGCGTAGCAAAAAATATTTTAAAGAAACAAAACAAAATAAAAAAAATATAAAATAGTTGTAACAAATCTCATCCTATATATTTCACAACATTTCATGTATTTTTACACTATCCAAGCTCTCACAATTGCATTGGAGCCATAAAGACATGAGACCCCTTATTTAAATCAAGTTAATTCTATCAAATTAGTGGGTCTTATGATATATTTCTATGGTGAGGGAGTAAATAAGGCTGCATACAAAATACCAGAACCCCCAAAATAGAATCAATGATGTTGGTATTGTCATGTTTATGATCAGATGATGGACACAGGACCACTCATCTGAAAAAGCAGGGTTACTGCTTTCAAATGAGGGGGCTCAAGCTTGTCTTGGGATTGTGGGGGATGGGGGCGTAAACTTAAGGCATTTCTCCCCCCTTGATGTAGTTCCATATGCCTATGACCAAGATCATCAGCTGATAGTCACTTAGGCACTGGGACCCTCATTTGAACAAGGGGCTTCTCCTTTTTCAAAAGAGGGGTCACTTGTCCCAATATATGGCTTGATTACAAGTGGCAAGCTAAAGTTAATGTGGGTTGAAATAAGCAATATGTTGACTGTGTTAACTTGTGCGTGTATTACACGGTTAGTGCTACTGAAGACCGCACGTAAAGGCTAAGGGTTAAAAAAAAGTGCTCCAAACACAACATAAAACATTAAATAAATGGTTATACTCATATGCAGGACTCCAAACGCCACTGCAGATGACTGGAAAGAACCTGGAGATCCAGCAAGATCCTTCTGGATAAAGCTGCCTTTAAGGAGGCAATCACCACCCACCACCACCTCATAAAAACCGCCAAAAAAACAGCCATCCAAGACAGAATCAACTCTAATGCACAAAACAGCAAGGAGTTGTTCTCAGTCATCAAGGAATTCTCTAAACCCAACAGCAACACCACCAACATTCCACCCTCCCAGGACCTCTGCAATACCCTCGCTGCACACTTCCACCATAAGATCCTCGACATCTATGACAGTTTCACGCCTCATAACTCAACCTCCACCACCCACTCCCCTACACCCGACACCCCTCCCAAATTCGCCCCCCCTCACCACACACAGACTATTTGGAGCCCCGTCACCACAGATGACACCCTAAGAATCATGAAATCCATCCATTCTGGTGCACCCTCGGACCCATGCCCCCATCACATATTCAACAAAGCAAGCAACATCATCGCCCCTGAACTCCGCCGCACCATCAACTGCTCCATCAAAACAGGCACCTTCTCGGATATCTGGAAGCACATGGAACTGAAACCCATGCTGAAGAAACCCTCGGCAGACCCCACGGACCCAAATAACTACTGCCCCATCTCTCTACTCCCCTTCCCGGCCAAAGTCATGGAGAAGTCCATCAACTTGCAACTTATTGACCACATTGAGGCCAACCACATCCTGGACCACTCCTAATCTGGTTTCAGAAGCAACCACAGCACCGAGACCGCCCTCTTCGCTGCCACAGATGACATCCATGCCATGCTCGACTGAGGAGAAACCGCCACCCTCATCCTCCTAGACCTCTTAGCAGCCTTCGACACTGTCGACCACAACACCCTCCGCACCCGCCTACACGATGCCGGCATCCACAGCAAAGCCCTGGAATGGATCACCTCCTTCATCACGGGCAGGACCCAGAAAGTCAGACTCCCGCCTTTTACCTCCAAACCCACACCAGTCAACTGCGGTGTACCACAAGGCTCTTCGCTGAGCCCCACCCTCTTCAACATCTACATGGCCCCTCTTGCCACCATCATCTGACACCACAACCTCAACATCGTCTCCTACGCGACAACACCCAGTTAATCATCTCACTCACCCGAGATCCCACCACCGCCAAAAAGAACGTCCAGGAAGGCCTGACAGCAGTTGCCTCCTGGATGAAGAACAATTGGCTCAAACTGAACACAGACAAAACCGAAGTCCTCCTCCTCGGACCCAATAAATCTGCATAGGACAACTCCTGGTGGCCCAAAGCCCTCGGTCACCCTCCAACCCCTACTGAACACGCACGAAATCTAGGCTTCATCCTGGACTCCTCACTCTCCATGGACCGACAAATCAATGCCATCACCTCAACATGCTTCCACATTCTCCACCTGCTACGAAAAATCTTCAAGTGGATCCCTACCGAAACCAAGAAAACAGTCACCCACGCCCTCATCAGCAGCCGGTTAGACTACGGCAACGCACTCTATGCCGGCTCCACCTTCAAACTCCAAAAGAGACTCCAAAGTATCCAGAACGCCTCAGCCAGACTCATCCTTGACATCCCCCTCCAATGCCACATCACCGAACACCTAAGGAACCTTCACTGGCTCCCCATCAACAAGAGAATTACCTTCAAGATCCTTACCCACACGTTCAAGGCCCTGCACAACATCGGACCTGAATACCTCAACCACCGTGTAAATTTCTACACCCCCACCAGACAACTCCGATTGGCCGACCAAGCACTCGCAGTTATCCCCCGCATCAGCAAATCCACAGCGGGTGGAAGATCCTTCTCCCACATGGCGGCAAAGACATGGAACACCCTCCCGCTTCACCTCAGACAATCCCTCTCCCTTACAAAGTTCAGAAAGACCTCAAAACCTGGCTCTTCGACTGAATGCCCATCTCCCCCCCCCCCTTTTCTCCTATCCCCTATCCCCTTTCCCTTAGCGCCTTGAGACCCTCACGGGTGATTAGTTTGCACTCTATAAGTACCCAATAGATAGATATATACACTATATGATAAAAAATATTAATATAAATATTAATAAAAAAAAGTACAATGGTTAAAAGGTATATGATATATGGCACATTGTTTGACTGGAAATGGCTATATTGTGTATATATATATATATATATATATATATATATATGTATGTATATATATATATATATATATATATATATATATATATATATATATATATATATAAAATATGAAGTCATGATGTCAAGCAGTAGGGTAGTAAATTCAGGTGTAATTTTCAGAAACACTTCTTTACAGAAAGGGTGATTTATTCATTAAATATACTTCCATAAGAGGTGGTAAGAATGCCTGGGATAAACATAAGGCTATCCAATGAACTAGATAAGTGTATACTTTTAGGAAATATTGGACAGACTTTTTGGGCCTATGGTTCTTATCTGCATTCAAAATCCTTGTATATATATATATATATATACAGTATATCATAAAAGTGAGTACACCCCTCACATTTTTGAAAATATTTTATTATATCTTTTCATGTGACAAATGACACTTAGCTAGAATATAAAGTAGTGAGTGTACAGCCTGTATAACAGTGTCAATTTGTTGTCCCCTCAACACACAGCCATTAATGTCTAAACCGTTGGCAACAAAAGTGAGTACACCACTAAGTGGAATGTCCAAATTGGGCCCAAAGTGTCAATATTTTGTGTGGCCATCATTATTTTCCAGCACTGCCTTAACCCTCTTGGGCATGGAGTTCACCAGAGCTTCACTCCTCCATGAAGACATCACGGAACTCGTGGATGTTAGAGACCTTGCACTTCCCCACCTTTTATTTAAGGATCTCCCACAGATGCTCAATAGGGTTTAGGTATGGAGACATGCTTGGCCAGCCCATCACCTTTACCCTCAGCTTCTTTAGCAAGGAAGTGGTCATCTTGGAGATGTGTTTGGGGTTGTTATAATGTTTGAATACTGCCCTGTGGCCCAGTCTCTGAAGGGAGGGGCTCATGCTCTGCTTCAGTATGTCACAGTACATGTTGGCATTCATGGTTCCCTCAATGAACTGTAGCTCCCCAGTGCCAGCAGCACTCATGCAGGCCCAGACCATGACACTCTCACCACCATGCTTGACTGTAGACAAGACACAGTTGTCTTTATACTCCTCACCTGGTTGCCCACACGCTTGACACCATCTGAACCAAATAAGTTTTTCTTGGTCTCATCGGACCACAGGACATAGTCTGCTTGTTTTCAGCAAACTGTTTGCAGACTTTCTTGTGCATCATCTTTAGACGAGGCTTCCTTCTGGGATGACAGACATGCAGACCAATACAGTGTGCTGCACTGACAGGCTGATCCCCACCTCCTCAACCCCTGCAGCAATGCTGGCAGCACTCATAGGTAATTTTCCCAAAGACAAACTCTGGGTTTGATGTTAAGCACGTGCACTCAACTTCTTTGATCAACCGTGGCGAGGCCTGTTCTGAGTGGAACCTGTCCTGCGAAACCACTATATTGTCTTGCCCACCGTGCTACAGTTCAGTTTCAGGGTCTTGGCAATCTTCTTATAGCCTAGGCCATCTTTATGTAGAGCAACCACTATTTTTTTTTTTCAGATCCTCAGAGAGTTCTTTTCCATGAGGTGCCATGTTGAACTTCCAGTGACCAGTATAAGAGAGTGTGAGAGTGATAACACCAAATTTAACACACCTGCTCCCCATTCACACCTGAGACCTTGTAACACTAAAGAGTCACATGACACCGGGGAGGAAAAATTGATAATTGGGCCCTATTTGGACATTTCCACTTAGGACTGTGTGTTGAGTTATTTTGAGGGGACAGCAAATGTACACTGTTATACAGGCGGTACACTCACTACTTTACATTGTAGCAAAGTGTAATTTCTTGAGTGTTATCACATGAAAAGATATAATAAAATTTTTACAAAAATGTGAGGGGTGTACTCACTTTTGTGAGATACTGTATATATATATATATATATATATATATATATATATATATATATATATATATATAGGTAAAGGAAAGCGCTTAAGTGTGGAATCCTGTTTTCCAAATCAATTAATTAAAATTGAAAATACAATAAGATGGGGGGGCTGAGCAAGCCTGGGTACTGAACGGTCGCACTTTACTTCAGCTCTGCTGATATAGCATATAATCTCCCTTTTTTGACCGTTCAGCCCAGTTCAAATCCACATCTTAGGTACACCTAACTCCTGAGGGGAAGAAATGGAAACATAGACCACCAGATAGTAATTTTAAAGAGGAGAGAGTTGATGTTTTTGTGGACTGACTAATGCTGGGACGGCCTAGGAGTGGCCATTTTCTCATCTATGTAAAGGCTCCCTAGTGCATAACGTGTGTGACCGGCCACACAGGATAGAGGAGAGTACCACCGTGGTGTTAACATGGATACCTGCAACGTTGAACTAGCAACCACTATTTCCCATCTACTAAAGGCCCATTTTAGCCGCCTTTTGGACTGCCTTACATCAGAGTGGGACTTCATATGCAAGCGGATGCCGCACAATGGAACAGATGTACGTTTGGTGGAGGTGGTAGATCTTGGGCAGGAAGCTATAGACGACAATAGGTGTGGACAGACAGAGGAAAACAATTTAACAACCATAGGCCTAGATTTAGAGTTGGGCGGTAGCTGTCAAAACCAGCGTTAGGGGCTCCTAACGCTGGTTTTTACCGCCCTCTGGTATTTGGAGCCAGTCATTAAAGGGTCTAACGCTCACTTTCCAGCCGCGACTTTTCCATACCGCAGATCCCCTTACGTCATTTGCGTATCCTATCTTTTCAATGGGATCTTTCTAACGCCAGTATTTAGAGTCGTGGCTGAAGTGAGCGTTAGAAATCTAACGACAAAACTCCAGCCGCAGAAAAAAGTCAGTAGTAAAAAGCTTTTCTGGGCTAACGCCGGTTTATAAAGCTCTTAACTACTGTGCTCTAAAGTACACTAACACCCATAAACTACCTATGTACCCCTAAACCGAGGTCCCCCCACATCGCCGCCACTCGATTAAATTTTTTTCACCCCTAATCTGCCGACCGCCACCTACGTTATACTTATGTACCCCTAATCTGCTGCCCCTAACACAGCCGACCCCTATATTATATTTATTAACCCCTAACCTGCCCCCCACAACGTCGCCGCCAGCTACCTACAATAATTAACCCCTAATCTGCCGCTCCGTAAACCGCCGCTACCTACATTATCCCTATTTACCCCTAATCTGCTGCCCCTAACACCGCCGACCACTATATTATATTTATTAACCCCTAATCTGCCCCCCTCAACGTCGCCTCCACCTGCCTACACTTATTAACCCCTAATCTGCGGAGCAGACCGCACCACTACTATAATAAAGTTATTAACCCCTAATCCGCCTCACTCCCACCTCAATAACCCTATAATAAATAGTATTAACCCCTAATCTGCCCTCCCTAACATCGCCAACACCTAACTTAAATTATTAACCCCTAATCTGCCAACCGAATCTCGCCGCTACTGTAATAAATGGATTAACCCCTAAAGCTAAGTCTAACACTAACACTAACACCCCCCTAAGTTAAATATAATTTAAATCTAACAAAATAAATTAACTCTTATTAAATAAATTATTCATATTTAAAGCTAAATACTTACCTGTAAAATAAACCCTAATATAGCTACAATATAAATTATAATTATATTATAGCTATTTTAGGATTTATATTTATTTTACAGGTAACTTTGTATTTATTTTAACCAGGTACAATAGCTATTAAATAGTTAAGAACTATTTAATAGCTAAAATAGTTATAATAATTACAAAATTACCTGTAAAATAAATCCTAACCTAAGTTACAATTAAACCTAACACTACACGATCAATAAATTAATTAAATAAAATACCTACAATTATCTACAATTAAACCTAACACTACACTATCAATAAATTAATTAAATACAATATCTACAAATAACTACAATGAAATAAACTAACTAAAGTACAAAAAATAAAAAAGAACTAAGTTACAAAAAATAAAAAAATATTTACAAACATTAGAAAAATATTACAACAATTTTAAACTAATTACACCTACTCTAAGCCCCCTAATAAAATAACAAAGACCCCCAAAATAAAAAAATGCCCTACCCTATTCTAAATTTAAAAAGTTCAAAGCTCTTTTACCTTACCAGCCCTGAACAGGGCCCTTTGCGGGGCATGCCCCAAAGAATTCAGCTCTTTTGCCTGTAAAAAAAACACAATACCCCCCCCCAACATTACAACCCACCACCCACATACCCCTAATCTAACCCAAACCCCCCTTAAATAAACCTAACACTAAGCCCCTGAAGATCTTCCTACCTTATCTTCACCTCGCCGAGTATCACACCCATCCGTCCTGACTCCGATGTCTTAATCCAAGCCCAAGCCAGGGGCTGAAGATGTCCATGATCCGGCTGAAGTCTTCATCCAAGCGGGAGCTGAAGAGGTCCATGATCCGGCTGAAGTCTTCTATCAAGCGGCATCTTCAATCTTCTTTCTTCCGGATCCATGTTCATCCCGCCGACGCGGAACATCCATCTTCACCGACGACTTCCCGACGAATGACGGTTCCTTTAAGGGACGTCATCCAAGATGGCATCCCTCGAATTCCGATTGGCTGATACAATCCTATTAAGGTAGGAAAATTATGATTGGCTGATGGAATCAGCCAATCAGAATCAAGTTCAATCCGATTGGCTGATCCGATCGGCGAGATTCGGTCGGCAGATTAGGGTTTAATAATTGAAGTTAGGTGTCGGCGATGTTAGGGAGGGCAGATTAGGGGTTAATACTATTCATTATAGGGTTATTGAGGCGGGAGTGAGGCGGATTAGGTGTTAATAACTTTATTATAGTAGCGGTGCGGTCCGCTCGGCAGATTAGGGGTTAATAAGTGTAGGCAGGTGGAGGCGACGTTGAGGGGGGCAGATTAGGGGTTAATAAATATAATATAGGGGTCGGCGGTGTTAGGGGCAGCAGATTAGGGGTACATAGGGATAATGTAAGTAGCGGCGGTTTACAGAGCTGCAGATTAGGGGTTAAAAAAAATATGCAGGTGTCAGCGATAGCGGGAGCGGCAGATTAGGGGTTAATAAGTGTAAGGCTAGGGGTGTTTAGACTCGGGTACATGTTAGGGTGTTAGGTGCAGACGTAGGAAGTGTTTCCCCATAGAAAACAATGGGGCTGCGTTAGGAGCTGAACGCGGCTTTTTTGCAGGTGTTAGGTTTTTTTTCAGCTCAAACAGCCCCATTGTTTTCTATGGGGGAATCGTGCTCGAGCACGTTTTTGAAGCTGGCCGCGTCCGTAAGCACCGCTGGTATCGAGAGTTGAAGTTGCGGTAAATATGCTATACGCTCCTTTCTCCTGTTAAGTGTAGTCAGTCCACGGGTCATCCATTACTTATGGAATATATCTCTTCCTAACAGGAAACTGCAAGAGAATTACCCAGCAGAGCTGCTATATAGCTCCTCCCCTCACATATCATACTCAGTCATTCTCTTGCAGCCTAACTAAAAAGGAAGCTGTGAGAGATCTGTGGTGTTTTTTAACTTAGTTTATTTCTACAATCAAAAGTTTGTTATTTTTAAATGGCACCGGAGTGTGCTGTTTATTCTCAGGCAGCATTAGAAGAAGAATCTGCCTGGGTTTTTTTCTATGGTCTTAGCAGACGTAACTAAGATCCACTGGCTGTTTCTCATCTGAGGAGTGAGGTAACTTCAGAGAAGGGGAATAGCATGCAGGGCTCCCCTGCAACAAATGAGGTATGTGCAGTAATTTATTTTCTGAGGAATGGAATTGACTGAGAAAATACTGCTGATACCATTGTAAAGTAAGTTCAGCCTTAAATGCAGTGATAGCGACTGGTATCAGGCTGATGTGTGTGTGTCTGTACACTGAATGTATTTTTCTAAGGAATGGAATTGACTCTGAAAATACTGTTAATACTGAAATAATGTATGAGCCTTAACTGCAGTAAAAACGACTGGTAGCAGGCTTATTAATAATAATACATAACTTTCAAATGTATGTTTAAAACGTTTACTGGCTTGTTAATCGTTTTTGTGAGGTACTTGGTGATAAAACTTATTAGGGCATGATTTTTACCACATGGCCATTTTTGTTTTCTGCATAGAAACAGTTTCTGAGCTTCCCCACTGTTGTAATATGAGTGGGAGGGGCCTATTTTAGCACTTTTTTGCGCAGTAAAAATTCAGTCACAATCTGTCTACTTCATTCTCCATGATCCAGATCATCTCTAGAGAGCTCAGGGGTCTTCAAAATCCATTTTGAGGGAGGTAATCAGGCACAGCAGTCCTGTGACAGTGTATTTGACTGTGAGAAAAACGTTAATTATATAATTGTTATCCGTTTTTGGGTACTAAGGGGTTAATCATCCATTTGCTGGTGGGTGCAATCCTTTGCTAACTTAATACATTTACTGTGAAAATGTGGTTGCTATAACTATTTTGGTCATTGTTATTTCAACTGTGTCAGTTTTTCTGTGCTTCTTAAAGGCACAGTAACGTTTTTTATATTGCTTGTAAATTAATTTTGAAAAGTATTTCCAAGTTTGCTAGTCTCATTGCTAGTTTGTTTAAAAATGTCTGACTCAGATGAATCTCTTTGTTCACTATGTTTAAAGGCCAATGTGGAGCCCAATAGAAATTTGTGTACTAATTGCATTGATGCTACTTTAAATAAAAGTCAATCTTTACATGTAAAGAAATTATCACCAGACGACGAGGGGGAAGTTATGCCAACTAACTCTCCTCACGTGTCAGTACCTTCGCCTCCCGCTCAGGAGGTGCGTGA
The DNA here is from genome assembly GCF_027579735.1 of Bombina bombina. Classification (NCBI taxonomy): domain Eukaryota; kingdom Metazoa; phylum Chordata; class Amphibia; order Anura; family Bombinatoridae; genus Bombina; species Bombina bombina. The sequence continues at coordinate 1,285,506,619 of NC_069500.1, forward strand.
TTTTGTGGCGCCAAGTACATCAGGGAGGCCCTTACAAATCACTTTGCAAGACATGGCTACTTTTATGACAGAAGTATTATCTAAGTTGCCAGAATTAAGAGGCAAGCGCAATAGCTCTGGGTTAAGGATAGAGCGCGCGGATGAGATGAGAGCCATGTCAGATACTGCGTCACAGTTTGCAGAACGTGAGGACGGAGAGCTTCATTCTGTGGGTGACGGATCTGATCCAGGGAGACTGGATTCAGAGATTTCCAATTTTAAATTTAAGCTAGAGAACCTCCGCACATTGCTAGGGGAGGTATTAGCGGCTCTGAATGATTGTAACACGGTTGCAATTCCAGAGAAATTATGTAGGCTGGATAGATACTATGCGGTACCGGTGTGTACTGACGTATTTCCTATACCAAAAAGGCTTACAGAGATTATTAGCAAGGAGTGGGATAGACCGGGTGTGCCTTTTACCCCTCCTCCCATATTTAGGAAAATGTTTCCTATTGACGCCACCACACGAGACTTATGGCAGACGGTCCCTAAGGTGGAGGGAGCAGTTTCTACTTTAGCTAAGCGTACCACTATCCCGGTGGAGGATAGTTGTGCCTTTTCAGATCCAATGGATAAGAAATTAGAGGGTTACCTTAAGAAAATGTTTGTTCAACAAGGTTTTATTTTACAGCCCCTCGCATGCATTGTGCCTGTCACTGCTGCGGCAGCATTCTGGTTTGAGTCTCTGGAAGAGGCCATTCGCTCAGCTCCATTGGATGAAATAATCAACAAGCTTAAGACACTTAAGCTAGCTAACGCATTTGTTTCTGATGCCGTTGTGCATTTAACCAAACTTACGGCTAAGAACTCCGGATTCGCCATCCAAGCGCGCAGAGCGCTATGGCTTAAATCCTGGTCAGCTGACGTGACTTCTAAATCTAAATTGCTTAATATTTCTTTCAAAGGGCAGACCTTATTCGGGCCCGGCTTGAAAGAAATTATTGCTGACATTACAGGAGGTAAGGGCCATGCTCTACCTCAGGACAGGGCCAAATCAAAGGCCAAGCAGTCTAATTTTCGTGCCTTTCGTAACTTCAAAGCAGGAGCAGCATCAACTTCCTCCGCTCCAAAACAGGATGGAGCTGTTGCTCGTTACATACAGGGCTGGAAAGTTAACCAGTCCTGGAACAGGGGCAAGCAGGCCAAGAAACCTGCTGCTGCCCCCAAAACAGCATGAAGAGAGGGCCCCCTATCCGGAAACGGATCTAGTGGGGGGCAGACTTTCTCTCTTCGCCCAGGCTTGGGCAAGAGATGTCCAGGATCCCTGGGCGTTGGAGATCATATCTCAGGGATATCTCCTGGACTTCAAAACTTCTCCTCCACGGGGGAGATTTCATCTTTCAAGGTTATCAGCAAACCAAATAAAGAAAGAGGCGTTTCTATGCTGTGTACAAGACCTCTTACTAATGGGGGTAATCCACCCAGTTCCGTGGACGGAACACGGGCAGGGATTCTATTCAAACCTATTTGTGGTTCCCAAGAAAGAGGGAACCTTCAGGCCAATCTTGGACTTAAAAATCCTAAACAAATTTCTAAGAGTTCCATCATTCAAAATGGAAACTTTTCGAACCATCCTTCCCATGATCCAAGAGGGTCAGTACATGACCACAGTGGATCTAAAGGATGCCTACCTTCACATACCGATTCACAAGGACCATTACCGGTATCTGAGATTTGCCTTCCTAGACAGGCATTACCAGTTTGTAGCTCTTCCCTTCGGATTAGCTACGGCTCCAAGAATCTTTACAAAAATTCTAGGATCACTTCTGGCGGTACTAAGACCGCGAGGCATAGCGGTGACTCCGTACCTAGACGACATTCTGATACAAGCGTCAAGTTTTCAAACTGCCAAGTCTCATACAGAGATAGTTCTGGCATTTCTGAGGTCGCATGGGTGGAAGGTGAACGTGGAAAAGAGTTCTCTATTACCACTTACAAGAGTTCCCTTTCTAGGGACTCTTATAGATTCTGTAGAGATGAAAATTTACCTGACAGAGGCCAGGTTATTAAAACTTCTAAATGCTTGCCGTGTCCTTCACTCCATTCCACACCTGTCAGTAGCTCAGTGCATGGAAGTAATCGGCTTAATGGTAGCGGCAATGGACATAGTACCATTTGCGCGCCTGCATCTCAGACCGCTGCAATTGTGCATGCTAAGTCAGTGGAACGGGGATTACTCAGATTTGTCCCCCCTACTAAATCTGGATCAAGAGACCAGAGATTCTCTTCTATGGTGGCTTTCTCGGCCACATCTGTCCAAGGGGATGACCTTTCGCAGGCCAGATTGGACGATTGTAACAACAGACGCCAGCCTTCTAGGCTGGGGAGCAGTCTGGAATTCCCTGAAAGCTCAGGGATTATGGACTCAGGAGGAGAAACTCCTCCCAATAAATATTCTGGAATTAAGAGCAATATTCAATGCTCTCCTAGCTTGGCCTCAGTTAGCAACTCTGAGGTTCATCAGATTTCAGTCGGACAACATCACGACTGTGGCTTACATCAACCATCAAGGGGGAACCAGAAGTTCCCTAGCGATGTTGGAAGTCTCAAAGATAATTCGCTGGGCAGAGTCTCACTCTTGCCACCTGTCAGCGATCTACATCCCTGGCGTGGAGAACTGGGAGGCGGATTTTCTAAGTCGCCAGACTTTTCATCCGGGGGAGTGGGAACTTCATCCGGAGGTCTTTGCTCAACTGATTCGTCGTTGGGGCAAACCAGATCTGGATCTCATGGCGTCTCGTCAGAACGCCAAGCTTCCTTGTTACGGATCCAGGTCCAGGGACCCGGGAGCGGTGCTAATAGATGCTCTGACAGCCCCTTGGGTCTTAAACATGGCTTATGTGTTTCCACCATTCCCGATGCTTCCTCGTTTGATTGCCAAGATCAAACAGGAGAGAGCTTCGGTGATTCTGATAGCGCCTGCGTGGCCACGCAGGACCTGGAATGCAGACCTAGTGGACATGTCGTCCTGTCCACCGTGGTCTCTGCCTCTGAGACAGGATCTTCTAATTCAGGGTCCTTTCAAACATCCAAATCTAATTTCTCTGAGGCTGACTGCATGGAGATTGAACGCTTGAAAGCGTGGCTTCTCGGAGTCGGTTATTGATACCTTAATACAGGCTAGGAAGCCTGTTACCAGAAAAATTTACCATAAGATATGGCGTAAATATTTACATTGGTGCGAATCCAAGAGTTACTCATGGAGTAAGGTTAGGATTCCTAGGATATTGTCCTTTCTACAAGAGGGTTTAGAAAAGGGCTTATCTACTAGTTCGTTAAAGGGACAGATTTCTGCTCTGTCTATTCTTCTACACAAACGTCTGGCTGAAGTTCCAGACGTTCAGGCTTTCTGTCAGGCTTTAACTAGGATTAAACCTGTGTTTAAGTCTGTTGCTCCGCCGTGGAGCTTAAACTTAGTTCTTAATGTTCTTCAAGGCGTTCCATTTGAACCCCTTCATTCCATTGATATCAAGCTGTTATCTTGGAAAGTTCTGTTTTTGATGGCTATTTCCTCGGCTCGAAGAGTCTCTGAGTTATCTGCCTTACATTGTGATTCTCCTTATCTGATTTTTCATTCAGACAAGGTAGTCCTGCGTACTAAACCTGGGTTCTTACCTAAGGTAGTTACTAACAGGAATATCAATCAAGAGATTGTTGTTCCATCTCTGTGTCCTAACCCTTCTTCAAAGAAGGAACGACTTTTGCATAATCTGGACGTAGTCCGTGCCCTGAAATTCTATTTGCAGGCAACTAAGGATTTTCGTCAAACTTCTTCCCTGTTTGTCGTTTACTCTGGACAGAGGAGAGGTCAAAAGGCTTCGGCTACCTCTCTCTCTTTTTGGCTTCGTAGCATAATACGCTTAGCCTATGAGACTGCTGGACAGCAGCCTCCTGAAAGGATTACAGCTCATTCTACTAGAGCTGTGGCTTCCACCTGGGCCTTTAAAAATGAGGCCTCTGTTGAACAGATTTGCAAGGCTGCGACTTGGTCTTCGCTTCACACTTTTTCAAAATTTTACAAATTTGACACTTTTGCTTCGTCGGAGGCTATTTTTGGGAGAAAGGTACTTCAGGCAGTGGTTCCTTCTGTTTAATGTTCCTGCCTTGTCCCTCCCTTCATCCGTGTACTTTAGCTTTGGTATTGGTATTCCATAAGTAATGGATGACCCGTGGACTGACTACACTTAACAGGAGAAAACATAATTTATGCTTACCTGATAAATTCCTTTCTCCTGTAGTGTAGTCAGTCCACGGCCCGCCCTGTTTTTACGGCAGGTCTAAATTTTAATTAAACTCCAGTCACCACTGTACCCTGTGGTTCCTCCTTTCTCGTCTGCTTTGGTCGAATGACTGAGTATGATATGTGAGGGGAGGAGTTATATAGCAGCTCTGCTGGGTAATTCTCTTGCAGTTTCCTGTTAGGAAGAGATATATTCCATAAGTAATGGATGACCCGTGGACTGACTACACTACAGGAGAAAGGAATTTATCAGGTAAGCATAAATTATGTTTTTTTGGAGCATAACGCAGCCATTCTGTGAACTCTAAATACCAGCGGTATTTAAAAGGTGCGGCCAGAAAAAAGCACGCGTAGCTAACGCAACCCTTTGGCTGCAGAACTCTAAATCTAGGCGTAAGGATCCGGCAGTCACTGGAAAACACTACAATCAAGGCGATCTTCCTAAGAGATGGGCTCATTGCATAGTTTGCCTCATGTGATAGAAGAGGAGAAGTCGACATCTGTGGTGAGATGGCCGATTGATGAGGAACCGGCGGGGCAGATTTGTGTATATGCAGTGCGGCCAGCTCACCAATCATCTCAGGCAATAGCGACAGAAGAAAGCCCTCATGGACCTGTAACTATATAAAAAAATACAATAAGATACTAAAATAGTGAAAAATCAGAGATCACATGTGCCAACAGTATAACCGTTGCTTATACACATAAACTAGAATATTGCATTTTAATGAATGTCTACATCTATATACGTAGAAATCCTTCTATAAAGGTAAATATCAGGAAAAAACAACAAAAAAATGTTATTCAAGTCCCTTGGTGATAGATTTATAAGTCCTGAGAAAACTTCCAATATCTCAAGAAGCACTGAAGTGAGGATTTCCAGGTGCCTGCGAGGGCTCTCCTTTTGATGGTGCGGCATTTACCTCATGAGTTTGAGGTTCAGGATTGTCAGTAGGATCTCCTGAAGGGCACCATTTTATTATATTGTGTGAACTTGCTCTATACCTTGAAAGGAGTACAGGACTTTTAAATCTGTCATCAAGGGACTCGGAATAACATACGGCTAGATTACGAGTTCAGCGTTAGCTTTAAAAAGCAGCATTAAGGGGTCCAAATTCTGCTTTTTAACGGCCGCTGGTATTACGAGTCAGGCAGGTACAGGTGTACCGCTCACTTTTCTTCCGCGACTTTTCCATACTGCAAATCCCCTTACGTCAATTGCATATCCTATCTTTTTAATGGGATTTTTCTAACGCTGGTATTACAAGTCTTGGAAGAAGTGAGCGCTACAGCCTCTACCTCCAAGACTCCTAACGCATATAAAAGTCAGTAGTTAAGAGTTTTATGGGCTAACGCCGGAACATAAAGCTCTTAACTTCAGTGCTACAAAGTACACTAAGACCCATAAACTACCTATTAACCCCTAAACCGAGGCCCCCCACATCGCAAACACTATAATAAATCTATTAAACCCCTAATCTGCCGACCGGACATCGCCGCCACATACATTATACCTATGAACCCCTAATCTGCTGCCCCTAACTACAATTATTGACCCCTAATCTGCCGAACGGACATCGCCGCCACTTTAATAAATATATTAACCCCGAAACCGCCGCACTCGCGCCTCGCAAACACTATAAAATTTGTTATTAACCCCTAATCTGCCGCCCCAACGTCGCCGCTACTATATTAAATGTATTAACCCCTAAACCTAAGTCTAACCCTAACACCCCCCCTAACTTAAATCTATTTTTAATAAATCTAAATAAAATTACTAAAATTAAATAAATTATTCCTATTTAAAACTAAATACTTACCTATAAAATAAACCATAAGATAGCTACAATATAACTAATAGTTACATTGTAGCTATTTTAGGATTTATATTTATTTTACAAGCAACTGTGTATTTATTTTAACTAGGTACAATAGTTATTAAATAGTTAATAACTATTTAATAGCTACCTAGTTAAAATAATTACAAAATTACCTGTAAAATAAATCCTAACCTAAGTTACAAATACACCGAACACTACACTATCAATAAATTAATTAAATAAATTAACTACAATTATCTAACATTAAATACAATTAAATAAACTAAACTATATTTAAAAAAAAACACTAAATTACAAAAAATAAAAAAATATTACAAGAAGTTTAATCTAATTACACCTAATCTAATCAACCTAATAAAATAAAAAATCCCCCCAAAATAATAAAATTCCCTATCCTAAACTAAATTACAAATAGCCCTTAAAAGGGCCTTTTGTGGGGCATTGCCCCAAAGTAATCAGCTCTTTTACCAGCCCTTAAAAGGGCTTTTTGTGGGGCATTGCCCCAAAGTAATCAGATCTTTTACCTGTAAAAAAAAGAAATACAATACCCCCCCATCATTACAACCCACGACCCACACACCCCTACTCTAAAACCCACCCAATCCCCCCTTAAAAAAACCTAACACTACCCCATTGAAGATCACCCTACCTTGAGCCGTCTTCACCTAGCCGGGCACCGATGGGGCAGAAGAGGACATCCGGACCGGCAGAAGTCTTCATCCTATCCGGGCAGAAGAGGACATCCGGACCGGCTGACATCTTCATCCAGGCGGCATCTTCTATCTTCATCCTTCCGGAGCGGAGCAGAGCCATCTTCTATCCAGCAGATGCAGAGCCATCCTCTTCAATCGAAGTCCTAACGAAGAATGAAGGTTCCTTTAAATTACGTCATCCAAGAATAGACTGACCTTGCATTCTATTGGCTGATCCAATCAGCCAATCGGATTGAACTTTAATCTGATTGGCTGATTAAATCAACCAATCGGATTTTTCCTACCTTAATTCCGATTGGCTGATAGAATCCTATCAGCCTATCGGAATTTGAGGGACGCCATCTTGGATGACGTCATTTAAAGGAACCTTCATTCTTCGTTAGGACTTTGATTGAAGAGGATGGCTCCGCGCCGGCTGGATAGAAGATGGCTCCGCTCCGGAAGGATGAAGATAGAAGATGCTGCCTGGATGAAGATGTCTGCCGGTCCGGATGTCCTCTTCTGCCCCATCGGTGCCCGGCTGGGTGAAGACGGCTCAAGGTAGGGTGATCTTCAATGGGGTAGTGTTAGGTTTTTTTAAGGGGGGATCAGGTGGGTTTTAGAGTAGGGGTGTGTGGGTGGTGGGTTGTAATGTTGGGGGGGGTATTGTATTTCTTTTTTCTACAGGTAAAAGAGCTGATTACTTTACGGCAATGCCCCAAAAAAAGTCATTTTAAGGGCTGGTAAAAGAGCTGATTACTTTGGGGCAATGCCCCGCAAAAGGCCCTTTTAAGGGATATTTGTAATTTAGTTTAGGATAGGGAATTTTATTATTTTGGGGGGCTTAGGTGTAATTAGATTAAACTTCTTGTAATATTTTTTTATTTTTTGTAATTTAGTTTAATTAATTTAATTGTATTTAATTGTAGATAGTTTAGGTAATTAATTTATTGATAGTGTAGTGTTAGGTGTAATTGTAACTTAGGTTAGGATTTATTTTACAGGTATATTTGTATTTATTTTAGCTAGTTAGCTATTAAATAGTTAATAACTATTTAATAACTATTGTACCTAGTTAAAATAAAAACAAAGTTGCCTGTAAAATAAATATAAATCCTAAAATAGCTACAATGTAGTTATTAATTATATTGTAGCTATCTTATGGTTTATTTTATAGGTAAGTATTTAGTTTTAAATAGGAATAATTTATTTAATTATAGTAATTTTATTTAGATTTATTAAAAATAGATTTAAGTTAGGGGGGTGTTAGGGTTAGACTTAGGTTTAGGGGTTAATACATTTAATATAGTAGCGGCGACGTTGGGGGCGGCAGATTAGGGGTTAATAATTGTAGTTAGGTGGTGGCTACATTGGGGGCGGCAGATTAGGGGTTAATAAATATAATGTAGGTGTCAGCGATGTAAGGGGCAGCAGATTAGGGGTTCATAGGTATAATGTAGGTGGCGGCGGTGTCCGGAGCGGCAGATTAGGGGTTAATAATATAATGTAGGTGTTAGCGATAGCGGGGGTGGCAGATTAGGGGTTATTAAATGTAAGGTTAGGGGTGTTTAGACTCAGGGTTCATGTTAGGGTGTTAGTTGTAGACTTAGAAAGTATTTTCCCATAGGAAACAATGGGGCTGCGTTATGAGCTGAACGCTGCTTTTTTGCAGGTGTTAGGTTTTTTTTCAGCCGTCTCAGCCCCATTGTTTCCTATGGGGAAATTGTGCACGAGCACGTTTTGCCAGCTTAGCGCTGACTTAAGCAACGCTGGTATTACAGGGAGAAGTGGCGCTAAATTTGTTCAATGCTCACTTTTCTGAGGCTAACACAGCCATTCAGAAAACTTGTAATACCAGCGTTGTTTAAAGTGAGCGCTGGAAAAAAAAGGAGCGTTAGCACCGCACGGCTTTACCGACAAAACTTGTAATCTAGCCGATATTTATTAGTTTTTTTCTGATATTTACCTTTATTGAATGATTTCTAAGTATATAGATGTAGACATTTATTAATATGCAATATTCTAGTTTATGTGTATAAGCAACGGTTATATTGTTGGTACATGCACTGATCATTGATTTTTACATCTTTTAGTATCTTATTGTATTTTCAATTTTAATTAATTTATTCAAGTTTGGAGAACAGGATTCCACACTTAAGCGTCTTCCTTTACGTTTCTATGCATAACTTTGTATTATAGTAGCTGGGCTCATTATACTGGGAGAATTTGCTCAGCACGAAATAGGAGGAAACAGGCTGAGTTTTCTGTATGCCACACTGGATATTAGGGATTGTATTACACACTATACAGTATTATACACTTTTTTACACACACACACACACACACATATATATATATAATTTAAATAAATATAGGTGTCTCCGCACTACCAAGCAATTAATATACTTAAAAAATTCAGTTACAAGGGTATATATCTTAATGAAAAAATAAGGAATTTAATGTACATCAGCTACAAATATATAAGACACATTCCATATACGGTGCATAATTCAACAAAGATGCAAATTCACAGAAAAAGAAAACAAAACACAGAAATACTGGGCATCCCCAGTACTAGAAAATAAAATGTAGACGTCAGTCCAAACTTTGTAATAGGCTGAAATGTTCAGTAATCGAACTATGTATGTCTTAAGGATATAAGCAAGCTGTAGGTTTAGAAGCAAATGCAGCAGGGTTATATAAAAGCGGTATGAAATACAGCAACCTCAAAGTGATATAGTGAAGCAGTTCATGCATTAAGATTGCCTTGTGTAAAGCATAATAATAGTATGGATGTCAGAATCCTCAGCTTTTTTAGATAAACTATTGTGCACTTTGTTGGAAAGTGTCCACTCATTTTTGGAAGACACATCGTTTTTTTTACGGAATATTGAGAATCTGCAGATTAGTGATGACTCAATTTTAATAACTTTATACATTAAAAGTCTATACACATCTATACCCCATAAGGAGGGTCTTAAATGCATTGGTGACCAACTTGATACCATGAAACTTTATTCACCTAGGGAACAGATGTTTATCATGGATCTTTTGGAGATAGTGTTGACAAGGAATCCTCTTTGAGGATTCATTTTACTTACAGACGAAGGGCACAGCAATGGGGGAGAATATGGCCCCCACATATGCGACTCTCTATGTACATGAATTTGAACACAAATTCTTATATACCCATGATAACTTCAAGGAACTCTGCAAATTTTGGAAAAGGTACATAGATTATGTTTTTTATGATCTGGACAAGTGATGTCAATTCCCTGTTAGAGTTCTTCAAAGAACTGAATAAATTTACTCTAACCTCCAATTTACTATGGAGTATGATCAATATACTCAATTTTTTTGGACATTACAATAACAAGAGTGGATAATTCCTTGTCAACTGATGTATACAGGAAGGAGACTGATAGGAATAACCTTCTGGAATTCACTAGCTTCCACCCTCCACAGACTCTAAAGAGCCTTCCTGTCAGCCAGCTCCTGAGAGCAAAAAGGATTATTAATGATAAATCACAATTGAACCAACAATTCAATGACTTTTTCAGTTGGTTTGAAAGTAGAGGTTATCCAATTGATCTATTGAAAAACACATAAGACTAAAGTAGATCAGATCCCCCGTGAGCAACTCATTAAAAAAAATATCTAAAAAACAGACGCTGAGTGACAGAATTCCATTTGTTGTACCATATAGGTATCACATTAAACAATTGAAAAAAATCTTTAAGAAACATTGGACACTGTTATCAGAGGATAGGACATTAGCTAGTACTTTTAGAGACTTCCCCCTATTCTCATACAAAAATCATAACCTGAGAGACACTCTGGTTAAACCCGATGTGGGCTCAAGCAAAGATACAATAACTGAGGATAATTCTGTGGTACACTACGGTACATTTCCCTGTAAAAATTGTGCACAATGCAATTCGATCCAAATGGGCATCACTGTCACTCACCCTAGATCTGGTAAGCTCCTAACTATCAGAGGTCACGTCACTTGCGAATCACAATTTGTGGTTTATGTAATCAAATGTTCTTGTGGTCTGGCCTATGTTGGAGAGACAACCAAATGCATAAAAGATAAGGATAAGACAACACAAAACAGTGATAGGTAAATTGGATCCCTCTGCCCCAGTAGCACATTATTTCACGTTGCACAGACACAATAAAAGTTAATTGAAATGTCTGGTAGTGGATGGGGTAGGTCCCCTGAGGAGAGGAGGCAATAGACAAAAATTGCTCTTCGAAAAAGAAGCGCTATGGATCCAAAAATTGGATTCAATGATCTCCTATGGTCTGAATAGGGAAATCACATGGGGTACCTTTATATGAAGGTTGTGGTTCCTCTGATTGATTCAGATGTTAATTTTCTTCTATTTTTTCTTTCCTCTTAATTTTTTCCTTATCTTGATATAATTCAAAATATTATTCCTTCTCCCTTTTTTTGTAAATAATTGAGTAGTTGACATTTGTGTGGTTTTCATTATAGATGTGGTTTACTAGCCTAACGTTGACACACAACTCCATGATATATATATTAATCCTTTTCATTTATTAGTATTTTACCTATTATAAAGATTATTATGGTATACATCTCTTCTGTATTTATATTGTGGTGAATTACTTTGGGACTTATACATATCTTACTTGCTAATATAGAGTCAACAATATATTGGAGATATTGGAGGATGTATAGGCTGTTTGCATATAATCATACATGACTTGCAGTTTCAATGTATTATTTTGCATTACAGACTACCTGTCTGATTTGTATTATGTTAGCATTCCTTTACAGCCTCCTATTATGATATTAGCCAATAGTTGGTCCACCTGTCCTTGCTAGATTTGCCTTAAAAAGAGGAGGATGTCCTGGATCCTCAAGGACTGTCTGATCTTCAAATTGCTACAGACCATTGATCATCTGGATGGCATAACACATTATGGAGGTAGATCATCTGTACAGCCGCACATAGCAGTACTAATCCCCGGAAGATTGGGTGAGATCGCAAATTGAGCAAAGCTTTACTGTGCTGTTACTACTTCACTGGTGGACTTTGGTCCTTAAAAGCCCATGATACCCAAATGTTGAAACACTTGAAAGTGATGCAGAATAGCTGTAAAAAGCTGACTAGAAAATATTCCTAAGTAGCCACATCCCATTGTAAAGGACTTCTAAGCAGCAAATCAGTATGTCTGTCCCGGGACAGCTAAGGGAGTGAGCTTACGTGCACATTCATCTTATTTCCCTATTCAGTTTAAGGGAGTTTACTATAAAATCTCATGAGAGTTAAGTCAAATCTCATGAGATCACAGTAAAAGAGTTCATGACCTCAGTACTGTTGATGATGATTGGCTGCTGTTCATTTCTTCATTTTATTTTATTTTTACCTGCAGCTAAGCAGCAGCTGAAAAATAACTTTTTACACAGCACCTACTCTGCTGAGCTGAGTAAATTGTGAGGTAAAACAAAACTCACTCAACAAAACTTTAAGAAGAAAATTAAAATATCAAAATGGTCTCTGCTATCATGAGAACCAGTAGTCTATTTGTGTTGATCTAAAGATGGTGAACTTCTTGCTTGGACAGCAAAGTGGATACATGAAATACCCTTGTTTCATCTGCCTGTGGGATAGTAGGGCAAATCAAGAACATTGAAAACAAATGACATGACCTTCAAGGGAAGACATGACTGTCAGTGTAGTGAACATTATTTATGAGCCATTGGTTGACAGAGAAGAAAATCAAGCTTGGACTGATGAAACAATTTGCTAAAGAGACACTGAACCCAAATTTTTTCTTTTGTGATTCATATAGAGTATGCATTTTTAAGCAACTTTCTAATTGACTCCTATTATCAAATTGTTTTCATTCTCTTGGTATCTTAATTTGAAATGCAAGAATGTAAGTTTAGATGCCGGTCCATTTTTGGTGAACAAACTGGGTTGTTCTTGCTGATTGGTGGATAAATTCACCCACCAATAAATAAGTGCTTTCCATGGTTCTGAACCAAAAAATAGCTTAGATGCCCTTCTTTTTCAAATAAAGAAAGCAAGAGAACGAAGAAAATTTGATAATAGGTGTAAATTAGAAAGTTGCTTAAAATTGCATGCTCTATCAGAATCACGAACAAAAAAAAATTGGATTCAGTGTCCCATTAAGTTTGTTAAGAGATGGAAATTGCATCAAATACATTTGTAGATCATTCCTTGGACTTTTGAAAAACTAAAAGCAAGAATATTTTAAATTTGAATTTCACAAAATTTATGTTGAAGCTTCTACCTGGTGCAGTTATGACTTAGTTTGAAAGAAATTCATGGGTAGCCACAAAGCAGACAATTATGAAGACTAGGGGGTCAATTTATTAATGTGCAAGTGGACATGATACGATGTAGCGTATCATGCCTCTCACATCGATAAATGCCTACAGCATACACTGTCGGCATTTATCATCATTTATGCTTCCCCCTGCAGATTCGTGGCAAATCGGTCGCTAGCAGGGGGTGTCAATCAACCTAATTGTATTCGATCTGGTTGATTTCTGTTCACCACTTCAGAGCAGGCGGACAAGTTATGGAGCAGCTGAAACACGGGACATCAAGCTCCGTACGGAACTTGATGAATTGACCCTTTGGTGCAAAACATACTCACTAACTTTAAAAAAGTGCGTACTAATATGAGCATAGAGGTACACTTTCTCCATAGCCAATTAGACAGATGTCTAAATAATCTTGGTGATTATAGAAATGTAAGCTTAGGAGCTAGCGCTCAAGCGGGAGTGTTAAATAACGCTCCCAAATATGTTGACTTATGCAAAATCAATACAGATAGCAATAACAATGTTTATCTATAAAGAATCAATAGAAGAAATTCATTTTAAAGTTTAAAAAATAAGCAACATTCAATCCAATTGCAACATACATGAAATGCATTAAACCCATTAAACCAATATAGGGGATGAGTGCGTATGGAGTTTGGATATGGAGAGATAGACATGCAGAGAGAGAGAAGAATGTGGTGAGAAAATGCTGGACCAGCAGAGTGAGGATGAATGGCCTGGTTAGTTGGTGAGAGCAGCTGATCAGGCTTGATAGTGTGGGAGACCTGGTCAGTTGGTAGGAGCAGCTGATCAGGCTTGATAGTGTGGGAGACCTGGTCAGTTGGTAGGAGCAGCTGATCAGGCTTGATAGTATGGGAGTCCGGGTCAGATGGTAGGAGCAGCTGATCAGGCTTGATAGTGTGGGAGACCTGGTCAGTTGGTAGGAGCAGCTGATCAGGCTTGATAGTATGGGAGTCCGGGTCAGTTGGTAGGAGCAGCTAATCAGGCTTGATAGTATGGGAGACCTGGTCAGTTGGTAGGAGCAGCTGATCAGGCTTGATAGTGTGGGATATCTGGTCAGTTGGTAGGAGCAGCTGATCAGGCTTGATAGTATGGGAGACCTGGTCAGTTGGTAGGAGCAGCTGATCAGGCTTGATAGTGTGGGAGACCTGGTCAGTTGGTAGTAGCAGCTGATCAGGCTTAATAGTATGGGAGTCCGGGTCAGTTGGTGAAAGCTGCTAGCCAGCCTGGAGAGCTAGAGAGAATGAGAGCCCCCAGAAAACAAGAGGTATAAAAAAGGGCCCCTACAATAATATGTCAAAGGGTTTTACTTCAGGCATTACAGGGAGTGCAGAATTATTTTATTATTGAACAACAACCATGTTCTCAATGAATCCAAAAAACTCATTAATATCAAAGCTGAATATTTTTGGAAGTAGTTTTTAGTTTGTTTTTATAGTTTTAGCTATTTTAGGGGGATATCTGTGTGTGCAGGTGACTATTACTGTGCATAATTATTAGGCAACTTAACAAAAAACAAATATATACCCATTTCAATTATTTATTTTTACCAGTGAAACCAATATAACATCTCAACATTCACAAATATACATTTCTGACATTCAAAAACAAAACAAAAACAAATCAGTGACCAATATAGCCACCTTTCTTTGCAAGGACACTCAAAAGCCTGCCATTCATGGATTCTGTCAGTGTTTTGATCTGTTCACCATCAACATTGTGTGCAGCAGCAACCACAGCCTCCCAGACACTGTTCAGAGAGGTGTACTGTTTTCCCTCCTTGAAAATCTCACATTTGATGATGGACCACAGGTTCTCAATGGGGTTCAGATCAGGTGAACAAGGAGGCCATGTCATTAGATTTTCTTCTTTTATACCCTTTTTTGCCAGCCACGCTGTGGAGTACTTGGACGCGTGTGATGGAGCATTGTCCTGCATGAAAATCATGTTTTTCTTGAAGGATGCAGACTTCTTCCTGTACTACTGCTTGAAGAAGGTGTCTTCCAGAAACTGACAGTAGGACTGGGAGTTGAGCTTGACTCCATCCTCAACCCGAAAAGGCCCCACAAGCTCATCTTTGATGATACCAGCCCAAACCAGTACTCCACCTCCACCTTGCTGGCGTCTGAGTCGGACTGGAGCTCTCTGCCCTTTACCAATCCAGCCACGGGCCCATCCATCTGGCCCATCAAGACTCACTCTCATTTCATCAGTCCATAAAACCTTAGAAAAATCAGTCTTGAGATATTTCTTGGCCCAGTCTTGGCGTTTCAGCTTGTGTGTCTTGTTCAGTGGTGGTCGTCTTTCAGCCTTTCTTACCTTGGCCATGTCTCTGAGTATTGCACACCTTGTGCTTTTGGGCACTCCAGTGATGTTGCAGCTCTGAAATATGGCCAAACTGGTGGCAAGTGGCATCTTGGCAGCTGCACGCTTGACTTTTCTCAGTTCATGGGCAGTTATTTTGCGCCTTGGTTTTTCCACACGCTTCTTGCGACCCTGTTGACTATTTTGAATGAAACGCTTGATTGTTCGATGATCACGCTTCAGAAGCTTTGCAATTTTAAGAGTGCTGCATCCCTCTGCAAGATATCTCACTATTTTTTACTTTTCTGAGCCTGTCAAGTCCTTCTTTTGACCCATTTTGCCAAAGGAAAGGAAGTTGCCTAATAATTATGCACACCTGATATAGGGTGTTGATGTCATTAGACCACACCCCTTCTCATTACAGAGATGCACATCACCTAATATGCTTAATTGGTAGTAGGCTTCGAGCCTATACAGCTTGGAGTAAGACAACATGCATAAAGAGGATGATGTGGTAAAAATACTCATTTGCCTAATAATTCTGCACTCCCTGTAAGGGACATGGAAAAGATATTGGGGTCAATTTATCATGTCCGTCCGCACATTAATAAATTGACCGCATTGTTTACACTAAAGTCTCCTTGATCTATACAACCACATCAAGTATGACTTGGAGCCACTGTCTCGGCTAATAGGGCAGTATCCATTATACAGTTCTCAAACATTCCCAAATATTTTTAATATAAACTATATTTATGTGCAGAAATTAGAAATAGCATCTGTTAGCACCCAAAAAAAGTATGCTGGAATTGTTTTGTTGTGGCATCTCCAGAAAGTAATTATAGGGGGGCTCTCGTAGGAGGCCCACCCGAGTTTAGTGCCATGGGCCACAAAGGAAGGGGCAGTACTGGGCTTGATTTTGTGTTAGTTTTGGGAGGTATCAATTTTCGAGCTTCATTTTGTGATTGAGATCACTTAAAAACAAACTGTTAATACTGTCAAAAGTAAGAAATTGTTATCTGCTGAAACAAGCACAGAATAATGATCAACCCCACTATTTTAAAAGAAAGCAAAATTTAACCAAGTAGGAAAGACTCCTATATATTGTAACTTTTTCCATACACCAAATACAAGGCAAAACTAACCATTTTATACACAATTTATATTATTTATTTTTTTTCAGGTTTCCCGGCTAAAATAAGATAACTGAATATATTTATCTCACTAACTATGTTGTAGAAGAAAATTTTAGCTTCATAAAGGCTTTTCACTTACAGTTCTGATTAGTTCCTTTCTCAGTGTCTAAATACCATTTTAATTTTATGAACATATTGTGTGAGTCTGCAGAAAGGACAAGTGATTACAATGAAACATTATAATACAAAAAAAGAATTTTCAATTTTGCAGCGGAATTTGTCCTTCAATATTGTTCATGCATATAATGCTGTACTAGTAACCTCAAGAAGCACAAGTTCATTAATCTTTATTGAGCATTTTCTTTTAAAATCCTCACAGATAGAAGCATCAAGGTCAAAACTGGAGTTTGGAATATGCACTTCATACAGAGAAACTCAGAAAGAATGTGTCTTAAAGTATGTTGTTGTCAGGCAATTCATATAATTTGTTTTTATAATAGATTCAGCTCAAAATTACTGACAAGGACAGAGAAACAAAATTGAACCTTGCATGTTACTACAGATATTTGCTTTTGTTCATTGTGTTCTTTACAGGTTGTTCTGATTCTTTTCATACATATTTAATACATTTTTTAAACGCACAAGATTACTTTAAAGAAAAAGTTTAATTTCCTTCCATTTAGTAGAATTTTGAAACTGAGTTATATCATTCAAAAGTGTTGTTTTTCTATGTAATCTTAAAGAGACATGAAACCCAAATTTTTTCTTTCATGATTTAGGTAGAACATACAATTTCTAAACAATTTTCCAGTTTACTTCTATTATCAAATTTGCTTCATTCTCTTGGTTTCATTTGTTGAAGGAGCAGCAATGCACTACTGGTTTCTAACTAAACACATGGGTGAGCCAATTGCAATTGGTATATATATTCAGCCACCAATCAGCAGCTAGAACCT
This sequence comes from Bombina bombina, assembly GCF_027579735.1. Classification (NCBI taxonomy): domain Eukaryota; kingdom Metazoa; phylum Chordata; class Amphibia; order Anura; family Bombinatoridae; genus Bombina; species Bombina bombina. Next base: position 1,285,524,179 of record NC_069500.1, read on the forward strand.
AGGTTCTTTGCTACGCTTGAGTTTATCTAGATAAACCTTTCAGCAAAGGATAACAAGAGAAGGAAGCAAATTAAACGATAAAAGTAAATTGAAAAGTTGTTTAAAATCTAAATCATAAATGTCTAAATATGACTTTACTGTCCCTTTAAAGGGACATTGATTTTATTTATGCATTATAAATGATTTACTGCATTGCAGCAGAATTGTATAAATGCATGTCTTAAAATCACTTAAAACTTGTCATTTGTTTTATTAAAGTATACATTGATTACTAGTTCTTAAAAACACCACTTGAAAATCATCATGTTAAAGCTTATAGGAGTTCGGCATTCCAAAGAATGATCTCCAGCTTTTCTGTGTTTAGTGTAAACTTTGCAATGTTCAGAGTTAAGTTACAGAAAACTGAGATTAAAAGTTTTGCGGTAACAGGGGTGCGTTGCTAACGAGCAGTTTTTTTTCACCGCTCACTTAAGACAACGCTGGTATTACAGGTTTTTTTAAACCCGTCATCCGCAAAAAGGTGAGCGTAGAGCAAAATTTAGCTCCACATCTCACCTCAATACCAGCGTTGCTTATGGTAGCGGTGAGCAGGTAAAACGTGCTCGTGCACGATTTCCCCATAGGAATCAATGGGGCAGAATCGGCTGAAAAAAAGCAGCGTTCAGCTTCTAACGCAGTCCCATTGATTCCTATGGGGAAACAAAAGTTATGTCTACACCTAACACCCTAACATGAACCCCGAGTCTAAACACCCTTAATATTACACTTATTAACCCCTAATCTGCCGCCCCCAACATTGCCGACACCTGCATAATATTATTAACCCCTAATCTGCTGCTCCGGACACCGCCGCCACCTACATTATCCCTATGAACCCCTAATCAGCCCCCAACATCGCTGAACCCTACATTATATTTATTAACCCCTAATCTGACGCCCCCAATGTCGCCGCCACCTACCTACAATTATTAACCCCTAATCAGCCGCCCCCATCGTCGCCGCTACTATATTAAATTTATTAACCCCTAAACCTAAGTCTAAACCTAAGTCTAACACCCCCTAACTAAAATATAATTTAAATAAAACGAAATAAAATGACTAAAATTGAATAAATTAATCCTATTTAAAACTAAATATTTACCTGTAAAATAAACCCTAAGCTAGCTACAATATAACTAATAGTTTGTATCTATCTTAGGTTTTATATTTATTTTACAGGCAACTTTGTATTTATTTTAACTAGGTACAATAGCTGTTAAATAGTTATTAACTATTTAATAACTACCTAGTTAAAATAAAGACAAATATAATTGTAAAATAAATCCTAAGCTAAATTACAATTACACCTAACACTACACTATCATTAAATTAATTACCTAAACTAACTACAATTAAATACAATTAAATTAAATAAACTAAAGTACAAATAAAAACACTAAATAACAGAAAATTAAAAAATAATTACAAGAATTTTAAACTAATTAAACCTAATCTAATTCCCCTAATATAATAAAAAAGCCCCCCAAAATAATAAAATTCCCTATCCTATACTAAATTACAAATAGCCCTTATAAGGGCTTTTTGCGGGGCATTGCCCCAAAGTAATCAGCTCTTTTACCTGTAAAAAAAAAAGACAATACCAAACAACATTAAAACCCACCACCCACACACCCAACCCTAATCTAAAACCCACCTAATCCCCCCTTAATAAAACCTAACACTACCCCCTTGAAGATCACCCTACCTTGAGCCATCTTTACCCAACCGGGCATAAGTGGTCCTCCAGAGGGGCAGAAGCCTTCATCCGATCCGGGCAGAAGTGGTCCTCCAGACAGGTAGAAGTCTTCATCCGATCCAGGCAGAAGTGGTCCTCCAGCAATCAGCCAATAGAATTGAGCTCGCATTCTATTGGCTGATTGGAACAGCCAATAGAATGCAAGCTCAATCCTATTGGCTGATCCAATCAGCCAATAGGATTGAAGTTCAATCCTATTGGCTGATCCAATCAGCCAATAGGATTTTTCCTATCTTAATTCCGATTGGCTGATAGAATCCTATCAGCCAATCGGAATTAAAGGGACGTCATCTTGGATGACGTCATTTAAAGGACCCTTCATTCATCGGGAGTCGTCGGAAGAAGAGGATGCTCTGCGTTGGCTGGCTTTAAGATGGACTCGCTCCGCTCCGGATGGATGAAGATAAAAGATGCCGCCTAGATGAAGACTTCTGCCCGTCTGGAGGACCACTTCTGCCCGGATCGGATGAAGACTTCTGCCCCTCTGGAGGAACACTTCTGCCCAGCTGGGTGAAGACGGCTCAAGGTAGGGTGATCTTCAAGGGGGTAGTGTTAGGTTTTATTATTGGGGGATTCGGTGGGTTTTAGAGTAGGGTTGGGTGTGTGGGTGGTGGGTTTTAATGTTGGGGGTATTGTATTTTTTTTTTACAGGTAAAAGAGCTGATTACTTTGGGGCAATGCCCCGCAAAAACCCCTTTTAAGGGCTATTTGTAATTTAGTATAGGGTAGGGAATTTTATTATTTTGGGGGGCTTTTTTATTTTATTAGGGGGATTAGATTAGGTGTAATTAGTTTAAAATTCTTGTCATTTTTAGTGTTTTTTTTGTACTTTAGTTTATTTAATTTAATTGTATTTAATTGTAATTAGTTTAGGTAATTAATTTAATGATAGTGTAGTGTTAGGTGTAATTGTAATTTGTCTTTATTTTAACTAGGAAGTTATTAAATAGTTATTAACTATTTAATAACTATTGTACCTAGTTAAAATAAATACAAAGTTGCCGGTAAAATAAAAATAAATCCTAAAATAGCTACAAATGTAACTATTAGTTATATTGTAGCTATCTTAGGGTTTATTTTATAGGTAAGTATTTAGTTTTAAATAGGATTAATTTATTTAATTTTAGTAATTTTATTTCGTTTAATTTAAATTATATTTAAGTTAGGGGGTTTAGGGTTAGGGTTAGACTTAGGTTTAGGGGTTAATACATTTAATATAGTAGCGGCGAGGTTAGGGGCGGCATATTAGGGGCTAATAAATGTAGGTAGGTGGCGACGATGTTAGGGACGGCAGATTAGGGGTTAATAAAATTTAACTAGTGTTTGCGAGGTGGGAGTGTGGCAGTTTAGGGGTTAATATATTTATTAAAGTGGCGGCGATGTCCGATCGGCAGATTAGGGGTTAAAAAATGTATTTAAGTGTTTGCGATGTGGGGGGAGGGCCTCGGTTTAGGGGTTAATAGGCAGTTTATGGGTGTTAGTGTACTTTTTAGCACTTTAGTTAAGAGTTTTATGTTACTGTGTTAGCCCATAAAACTCTTAACTACTGACTTAAATGCGGTAGGAGTCTTGACAGGAGAGGGTCTACCGCTCACTTCTTCAAAGACTCGTAATACCGGCGTTAGGCAAGTCCCATTAAAAAGATAGAATATGCAATTTACGTAAGGGGATTTGTGGTAAGCTCGAGTTTCTGAAGAAAAGTGAGCAGTACACCTGTAGCTGCCAGACTCCTAATACCAGCGGGCATTAAAAAGCAGCATTGGGACCTCTCAACGCTGCTTTTTAAGGCTAACGCAAGATTCGTAATCTAGCAGTAAATGTTTTGAGTCATGCATGATACAAAGTTTTAGGGGAACTTAATTTTGTAGTTTAATGTCCATTTAAAGTGATGGAAAAGTTTCCAATTCAAATAATCAGATCTGGAATGGAAACAATATTTTAGATGGACTTTAGTTCATCTATTTTAATGAAGATACGCTATAACTTACTGACTTTTTAATATAGGGATGAAATTCTAATACCCCACGCTCCAGCCACTGACTTCAAAATTTTTGTTTTTTGGGGGGTTTTGTGAGCTAGCTACAAAAAAAAGTTGTATGAGTGCCATATAGATAGAGCACCAAATGAAAACAGTTCATAATGTTAGCTCACAAAAATAAAATTACTGTTGAAGTGGGCGGCCGGAGTGCGGAGTATTAAAATTTAATTGCTATATTAAAAAGTAAGTTATAGCGTACGTTCATTAAAGTGAATAAATTAAAGTCCATCTAAAATATCATTTTCATTCCCAAACTTTTTGTTTTAGGTTTTTTTTTTTCATTTTTAAGGAAATATATTTGAAATAATTACTTTTTTTTTAAGGAATGAGCTCCAGAACATCTATAGAATAAATAGATATAAAGTTAGATTAATAGTCAGATAGCTTGATAAGTAGCTAGATAGCTAGATAAATAGTTATTAAAATTGTTATACTACTGTTTCTCACACTTATCATCAAGAGATTAGTTAAAAAAAAAAAAAAAAAAAAAACCTTTATTCTCAGTTGTTTTATTGTTTATATGTGATCCTTGTGGAATGGTATTAACAAACATTACTGTAAATCAAGCAGGGGAAGAGCCACGGCGTGCGGCAGCACTAATCCGGAACCAGAACAACAGGAAGGCAAAGGTCATCCAATAGGGAGTAAGCTATACCAGAGTGCTGTAGCCAGGGAGATCAGCCCCAGAGATGAGAAGTGCATGAAAGAATAGACAGGCACTACTCAGGGTGTAAAATGCAAAGACATTTTATTATATTAACTTCCAGTGTGAATAAAGGAAGCTAAAAAAACTCCAAAATGTACAAACACACAGACAAGCAGAGGGACAGATGGCCTGACGCGTTTCAAGCCCCCTAGTGGCGCTTAATCATAGGCCCATGATTAAGCGCCACTAGGGGGCGTGAAATGTATCAGGCCATCTGTCCCTCTGCTTGTCTCTGTGTTTGTACCTTTTGGAGTTTTTTTAGCTTCCTTTATTCACACTGGAAGTTAATATTATAAAATTTCTTTGCATTTCACACCCCGAGTAGTGCCTGCCTATTCTTTCATGCATTACTGTAAATCCGTATCTGTTCCCAATGTTGAAAGGTAGTTGTTATGGTACAAGTTGTGTTAGGAATTCTCCTCTTTCAAATAATGGCTCAAAAGCCCCTCTAAGCAGCAGGTGATTGCTAGAGGGACCATTCTTTTGAAAAGAGGAGCATTCCCTCTTTCAGACAATGAAGTAATCACCATAGTAATTGCAATCAACTGAAAGGTCCATAAGCACAAGAAACAAAATAATGGAGGTTGTGGTTCTTATTTCTCAAATAATTTCTAAAATAATATGAAGTGCTTACAGGCTAGAAGCCCTAGTATAGATCTATTTAAAAAATATTAAAACCTCCGAAAAATATTTTAGAATTATTAAAGTTTTTTAGAAATTATTTCTAAAATAAGCATACAACATATACATAAAAAAGCACATATAATAACCCTACTGATTTATTAAACAAATACCAAAGAAAATAATTTTTTTCTATATAAAAAAATAAAATATAAAATACCATGCTTCAGAATTGTTTTTTTTACCTATTTAACTATCGCCTAGATTTAGAGTTCTGCGTTAGCCGTCAAAAGCAGCGTTAAGGGCTCCTAACGCTGCTTTTGGCCACCCGCTGGTATTTAGAGTCGGCCAGGTAAAGGTGTACCACTCACTTTCAAGCTGCGACTTTTCTATACCGCAGATCCACTTACGCCAATTGCGTATCCTATCTTTTCAATGGGATCTTCCTAACGCCGGTATTTAGAGTCTTGGCTGAAGTGAGCGGTACACCCTCTACCGAAAAGACTCCTAACGCCCATGGAAAGGCTGTAGTTAAGAGCTTTATGGGCTAACACCGGTATATAAAGCTCTTAACTACAGTGCTCTAAAGTACACTAACACCCATAAACTACGTATGTACCCCTAAACCGAGGTCCCCCCACATCGCCGCCATTATAATAAATATTTGTAACCCCTAATTTGCTGACCGCACATCGCCGCCACCTACATTATCCCTATGAACCCCTAATCTGCTGCCTAAACTCGCCGAATGAATATTCCTTTAAGTGACGTCATCCAAGATGGCATCCCTCGAATTCCGATTGGCTGATAGGATTCTATCAGCCAATCGGAATTAAGGTAGGAAAAATCTGATTGGCTGATTCAATCAGCCAATCAGATTGAGCTTGCATTCTATTGGCTGTTCCGATCAGCCAATAGAATGCGAGCTCAATCTGATTGACTGATTGGATCAGCCAATCGGATTGAACTTGAATCTGATTGGCTGATTGAATCAGCCAATCAGATTTTTCCTACCTTAATTCCGATTAGCTGATAGATTCCTATCAGACAATCGGAATTCGAGGGACGCCATCTTGGATGACGTCACTTAAAGGAATATTCATTCAGCGAGTAGGCGTTGGTTGAAGAGGATGGATCCGCGTCGGCTGGGAAGAAGATGGCTCCTCTCCGGATGGATGAAGATAGAAGATGTCACTTGGATGAAGATGTCTGCCGGTCCGGATGTCCTCTTCTGCCCGGATAGGATGAAGACTTCTGCCGGTCTGGATGTCCTCTTCTGCCCCATCGGATGAAGACTTCGGCCCGGCTGGGTGAAGACGACTCAAGGTAGGGAGATCTTCAGGGGGGTAGTGTTAGGTTTATTTAAGGGGGGTTTGGGTGGGTTAGAGTAAGGGTATGTGGGTGGTGGGTTTTAATGTTGGGGGGTTGTATTTTTTTTTAAAGGCAAAAGAGCTGATTACTTTGGGGCATGCCCCGCAAAAAGCCCTTTTAAGGGCTGGTAAAAGAGCTGATTACTTGGTAATATAGAATAGGGTAGGGACTTTTATTTATTTATTTTTATTATTTTTTTATTAGGGGGCTTAGATTAGGTGTATTTAGTTTAAAATTCTTGTAATATTTTTTTATTTTCTGTAATTTAATGTTTGGTTTTTTTGTAATTTAGTTTAGTTTATTTAATTGTATTTAATTGCAGGTATTGGTAGCTAATTTATTTAATTCATTTAATGATAGTGTAGTGTTAGGTTTAATTGTAACTTAGGTTAGGATTTATTTTACAGGTAATTTTGTAATTATTTTAACTAGGTAGCTATTAAATAGTTAATAACTATTTAATAGCTATTGTACCTAGTTAAAATAAATACAAAGTTGCCTGTAAAATAAATATAAATCCTAAAATAGCTACAATATAATTATTTGTTATATTGTAGCTATATTAGGGTTTATTTTACAGGTAAGTATTTAGTTTTAAATAGGAATACTTTAGTTAATAAGAGTTAATTTATTTCGTTAGATTAAAATTATATTTAAGTTAGGGGGGTGTTAGGGTTAGGGTTAGACTTAGCTTTAGGGGTTAATACATTTATTATAGTAGCAGGCGAGGTCCGGTCGGCAGATTAGGGGTTAATACTTGAAGTTAGGTGGCGGCGACGTTGGGGGGGGCAGATTAGGGGTTAATAAATATTATGTAGGTGTCGGCGATTTTGGGGGCAGCAGATTAGGGGTTCATAGGGATAATGTAGGTGGCGGCGGTGTCCCGAATGGCAGATTAGGGGTTAATTGTGTAATGCAGGTGTCACCAATAGCGGGGGCGGCAGATTAGGGGTTAATAAGTGTAAGGTTAGGGGTGTTTAGACTCGGGGTTCATGTTAGGGTGTTAGGTGCAGACTTAGAAAGTGTTTCCCCATAGGAAACAATGGGGCTGCGTTAGGAGCTGAACGCTGCTTTTTTGCAGGTGTTAGGTTTTTTTTCAGCCCAAACTGCCCCATTGTTTCCTATGGGGGAATCGTGCACGACCACATTTTCCCAGCTTACCGCTACCGTAAGCAACGCTGGGATTGAGGGTTGAAGTGGAGGTAAATTAGGCTCAACGCTCCCTTTTTGGAGCCTAACTCAGCCCTTCAGACAACTCTAAATACCAGCGTTGTTTGGAAGCAGCGGTAGGAAAAAAAGCTGCGTTAGCTACGCGGGTCTTTACCGACAAAACTCTAAATCTAGCCGTAGGTGTTGTATTTGTTGTCTTTGTAATTTCTGTTTTTTTGCTCTGCATCTAAACACATATTTTTGCTTTTGGTATCCCCTTTCTCACTGGTGTAGTATATATTCAGCTGCTATGATATTGTCATGACAATGTAAAATACCTAACAATTTTGATCGTATTTTAAAGGGTCCTGTGCCTTACATAAATGCCCTTAACATCTTCAGGCCCTACCCATACAAATATATTACCTCATAATGGTCGCCAGGCAGCAACAGCTAGTCCCATTTGGCATGTTTCCATTTTCACTCATTTTTCATTCCATTGATAAAAGGATTTGATAAACCCCCAAACAACAGTTTTTTTTTTTATTACAGAGAGCATACTCAAAACACAGTGACATTACACCACCATAGTGCATTACATCAGAATGCAACATCACCAAACAGATTCAAATTCTACCTGCTAAATCAATTAAAGTTAAAAAATTATTAATAATCCATTTTTACACTAATAGCCAAATTCATAACTCAACAAACACACATGCCCAGAGCCAACTGTATTGATAATCCCCTTTTCCAAATCCCTAAAAAAGACATAGATGCGTTTCTCTAGGGTTTTCGAGTACAGACAAAAAAACAGACGGACAATACCAACATACAGAAATCGTTATCTACTGAAAACAAATAAAAGACTTACTATCATGCAATTGTTCTAGCACACATTGGGCTAGATTACAAGTTAAGTGTTAATTTATCTCACGCCAATAATCGGGCAAATTCCCAAGTGGCTGGTTATTGTTACTGCATATCAATTAACGCTAAAACATTAACCAGAAGTCAGACCTCTGCTTAATTTTTAAAATGTGCCCTAACTGCCCCCCAAAAAAATAAATGTGTAGTGCCTTTTTGAAAATTAAACAGATGAGCATTTTTTTAACTGCACTAGGCAGATGTGAGGGTTAAAAGTGGTGGGTTAAAAAAAAACGGCACCGAAAAGTGCCTTTACATTGCAGTCTATGGGGACTGTGTGTTCGCTATAAATATGTATGTATATGCTTATATACATATATATTAATGTATTAATATGTGTATATATACATATATTAACATATATATATATGTATATATTCATATACATATATATTAATATTTGCTGCCCATCGCTGCGCGACTTATCCCCTTCACTGCGCTGGTTCTCATACCCTGTATGAAGGCATGAGAACGAGACTACCTATGGAAGTGCGCTCTCGTGAGCACAAAGCTTCTGAGCAATGCACCTAACTTATAATACCAGCACACACAGTCAATACACACTTTTTTGTAACAACCTTTTTAACTTATATTGTTCAATATATACATATTTTTATTTTTTTTCCATTAGGTAGTTTAACATATAAATCCTAAAATGGATATCTTTACAACCAGAAAATCCATGCTATCAGATATTGAACAAATAGAAAATATGGAAACAACTAATATACCATCTGACAATTTAGACATAAAAGATATTTGTGAAGATGTTGAAAAGATTATGACTAAAGAGCTGTAACAAAAGCTTGAAGTCAGTTATTTACAAAGATATCTAAACTTAAATATGGTTCCTAGAGGATTAAGACTCATTAAGGGTTGCACCTTTGATTTGCAAGAATCTTTGCAGATAGAGTGGTACAATACTTTAAGAGAAGCCTCCTTAAATTTAATGAAAATCATAATAAAATCACGTAATATTACACTTAGGGAATTTGAAGATAAATTAAATCATTTAAGTAATGAATTATCACCTTTTAGTGAAGATGAACTTTTTAAATCATTACAAAATAAAATGATTATACGTTTAAAAGTTATTAAAAAAGATGTACTAGAAATTAAAAATAAAAAAAATGAATAGAGATTCATCAGACTATGAGGCCCATTTATCAAGCTTCGTATGGAGCTTGAAGGGCCGTGTTTCTGGCGTGTCTTCAGACTCGCCAGAAACACAAGTTATGGAGCAGCGGTCTAAAGACCACTGCTCCATAACCCTGTCCGCCTGCTCTGATGAGGCGGACAGGAATCGCCGCAAATTCAACCCGATCGAATACGATTGGGTTGATTGACACTTCCCTGCTGGCAGCCAATTGGCCGCGAGTCAGCAGGGGGCGGCGTTGCACCAGCAGTTCTTGTGAGCTGCTGGTGCAATGCTGAATACGGAGAGCATATTGCTCTCCGCATTCAGCGAAGTCTTGCGGACCTGATCCACACTGTCGGATCAGGTCCGCAAGACCTTTCATAATTCGGCCTCTATAACTCTAAAATAACACCAGCGAAAGATAATAATATAGATACTCCTATTGAATTCTCTTCTAATATAGAATCACAACCAATAAAAGATGACAAATGGAAGTTATTCTCAAAGAAAAGAAAGGAAAAATCTATACTTAGTTCAAATACAATACAAGAGATCACAGACAGAATAATAGTGTAAATCACAATAATTACAATAACACCAAGAAATTTATTAATAGACCATATAATGTCCAGAATAAAAAATGGGTAAATATTAACTGGAGATCCAAACCATCTCACCAACAAGATTATAATAATCGGCAACCCCAGTATAGTGAAAGACATACTTCAAATAGAGGTAATTATTATGATATAAAGGATAATCATGCTGATTGGCATCAACATGATAATTCATATTGGAGGAATAGAAAGACATCTTTTAAAGATGGATATGAATATGATAGATACCCTTATAGAGACAATAGATCAAAATTTACCACCTCACCTAGAAACAAATATAACAGACAAAATTTCAGGGAAAATAAGCCTGATTATAGAAATTGGGATACCCCTAAAAAAAGGTCAAGACAAGGGCATCATGAGACATGGGAAATAAGAACCCAAAACAAATATACTCCTTTATCAGATGAACATAATTACGATAATGATTATAACAATACACCTAGACAACCCTGGAAACAAAGGGTATTACACAATGACCAAGGCACATCAAAACCTTTTTTAGAGGATGATCCAAAAAAGATAGAAAGATTAAAAATAAAAAAGAGCAAGGGAGGATGAAGAGGACCCATTAGAACAACAAAAACGAATGAAATAAAAAATGAAAACAAAAATATTTTAAACTTAAGTTCAGTCAAACTAAATGATGAATGCAACATATTACAAAGAGGTTTGACTTTTGCTCCTTTAGCAAAACTAGATAAATGTAGCACTTTAATTAATGTAAACCGATTCATTAGAAGTGCAACACAGAAAATATTTTTTAAAGAACCCTATAACAAGAGAACTAGAATATAAGAACAAAAATAACAAACTAATTTGAAACTAAAGTCTAACTTTTATCCAGTTACAGGTAAAGGAAAAAATCTGGAATTATTTGAAAAAATGGTGAAACAAGATATAGAAACAAATAATGTTGATAAATATCAAAAAATGAATCTTAATAAAAAAAGAATGGGAAACCTTAAATATTTAAAGTCTAATAAAGATATCATAATAAAACAAGTTAATAGCAAAAACTTTGGCCTAGATTTGGAGTTTGGCGTTAGCCGTGAAAACCAGCGTTAGAGGCCCCTAACGCTGGTTTCTTACGGACTCTGGTATTTCGAGTTCAGTTACCGACACTCAAAAATCACCTAACGCTCAAATATCTACCGACACCTCAGACCCAGTAGTAAACATATACCGACAAAATAAACATCCACGAATCACAAAACAAATATTACACAAACTACACTTACACTCATACAAACACAACAGTATATTTATTTTTCAGATTTAATAATTTTTCATCAAAATATAAAGGATTAAAGTTGCGAGATCTCGGGTGTTAGAAAAAAAACAACACAAATCCATTTTCCCATTGACTTACATTGACACACGGGAAAAGACCCTCATATACCTACATCTAACTAATAACATTATCACAAACATACACTCATCGATGCATACAAACAATATACACCACATGACATACCCAAAATATTTATTTATCACAAAAAGAACACGATTTAGTTACTTTTTCACACAAGCTCATGACGTCAATCACTTTACGAAGAAAACCAGTCTTTGAAAAAAAAAATTACCAATTTTTAGAGCCTCCATTGACTTCTATTGGGAAGATGTGCTCGTGCATGCGAAACCCTCATTTCCCTAACGCACGCAAATAGCGTAGACAGAAAAACTCCAAATACCAGCGCTAGAAAAGACATGATTTCATGCGTTAGACACAGCTATGATAAATAGATCAAGAAATGACTATTTCCCTATGGTGGATTTATGGATTTTACTGTTTGAATATTCACAACACCATTAAATTGTTTCAGACTTTTATATTACATCAACTACAAATCAACATCACTAGTAACAAACTTTTATTTAAAAAAATATTAAATTTAAACGGACACAAAAATAATGTCAACTTTTCTGGATTCACAAACACTACACAATGGGAAACAATTCTCATTTACCTTTATTATTGCATTTCAGTTATTCAACTCATATGCTTGAAGCAACAGCATATCTACATAGGCTTAACACATGATCACTCATGGATGCACATACATTACTTTTACCATACACTCATACATGTGCATTCAAATGATGGGGGAAAAACACATTACATTCTCTCTAGGAATCACAAAACAGAACATATGGACTTTACTGTACTTTTAACATCATGATTCCATCACAATAAACCATTAGGAATTACGTACAACAAGAACATCATTACACCAGATTACAGATGTCACTTTATGGGAAGGAACAACAATGCCAGACCGCTATATACAAGTCAGCATATGTGGGACACAATCACAATATATACGTACATGTACATAACACGCATCATCCATCACGCAACCACAAAGCACACATTTAGATTTTATTCAGCACACAATAACAATGTAGCACAATACAACAACACAATGAGGATTTCAGAACTACATAGGCAGGTTAATAATATCATGACGTCATTAGAAGATTCAACCATACACATCACAGATTCACGACTATACCGCCCCTTTCTGAACTTTTACACTCAATACTACAATACAACATATACGTAAAGAACAGTTTGGAACAGCATTATTAGGGAGATTTCAATGGGACAATTAATAAATATTGTCAGATCACAAATCACTTATATATATATATATAATACTACAGATGACAGCCGGAAGTTCTTCAGTATTAGTGCGATTTGAAAGGGACGCATACAATATTGACAGCTCGGCAATCACTTATATATATAATACTACAGATGATAGCCGGAAGTTATTCAGCATTAGTGCGATTTGAAAGGGACGCATACAATATTGACAGCTCGGCAATCACTTATATATACAATATTACAGATGACAGCCGGAAGTTATTCAGTATTAGTGCGATTTGAAAGGGACGCATACAATATTGACAGCTCGGCAATCACTTATATATACAATACTACAGATGGCAGACGGGAAGTTCGGAATTATTATTGCGATTTTAAAGGGACGCATACAATATTGACAGCTCGGCAATCACTTATATATACAATACTACAGATGGCAGACGGAAAGTTTGGAATTATTATTGCGATTTGAAAGGGACGCATACAATATTGACAGCTCGGCAATCACTTATATATACAATACTACAGATGACAGACGGGAAGTTCGGAATTATTATTGCGATTTGAAAGGGACGCATACAATATTGACTGCTCGGCAATCACTTATATATACAATACTACAGATGGCAGACGGGAAGTTCGGAATTATTATTGCGATTTGAAAGGGACGCATACAATATTGACTGCTCGGCAATCACTTATATATACAATACTACAGATGGCAGACGGGAAGTTCGGAATTATTATTGCGATTTGAAAGGGACGCATACAATATTGACAGCTCGGCAATCACTTATATATACAATACTACAGATGACAGCCGGAAGTTCTTCAGTATTAGTGTGATTTGAAAGGGACGCATACAATATTGACAGCTCGGCAATCACTTATATATACAATACTACAGATGGCAGACGGGAAGTTCTGAATTATTATTGCGATTTGAAAGGGACGCATACAATATTGACAGCTCGGCAATCACTTATATATACAATACTACAGATGGCAGATGGGAAGTTCGGAATTATTATTGCGATTTTAAAGGGACGCATACAATATTGACAGCTCGGCAATCACTTATATATACACTACTACAGATGACAGACGGGAAGTTCGGAATTATTATTGCGATCTGAAAGGGATGCATACAATATTGACAGCTCGGCAATCACTTATATATACAATACTACAGATGGCAGATGTTACTTTATCGTTTAAAAACAATGTTGCAGCAACATTGATCGATCACATTCGATGCACATTATACACAACTATGCACTTTCATTCATTTTAGCCTGGACGCATGCTTTTTACTATAAGATCGCGTTTAAGAAATATTGATTACGCATATGATCAAACATTACAAACATGCACTGTATGTGTGATATTTGACACTTTCACATTGAGATTCATTGGGGGAAAACAACATTTCAGCAAACAACAAAAAAACGCACACTGTGAAAGCATTCGCGCTGCTCACATACAAACAGGTGAATACAATCAGCAATCATTACAAACTCAATACCATTGGACTAATCGTACTATAAATCCCCCAAACAACATGGCCAAAGCATCACTTGTGATCCACATCAGATCAAGTGCTTACCTTGTTACGCTGTTTTGAAAGATGGATGACGATGACATGGTAGACGCTGCTGGTGCTGCTATTGGCGAACTAGCTGTTGGTCGAATCAGGCAGCCTCGGCGGCTCAGACTGAGACGAAGGGGTCTTCTGGTTCGAGGTCCTCCTGTCTACAGGGTGAGACCCACCTTGGAAAACATGAGCGACTTTGAGGTTTATGATAAGTATCGGCTTGATCGCGAACAGCTCATTGGCCTTTACGATCTTCTTAAACCTCATTTGGAGCCACGTATAAGAATAAGGACTGCTGTTCCCGCCATGAGTAAGATACTAAGATGTCTATACGTCCTGGCCTCCGGGAGTTTTCAATCCGGAGAACTGTACATGCATGGCCTGGCTCAAGGTACATTCTCTGTGGTGTTTGATAACTTTCTGGACGCCATGGTACGGATCAGTAAGCAATACATAGGATTCCCACAGAATGATGGTGATTGGAGGCGCCTGAAGCGGGAATTCTTTGATATTGCTCAATTGCCCAATGTCTTGGGAGCCATAGATTGTACCCACATTGCGCTGCGTGCTCCAATTGATGGCCCTTCAGAAATCGCAAACATTTTCATAGCCTCAACGTGCAGTATGTTTGTGACGCACAGATGAGGATTATGCATGTGTGTGCGAATTTTGGAGGGGCTAGTCATGATGCCCGCATCCTCTCTCTGTCGTCCCTGTGGAGACCGTTTGAGGAAAGACAAATGCCCCCTGGTTATCTCGTTGGTGAGTATTTGTGCACAACATGGTTAATTAGTTTGACAATTGCCACTGTAGTTTTAAAATGTTAGCGTAATGTTCAGCTATAGGATGCAATTTAACCATATATTTTCCCCCCGCTAATGTCTAGTTTTAGTTCAATGCAGATATGTAGCATGTCTTACCTTCAATGCTCAGATAGAGAATGTAATGTAACCATGTAGTTAGCATTTTACACAAGGCTTGATTTAGGAGAAATACGCATATGTAGCATGTCTTAGCTGAAATGGGAAGATATTAGCTAATGCAATTTAACCATGTCTCTTTCCGCTAATGTCTTTTAGTTCAATGCAGATATGTAGCATGTCTTACCTTAAATGTTCAGATAGAGAATGCAATGTAACCATGTAGTTTGCATTTTACACAAGGTTTGAATATGGAGAAATATGCATATGTAGCATGTCTTACCTGAAATGGGAAGATATTAGCTAATGCAATTTAACCATGTCATTGTCTCTTTCCGCTAATGTCTACTTTTAGTTCAATGCAGATATGTAGCATGTCTTTCCTTAAATGCTCAGATAGAGAATGCAATGTAACCATGTAGTTTGCATTTTACACAAGGTTTGAATATGGAGAAATATGCATATGTAGCATGTCTTAGCTGAAATGGGAAGATATTAGCTAATGCAATTTAACCATGTCATTGTCTCTTTCCGCTAATGTCTACTTTTAGTTCAATGCAGATATGTAGCATGTCTTTCCTTAAATGCTCAGATAGAGAATGCAATGTAACCATGTAGTTTGCATTTTACACAAGGCTTGATTTAGGAGAAATACGCATATGTAGCATGTCTTAGCTGAAATGGGAAGATATTAGCTAATGCAATTTAACCATGTCATTGTCTATTTCTGCTAATGTCTTTTAGTTCAATGCAGATATGTAGCATGTCTTACCTTAAATGCTCAGATAGAGAATGCAATGTAACCATGTAGTTTGCATTTTACACAAGGCTTGATTTAGGAGAAATACGCATATGTAGCATGTCTTAGATGAAATGGGAAGATAGAGAATAATATTGAACTAGATTTTTTAATTTTAAAATAAACATTTGTTACTGGATTATCGTGTACAAAACTTTTTAGTGGACTCCAAATACTATTTTGAGGATTCTGTTAGAATTATGTTCTGTTCATAATTTATAGGTGATTCTGGGTACATGAGCCGGCCTTGGCTCATTACCCCCTTGCGTAGCCCGACTGATGTGTCTGAGGAGCGCTACAATAGGGCTCATAAGAGAACCAGGGCGGTGGTTGAACGGATGTTCGGGCTCCTGAAGATGAGGTTCAGGTGCCTGGAGAGGTCGAGAGGAGCCCTCCAGTACAACCCAAAGAAGGTGGCTAAGATCGTTGTAGCCTGTAGCGTCCTGCATAATATTGCACAGCGGGCTGGGATGCTGCAGGCCATCCGGCCGGATAGAAACCTCCTCAGAGATGAGGAGGATGATCCTGTTCTAGAGGGGCCATTCCGGGACGAGGGGCTCAATGTCAGAGCAGACATCATCAACCGCAACTTTAGACGGTAAAGAATAGAAGTTAGACTGGAGTATTGTCAATAGATGTGAACTCTAGGGAAATGACAAGTAGAGAATTGTGCAAACATGTTAGGATTGTTCATCAAATGCTAAAAATGTGTTTCATTTATTAATATAGGTGATGCTCTGGGCATTGGGTCCTGTAGCGAGTCTTTGCCACCTGGTTTTTAAAGAGGACATCAGCTGGTAAGTATAAATGTATGGACTGTTGGTGGCATGAATTATACACAAATACATCATATGGCATACATTTTCTAAACTAGTATTTAGTTTACACATTACTTAAAATGTAAATACTCAGAAACGGATCCTCTAGCATGACTATGGTTCAATGTCACACATTAGAGGTTTGTTCTGCTCAATATGACTCATCTTCACACTTGATAGAACATAACACAAGATGCTACACACGCTTAGTAAGCTAGTGACAGATATTTCTTATGAAATGGGGGGTGGGAGAGGGCTACAGAAATGATTCACACACTTATAGTAATTTTTATTAAACTTTTTCTGCCATTAGGGAGCTGACTTAATCTAAATACTGAAAGGGAAGAATTAGAAGCCTGACAGTGAAGATTGCCCAGACTGACAGTGGAAAAAGCCAAGATTGAAATTGAAGTATACCAATGGGATCATGTCTGGCATTATCTTTCAAATCTGCTGACCTTGAAAACCATACAAAGACATGTTCACATGGTAAGTGCCAACTATTTGATAGAATAAGGCTGTGGAGGCATCCTATTGGAGACACTTAGATGATTTTCTAATTTTTAGATGGTATTTCACAGTCCTCTATTTTTGAAATGATGAATAAGACACCTATTGAAGATCAACTGTTTAGCCCTGAATTGACTTTCAAAGACCATGCATTATCCAGGTTGGTGTACCAATGCATGCTAGTTAAGAATCACAGGAAGAATGTTGAATATTAGTAGCTTACATACATTAGTCATATATAGTTCTTAATTAGATATTTAGGAATCACAATCAGACACTTAGATGATTTTACTTTTTTAGATGGGATTTCACAGTCCTCTATTTTTGAAATGATGAATAAGACACCTATTGAAGATCAACTGTTTAGCCCTGAATTGACTTTCAAAGACCATGCATTATCCAGGTTGGTGTACCAATGCATGCTAGTTAAGAATCACAGGAAGAATGTTGAATATTAGTAGCTTACATACATTAGTCATATTTAGTTCTTAATTAGATATTTAGGGATCACAATCAGACACTTAGATGATTTTACTTTTTTAGATGGGATTTCACAGTCCTATTTTTGAAATGATGAATAAGACACCTATTGAAGATCAACTGTTTACCCCTAAATTGACTTTCAAAGACCATGCATTATCCAGGTTGGTGTACCAATGCATGCTAGTTAAGAATCACAGGAAGAATGTTGATTATTGGTAGCTTACATACATTAGTCATACTTATTTCATCATTAGATATTTAGGGATCACAATCAGAAAAAGGAATACATATTATAGTTGATATAGAGGTATTTGAATGGACATGAAATATGACATTTATGTTCAACATATATATTATTGAAATGTGATATACATTATTATGTATAATTTGAAAATCTGATATTTTAATTTATTTTTTATTACACAATATAATGGTGTATTTATTTTTGTTTTGTTTTTTAATTTAATTAATAAATATCTTTAAAAAATGTTGAACAAAGTTAGAGCATAGACACAAGATGATTGTAAATGTATTTTATGAATATTTGACAACGTGTGTATTAACAATGTTAAAATTTTGTTTTTTAATTTCAGATTGGCATCTGATGACTTCCAGGAATATTTTTTTGTTTTTGTTTCCGAAACATTAATTTTTTAAATGGTAATAATAAACATTTTATTATTAAATACACTCTTTTGAACAGATTATAATAAATATCCATATAATCTGTCAATAAAAAACAATTTGACTCCCATGACTGGTAGTTGTCTATTTGACAAGCACATGCATAAGATCAAATAATGCATTAATTTTAGAAAATCCACTGATTCCGAGAATATTACATTAAACTATCTTTTTTAACATTAATTGGGGAGTGAGATCCATTGATTTGAAATTCTTAGATGTTAAAATAATTTCGGATATGTAGTCAATTTCTCATAAATTATTTGTTTTCACTTTTAACCCCTTAACGACTGAGGACGTGCAGGGTACGTCCTCAGAAAAAAGGCAGTTAATGCCTGAGAACGTACCCTGCACGTCCTCAGTGTGGAAAGCAGCTGGAAGCGATCCTGCTCGCTTCCAGCTGCTTTCCGGTTATTGCAGTGATGCCTCGATATGGAGGCATCCTGCAATAACCTTTTTAAGTCATCCAGTGCAGAGAGAGCCACTCTGTGGCCCTCTCTGCACCGGAGATCGGTGGCTACCTGCGTTGGTGGGTGGGAGCCGGACCGGGAGGCGGGTGGCGGCCATCGATGGCCATGTGGATCTGAAGGGGGGCGGGATCGTGGGCGGGGGTGTCTGGGGGCGCGCACGGGCGCGCGCGCGTGCACGGGAGGGTGGGGGCGGGCGCGTGCACGGGGAGGGAGCGGGTGGGAACCGCTACACTGCAGAAAATGGGGATATAAAAAATATAATAAAAACTAAAATCCAAACAATCAGCAAGGTGGTGGGGGTTTGTTTGTGGGGGGGGGGGGGTTGGGGGAAGCTACACTACAGAAAAAAACAAAAAAAAACCCAAAAAAGCACTTTTTATTGTAAACTGGGTACTGGCAGACAGCTGCCAGTACCCAAGATGGCCCCCAATAAGGCAGAGGGGAGGGTTAGAGAGCGGTTTTGGGGGGGATCAGACAGGTTGGGGGCTAAGGGGGGGATCCTACACAGTAGCATATGTAAATATGCTAAAAAAAATTTCATTTTTTTTTTAAAAACCCTTTTATTTTAGTACTGGCAGACTTTCTGCCAGTACTTAAGATGGCGGGGACAATTGTGGGGTGGGGGAGGGAAGGGAGCTGTTTGGGAGGGATCAGGGGGTGGGATGTGTCAGATGGGAGGCTGATCTCTACACTAAAGCTAAAATTAACCCTGCAAGCTCACTACAAACTCCCTAATTAACCCTTTCACTGCTAGCCATAATACACGTGTGAGGCGCAACAGGATTTAGTGGCCTTCTAATTACCAGAAAGCAACGCCAAAGTCATATATGTCTGCTATTTCTGAACAAAGGGGATCCCAGACAAGCATTTACAACCATTTGTGCCATAATTGCACAAGCTGTTTGTAAATGATTTCAGTGAGAAACCTAAAATTGTGAAAAATTTTACGTTTTTTTTAATTTGATCGCATTTGGCGGTGAAATGGTGGCATGAAATATACCAAAATGTGCCTAGATCAATACTTGGGGTTGTCTACTACACTACACTAAAGCTAAAATTAACCCTACAAGCTCCCTAAAAGCTCCCTAATTAACCCCTTAACTGCTGGGCATGATACACTTGTGGTGCGCAGTGGCATTTAGCGGCCTTCTAATTACCAAAAAGCAACGCCAAAG
The DNA here is from genome assembly GCF_027579735.1 of Bombina bombina. Taxonomy (NCBI): domain Eukaryota; kingdom Metazoa; phylum Chordata; class Amphibia; order Anura; family Bombinatoridae; genus Bombina; species Bombina bombina. The sequence goes on from NC_069500.1 coordinate 1,285,544,605, forward strand.
CCATATATGTGTGCTATTTCTGAACAAAGGGGATCCCAGAGAGGAATTTACAACCATTTATGCCATAATTGCACAAGCTGTTTGTAAATGATTTCAGTGAGAAACCTAAAGTTTGTGAAAAAATTTGTGAAAAAGTGAACAATTTTTTGTATTTGATCGCATTTGGCGGTGAAATGGTGGTATGAAATATACCAAAATTGGCCTAGATCAATACTTTGGGATGTCTACTAAAAAAAAATATATACTTGTCAAGGGATATTCAGGGATTCCTGAAAGATATCAGTGTTCTAATGTAACTAGCGCTAATTTTGGAAAAAAATGGTTTGGAAATAGCAAAGTGCTACTTGTATTTATGGCCCTATAACTTGCAAAAAAAGCAAAGAACATGTAAACATTGGGTATTTCTAAACTCAGGACAAAATTTAGAAACTATTTAGCATGGGTGTTTTTTGGTGGTTTTAGATATGTAACAGATTTTGGGGGTCAAAGTTAGAAAAAGTGTGTTTTTTTCCATTTTTTCCTCATATTTTATAATTTTTTTTATAGTAAATTATAAGATATGATGAAAATAATGGTATCTTTAGAAAGTCCATTTAATGGCAAGAAAAACGGTATATAATATGTGTGGGTACAGTAAATGAGTAAGAAGAAAATTACAGCTAAACACAAACACCGCAAAAATGTAAAAATAGCCTTGGTCCCAAACGGGCAGAAAATGGAAAAGTGCTCTGGTCACTAAGGGGTTAAGAAGGGGAAGTGGTTCAATTACATTAAAGTGACAGTGTTGTTGAATGTAAAATTAATTTTATAAGATCTTGTATCTTCCTTAGGTATCTCAAAACATTATTTGCTAAATTATTTTAATTTTTACATTTATAAATGGTAGGTTATTTAACTTGATATTTTTCACAAGCTAGTTATTGGATGCCAGGTTAATCGATTTTATTTTCTAGTGGAGTCATTTAACTATAGTAATTAATATTATGTAGTTTTTAAAATCTTACCTCTTGGGTTAGACATCACATATCTATATATAATTTTCATTCCCCTTTAGTTTATTTTGACAATGTTAAATCAACATTACAAATGTTATGGTCCTTAAAGGGACATTCACAAAGTATATTGTGTATTGATTTTTCAATAATTCATAAAAGAATTTAAACATATTTAGAAAGTACTATAGAATTACATTCAGTCTTTAAATATACTTTGAAAAAAATACATCAATGCACATATCTTAGTCAATTACATAAGGCATCTATGTGCAACCAACAATCAGCATCAAAATAGCCTATGTAGATATGTATTTAATCCAAGAATATATATAATTACAATCTAATGATTGAATACCAAAACATATTAAGTTGTTAAAATATTATAATCTTATCCAAAATGCATACATAACATATAGCTTAATGTCCCTCTAAGCTGAAGACTCCGAAATACCTCCTTTACAATATATATTTCAGTCAGTGTGTAAAACAATCCAGAAGTTAATCTAAATTTGCTTTACTCATATGTTATACTAATTTAGCAAAAGGAAGGTGCCTAGGTTTCTGATATTTCAAGCATTATTGTGAAATGTTTATTTAAAGGGACATTAACTAAAAATATACTTAAAGGGAGACAGTTAAAAAATTAATGATTTATACATTCTGAATGAGTATTCTATTTTAATCAACTTTAAAAATTGTCTCATATTATGAATGCTCCTTGTGATGTTGCTATCATTACTTTAAAAATAAGGCATTAAATAGATAATTTATTTTCTTCAGTACTCTGGACAGAACTTGTTTTTTTGTGGTGGATTAATTTATCCAACAATCATCAAGGACAACCCAGGTTTTTTGCAAAAATTGTCCGTAATCTAAAATATCATTATTGATTTGCAAAGAAAGATAACAAGATAATTCTTAACATTTGAGAATCGGACTAAATTATAAAGTTGATTAACATTTCATGCTCAATCTGAATCACCAACGCTAAATTTGTTAGGACAGTGTCCCTTTAAGAGATTTAAATAGTGTATTTACTTCTCTTCCTATCTTGACATACTTTGCTTGAAAAGCATATCGAGATAGGCTCAGTAGATGAAGATTGGTGGATGCACAGAGATGCCTTATGTGATTGGCTCAACCATGTGCATTTAAATTTCTTCTGTTGAGGATAACTAAATACTAAGATAAATTGATTTACATTTTAAAGTCTAAACAATTTTCTATCTCTACAGATCATTTGATACAATTGTTTGTTTGTAATGTCTATTTAAAAATAAAGACGCCATTGCACAATAACATATATGAGCACTTCAGACAAATACAAGCTCGAGGTTTATTTACTAATAAGAAACAAACCTGTAGTTTAACATTTATAAACAGATTATCCAAGTTACTGACATTATAACCTGAATTTGAACATTCAGAAATATTGTGTGGGAAACGCATCTTGAAACACCAGATTAGCATCTTTAAACACGCAATAGCACACAATCAATGTGCATTATGAAATACATTTAATAGAGCAATATCAATACTTCACAATAAGTCAAGAAATGGATTTTATGAACAATAAAGACATACAATATTAAATGTGTATTTGTATTAAAGAAACAGACCGTTATTAAACCGAGAAATGTCTACAACATTTAATAATGTGACAGTATTAGATTTTAAAGAGAATTTAATCATTAATATTTAACGGATCACGGATATTACATCTGCGTCACACATATCCGCATGACAGGCCCATGAGTTACAAATAAGTCTACATGAAAAATGAAGTAACAGCACCACCATGAGGTATGTGTAAGGAAGTTAATAAGATATGAAACATTAAGGAACGGCCAATCAGAGTTCATCACACAAACACAACTTGAGTCAGGATGGTCTCACAGACATTCTAACAATATTTCAAACTTTTATCCAATCAGATGTACAGATAACTTGTCCCATGATGCATCTCATGTTTACTTCATCATATAAAAGTCCATTACACTTTGCCATCTTTGTCAGTTCTCTAATGCCTGCAGGCAGTATATCTGATTTTGTTGGAAAAAAAAAATCTACAACCCAGCAGGCATGTCAGCTCCCAGGTTCACCAAGGAGGAGAGCGCTGCACTGGTCCACGCCGTCAAGGACTTTTATCCCCAGCTGTTTGGGAACAAGAGGAGGTTGACAGATGCGCATGTTAAGAAGGCCCTCTGGGAGTCTATCACCAATGCGGTTAGATTGGTGTGTGACGTCCAGAGGACCCAGGATCAGATCATGAGGAGATTCGGAGATATGAGGTTGCGGTTAAAAAAAAAGTCAACCTCATAAGGGACTGGGTACAAGCCCGTAAAAGAGGTGGCAAAAGAGAGGCCCAGCGGAAACTGTACCTACTCCCTTATGAGGTGACTTTATGCAAGCTCCTCAATCTCCGGGTCCCCAAAAGATTTAGATCCTTGCCATCCTCGGCCTCCTCTTCTTCCCTCCCAGCTGCGGGATCTGAAAGTCCTGACGCGGGGGCCAGGGCAGCTGGGAGGAGATGGAGAATCTGAAGCAGGTAATTATCCAACTTCATATAATATCTTATTTTATTTTTTGTTAAAAAAAAATGTGTATATAGTCAGATACTAAACCTATACAGATCTCACAACATACACTACATATGATGTTTAGATATCTGATTTTAGATTAGTGACACATGAAATAGGAATGATGTGTCTTGCGCTCTACAGAATATGCGTCACAGAGCGAAAATGGAATTTCGCATACACGTTAACATGGGTTAGCTGTAAGTGGCATTGCTTTATACATGTTGCTCAAATGACGGATGCGTAATTCCGCATGGAATCATTGCGCAATGATCGCGAAAATGGAATTTCGCATACACGTTAACATGGGTTTGCTGTAAGTGGCATTGCTTTATACATGTTGGTCAAAATGAAATGTGAATTATTATATATGTGAAGAATACAGTATTCTTATTTTCAATATTATACATAATAAAAAAAAAAGAATCCAAATAAATTATAACATATGCCCATCAATTGATGAGAATGAAATAACACCAAAAAATAATTAAAGCTACAGTAAACAACACAACTGATTGAAAATAAGAGTACAGGATATATTTATCATGAATTGAATTGAGGAAACAATTAACTCATGGGACTACCAAAGGATTAATATTTTTAAATTGATTTGCTAATAATGTAAAGATTTTAAACATGGCATGATTTGTATTAATGATATCCAATCCTCATTTAATATATTACAGATATGGATGTTGCTGCTGGATCCTTAAGGCAGGGCTTGTCACAGTATGGTATGTCTCATTTTAATTGACATTTGTCTTAGAAACATGGACAGAACATTACATTCTAAATCCACATTGTTCAATATTTATATGTAATGTCCCTTTAATAGATGAAAATTAAATAATTCTTCGGATATCCTTAAATAACATATTAGATTGGAATTGCATGCTCAATCCCATTCATTACATCAACATATGGAGTAGAGAATTCATTAACACCAACATTGTCAAATCAATATAATTTTATATTAAAGGGATACTGAGCTAAAATTATTAATGTTGTCATTCAGATAGAGTATGCAATATTAATAAACATTTAAATATAATACTATAATCATATGTGAAATATTCTATTGCTAAATGTATTTTAAAATCAAGAATGTACGTTTATCTGCATCTCAATTTTGGTTGACCAACCTGGGTTTTGATTGATGATTGGTGGATACCTTCAACAAACAATATTTATTGAATCCAATATTGCTTATCTGCCTTTAAGATTAAAATGTAGCAACATTCAAATTATAATAGGAGTCAATGTTAAATCATTTGGAACAGTTTGAACAGTGAAATCAATGATTGAAATAAATCATGTCAGTGTCCCTTTAATAAACAATAGATTCATTCATCTTTACATTCTTTGGATTAAACAATATTGATATATAATTCACATATTCACTGTTGGAGTTACTTTATAGATATCAGCATACTCTAACAGCACCATGATTACATATTTGTACTAATCAATTTGGTTTTGTATTGTGATAAATATGTGTTGTGTCCTAAACAAGATTACTGTGCATTGCACAAATGGCTCGATGTGCCACATGTCTTTGTTTATATTTGTCAACAGCTGTTCTTCAAAATGTGGTTTGTGTGTATTCTTTTAAGAACATTGATCAATGGGTATATTTAGATATGCAATAGCATCGTATGAGATGAGTTTGATGTCTAATATAGTCAGAAATTAAACATATGTTCAATACATCATTTTTAACAGAATCCCCTTGATTCAATCAAGCATTTTTTTGTTTAATGACTGCTCTATTCTTCACATTTTCAAGTTGATTATTCTTATAAATCGATACAGATGTGATTTAGTGATATCCCAAATGTGTTCACTAATATATATCTATATCATTCATAGAGAGAGTTGGTGTGGTGAGCCCACAGGAATCCAGCAGTGACACAGAGCCGCCTTTGCGGTCTCCTGGTAAGTCCATTGACTCATTTATATGTCATTGAAGGTGTATTGGTAATCAATATTATGAGCATGATTCTGATGAAGCATAACATTTGAAACAAACATATAATTTTCTCCTCTGATTATATATTAATTTTCTTTGAATATTGAAAGATTAATAATTAAAACTTTATTAGTCTACACATTTGTTATTCAGAAGATGTATAGCATATGTTTGTTTCCATGTTCATTTTTGACAACAGTCATCAAGTGATACACACATGAGAAATCTTAAATGTTCTATGTACTATGCTTTTATGATTTTTAAATTAATACAAACAATACATCGAAAATATGAATCATTGAGAATAACAAATCTAATGTAATTTTTATGCTCCATCAAAATGATGTAAATCATAACTTTGGGTGTGTATATCTTTAATGCAACATTGATGTGTGTCTTTGATCAACAGTAACATATGTTATAATATCTGATCTTAACGTGTACACAAAATGTTATGTTTTACAGAGATTAATGTAACATGTGGGACGGAGGAGGAAGAGGCTGCCTTGAAGTCTGATGGTATGTGAAATATATCTATCATGTTTCCAACATGTTGCTTTATTGGAAATCATTTTATTGAAGACATTCAAAGTCTACAGCTTTTGCACTTTAAAAAGGAAGATTATTTGTCTGTTCAAATACACTACTGCCCCCTTTCTATATCAGGCAGCATGACAATTTTTTATTTTTTTATTTAATTTTTAAATTTATAATTCATGCCATCATTATGTCACATGCATAGTCCAGGCCAAAACACAATAATAATGTTATAATTGTACAGACAGTCATTGATATTCATCTGAGTACCTATATGCATACCATATCCCCATTTCATAATTGTTTAGAAATTCAAACACACTTCGAAGTATATTGAAAACATAATCAATTTGAAATGCGTTGATTTGATTTCATGATGTATGAGATGTTAATATATTTGGATTATTTTTTTCAGATGGATCCTCCACCTCTGGTCATCTGGTTTCCGCCCCTGCCCAGTCCCCTGACCAGTCACAGACCCCTGCCCATGCCCAGACCACTGCCCAGGCCCAGACCCCTGCCCATGCCCAGACCACTGCCCAGGCCCAGACCCCTGCCCATGCCCAGACCACTGCCCAGGCCCAGACCCCTGCCCATGCCCAGACCCCTGCCCAGGCCCAGACCCCTGCCGGCCCTTCCCATTTGTCATTTCCTGTCCCTCCCAAAAAACGCCCCTTCACCCCCCTTCGCCGCTCTCCCCGTATTATGGGCCGTACAGCTGCCCAGACCCCAACTCACCACTCCCCAGCTGTACGGCCTACCCCGGAGCAGCAGCTCATCCCTCCCCAAGCCAATCCCATCCCTCCCCAACACAATCCCATCCCTCCCCCCTGTCTCAACCTTCATTGTCCTGGGTGTCGGATTGTCCTTCCCAGGCACAGCTGTAAGTATCATTCAAAATCAACATTATAAGATACTTAAAGGCACACTGAAGGTAAATTTTTTCTATTGTGATTCAAATATAGCATGCAATGTTAATCAAATTTATAATTTACTACTCTTATGAATTATTCTTCATTCTCTTGCTATCTTTATTGAAACAAAGAAATGCCTAGAATTAATTTTAAATAGAAAATAATTGTGGACATCATTTCTTTATTGTTGGATGAATGTATCCATCAACCAGCAGGGACAACCAAAGTTGATAAACAAATATGGCCTGCCCTAAAAACCTACATTCTTGCATTCAAAATCTAGCTAGAGAATTCTAACATTTAAAGAATATGTTTAATTTTTTCATATTTGTAATGTCATGCTCTATCTGAATCAGTCAATTAAATATTTAGGTTCAGTGTCCCTTTAATTTGATATCACTACATATACCAATCACCACTACTTGGATCCAACAATTTATGTACAAATGTTGATACATTATCTCTTGTCTAACCCAGTGGGAATGTAATTTCTTCAGGTTGCTATGTTTACACAGCTTGTCCTCAGCGCCAAAATGTTTAAGGATAGGTGTGCCTACCACAGTATAATTAAAATATTTAAATTGCTAATGTAAGTACAATGTAAATCCTTTAACAAGATTTGATACACTCAAGCTGTATAAGTGGATCATCGAAAACCAATTAAAGGGGACAACATGTTTGAGTAAACTGTCCCTTTAATGATTTCGGTCTGTCTGAATAACATATTTCATGTGTAAAGAATCAATTTAAACTAATTGATGTAAAGAATGATTTGTCTTTATGATGACAATGTATCTTTGCTTATTTTTTCTTCTGTTGTGTAATTATCCTTAATATTTTATTTATTCTTTATTTTAGGATGTGACTCAGCATGGCTCATGCTAGAAGGTATAGCACGAGTAGAGCAGGCCGTGTTGAGGAACGCAGCTGTCCTGAGAGGGATGAACGACACCATGCAGGCCCAGCTCCGGGTTCAGGACTTGACTCTGCGTGAAATCATGCGATTAACTTCAAGGCCTGAATCTGGAGCTGGACATGCACAGGACGATGAAGAGGATGACCAGTAAGTGGAGGATCTGGAGATGCTCCAAGGTCGCAGATAAGAATCCTCCGTCCACATGTTGATGTTTTTTTTATTGTTGCCATTTGGCCTTTTTCAAAGTTTATAGTTGTGCCTGTTGCACTCTTTTACCTTGTCATATGTCTCCAATGGGGCTATGGTGGCCCTTGGCAACTCTCTTCATGGACTGTGATGCACTGTGTTACCTTGTCATATGTCTCCAATGGGGCTATGGTGGCCCTTGGCAACTCTCTTCATGGACTGTGATGCACTCTGTTACCTTGTCATATGTCTCCAATGGGGCTATGGTGGCCCTTGGCAACTCTCTTCATGGACTGTGATGCACTGTGTTACCTTGTCATATGTCTCCAATGGGGCTATGGTGGCCCTTGGCAACTCTCTTCATGGACTGTGATGCACTGTGTTACCTTATCATATGTCTCCAATGGGGCTATGGTGGCCCTTGGCAACTCTCTTCATGGACTGTGATGCACTGTGTTACCTTGTCATATGTCTCCAATGGGGCTATGGTGGCCCTTGGCAACTCTCTTCATGGACTGTGATGCACTCTGTTACCTTGTCATATGTCTCCAATGGGGCTATGGTGGCCCTTGGCAACTCTCTTCATGGACTGTGATGCACTGTGTTACCTTGTCATATGTCTCCAATGGGGCTATGGTGGCCCTTGGCAACTCTCTTCATGGACTGTGATGCACTCTGTTACCTTGTCATATGTCTCCAATGGGGCTATGGTGGCCCTTGGCAACTCTCTTCATGGACTGTGATGCACTGTGTTACATTGTCATATGTCTCCAATGGGGCTATGGTGGCCCTTGGCAACTCTCTTCATGGACTGTGATGCACTGTGTTACCTTGTCATATGTCTCCAATGGGGCTATGGTGGCCCTTGGCAACTCTCTTCATGGACTGTGATGCACTGTGTTACCTTGTCATATGTCTCCAATGGGGCTATGGTGGCCCTTGGCAACTCTCTTCATGGACTGTGATGCACTGTGTTACCTTGTCATATGTCTCCAATGGGGCTATGGTGGCCCTTGGCAACTCTCTTCATGGACTGTAATGCACTGTGTTACCTTGTCATATGTCTCCAATGGGGCTATGGTGGCCCTTGGCAACTCTCTTCATGGACTGTGATGCACTGTGTTACCTTGTCATATGTCTCCAATGGGGCTATGGTGGCCCTTGGCAACTCTCTTCATGGACTGTGATGCACTGTGTTACCTTGTCATATGTCTCCAATGGGGCTATGGTGGCCCTTGGCAACTCTCTTCATGGACTGTGATGCACTGTGTTACCTTGTCATATGTCTCTAATGGGGCTATGGTGGCCCTTGGCAACTCTCTTCATGGACTGTGATGCACTGTGTTACCTTGTCATATGTCTCCAATGGGGCTATGGTGGCCCTTGGCAACTCTCTTCATGGACTGTGATGCACTCTGTTACCTTGTCATATGTCTCCAATGGGGCTATGGTGGCCCTTGGCAACTCTCTTCATGGACTGTGATGCACTCTGTTACCTTGTCATATGTCTCCAATGGGGCTATGGTGGCCCTTGGCAACTCTCTTCATGGACTGTGATGCACTGTGTTACCTTGTCATATGTCTCCAATGGGGCTATGGTGGCCCTTGGCAACTCTCTTCATGGACTGTGATGCACTGTGTTACCTTGTCATATGTCTCCAATGGGGCTATGGTGGCCCTTGACAACTCTCTTCATGGACTGTGATGCACTGTGTTACCTTGTCATGTGTCTCCAATGGGGCTATGGTGGCCCTTGGTAACTCTCTTCATGGACTGTGATGCACTGTGTTACCTTGTCATATGGGTCAAATATTCCTTATTTGTACATGATTATTTCTAAACGTTGTTGATGTTTTCTTACATACTAATAAAAGACATGTCATTGCACGATTCTTTGTCCTCATTCTTCATGTTATTTTTTTAAAGCTCTAGTTTATCTGGTTGATCCTTAAAGGGACCTACCAAAAATAATGGTTTTTCCAAAATCATATATGTAAGACAATTGTAAATCACTTTAAGATTAACATCTCCAATGTAATCTTATTATTTGTCTTTATATATTTTTCTCAAAGCTTTATCATTGCATGATTATGATTAGCATAGTAATTGTTTTATATATGTATATATAGATTGTTATTTGTGTATATATGTATATTTCAATTTTCACATCCATGTGTGTATTTAGAAACTCTGCATGAATTGATGCACCTTTAACAAATGATCTGAGGATTGATACAATGATATAATCCCTGTAAAGTGTTCATTTTATTGAAATAGTATTGTCTATGTGTATCCTCTTTTTAAAAACAAAATAATGTCCCTTTAAGTGATGGTGAGCACAATTGTTAATGAATGTATTTCCATTTCTAAAGCGTTTTTGTCCTTTTTACATGAACAAGGACATATAATCTTATTAATAAACAATCTTATTGTAATGTTGACAGCACATGTATTTCATTTTCAATTCTATCTTATTGTAAAAGTGTAACCAAATACATCTCTGTGTGTAATGCAAATATTTTAGATGATGAATATTTTTTATCAAATATGTTAACCAAATACTTCTCCTCCCATATATGGCTATAGGTAGGCTGACCATATTTAAACTTGAATAAATAACACGTTTAATAAATACATGTATCATTATTGTTATTCCAAAACAATCAAAACATATCTTAAAACATCAATGGCATATGTATTTCTCATGTGTATCTTTTAAATGTTAAAGATATACACCATAGCTATAGTTCAAGGGACAGTCAAGTCCGAAAAGATGATTCATGATTTCGTGACATTCCTAGATAGCAATCTAGACACATACTAGTTCCTAAAATATAAATACGTTTCTTAGTGATATGCCAAGCTGTCAATTGAGTCCTTGGATTGGCTGCGGTTTTTCAGCGATCTCGGATGCGCCATGTTGCTTAAGACATCACCTGCCAGGCTGTCCAATGATTCCTTGTATTGACTGACGTTCTTACGTGATCAAGAATGTGCCTTTTATTGGATGGCGTTTTGACGCGATCAAGGATGCGCCTTTTTTTTGGCGTTCTTACACGATCAAGAATGTGCCTTTTATTGGATGGCGTTCTTACGTGATCAAGGAAGCGCCATGTTAAGACGTCACATGCAAAGGTAAAAAAACGTCTGATTGTATTACGTAGTCCCGCAATATTTGTTTGTGCACGTTAAACACGTTTGTGACTGCAGCCAATTTTAAAAACCTTGCGAATATGTATTATTTGCATCATGTTACATTGTTGACCCGTAGCTGATAAAGACCACCACATTCTCTTTTGCTGGATGTCTGGTTGAATAAACGAACGAAAGCAAAATGTTTTCATGCATATGATATTTCGAGGCAAGTGCAAATCTCTATAGTCCATGTTGTTTAATATGTTTGTCAACAATATGTTCCTTTTTCTGAAAAATGACTGTTGTGTTTAATGTTAAAGATATCTAATTAATAAATATGCGCTATTGTGTTAGAATAAAGTAATCAATATGCATTTAGCTTTATCATATGCTAAATATATGATGCCGACTTCTTCTAAATGTAATTTTGTTGTATATTTTATTAAAGGTTCATTAGACACTCACATTATAAATGAAATCTTTTAATTTGTTCTCTAGTTAGATAGTCCATTGTTTAACAAATACACGTTTCATTTTGCTTCTGTTCAAATAAAATGTAAGTAATTTTCAGACTCCTCGCCAAGCCTCTAAGTTTCATGTGAGTACCATCTCCAGCTTTCTCCTGTTTTGTGTATGATGGTGTATTGTCTTGTTTTACGGTTGTAATGGGGGTTCATTTATATTTTCAATAGAGCTAACCCGATTTTCTTTGAAAGTGTTTGAAGCTTTGTAATATTGATATCAGTATATGTTAATCTTGTTGTTTCTAGTAGTGTCTATTACATACAGTTCTGTTAAAAATATAGTATACTGTCCCTTTAATGCAAATGTTGATTTTTGTATCATGTATGAGTTCCACATTGGTTAATCTTCAAATATATTATTGTTAGCATATTTTCACCCCCCACTCCTAAAAGGACTTTAAACCATATTCATTGTTAAAACAAATGTCTTTATAAAAATAAATGAACACAATAATGTATCTTTAAGAAAATTGACTTTATTTAACACATCAATATAAATCTGATTTCAATATTTATTGTTTGAACAAGTACATGTAGATATACCAACAAGCTTCAAATATATGTTAGCATATGTAATTTTGTTAAAGGGACAGTTTAGAAAACAAATAATGTTTTGCATTATTCTAAAAGTCAATTTTGTAATATCAAATGTTTCTCACCAATTAATCATTTGTCTTTGTTTATTTAAATTTGCTAGCTAAACCTATGAGGTTCGTGTGCTCATTTCTTCGAGCTTGAAGAGTGCATGTAATCATTATGCAATTTGACCACTAGAGGGCATTTGGATAGCATTTGTATATGTAAAACCTTGTGCTCATACAGCATATTATTTACCATGTATTGATCATTGATATCTAAAATGTTGTTATGTCAGAACAACAAATAAGTGGTCATTTTTCATAGTTATAGATACAAGAGTAAGCACATAAGTCACACGTATTTCTCCATGTTTTGTTGTTTCCAACTTGATAATGCGTAATACAGTGTTTTCTTTGTAATCAATAATTTTCTGACTGTCCCTTTAAGCTGTGTTATTGGCATTCAAACAGTAATATGCCATCATGGATAATTGTAATGGTAATTTTGTTTGCGATTCGGGAAACAGTTTGGACATCACATCACAGAAACCAATCAATATCATGAAGAAGGATAGGTATGTGATGATGTGGTTTTCACACACTTATAACCCACACTCTGCAAACAATCTGCCTCCATGGACCCAGTCCCATAGAAGTAGATTATATACAGAGTGTGGTCCACAAGTGTATGAAAACCACATCATCACATACCTATCCATTACACATTAAATAAAAAAAACATTAAAGATGAAAATAAATACTTACTTCCTCTTCCTTCCCCTCTTCCCACAGGGCTGAGGCTCTGGGAGGGGCAACTGCCGACTCCGAAGAGTTCTCCTTGGAGATGTTGTGGGAAGAGTGGAAGGAAGAGTACTGGGACGACCAAGGTGAGGAGGAGAAGATGGCTGAGGAGGAGAAGATGGCTGAGGAGGAGAAGATGGCTGAGGAGGAGAAGATGGCTGAAGAGGAGGAGATGGCTGAAGAGGAGTAGATGGGCCGGCAGGAGGAGATGGGCCAGCAGCAGGAGGCCCAGCAGCAAGAGGCCCAGCAGCAGGAGGCCCAGCAGCAAGAGGCCCAGCAGCAGGAGGCCCAGCAGCAGGAGGCCCAGCAGCAGGAGGCGGACCAGGAGGCAGACCAGCATGCGCCTCCCGGAAAAAATTGAACATCTCTTGGTGTAGATTAATGATTCTGTTTTGGCCTTGTTCGATTCTATTAAGTATGTTTATTATTTGGTTTTGGCCTTCAATTATTTGATTTTGTCCATCAATAATTCGAGTTCGGCCTTCAATATTTTGTATCCGGGAGTTACGCATCTAGTCTATGTAGTCCAGTAGAACCCGCACCTCCGCTATTTCCTCTTGTTGTGCTTGGCGGGGTACCTGTGCACCGCGGGGTGCCCGTGCACCGCGGGGTGCGGGTCCTTGAGGGGCCTCTGGTTCCGCGGACTCCTCCTCTGCTTCCGGGGCCTCTTCATCTGCTTTCGTGCCCTCTTCGTCACGGGGGGCCTCTTCCCTCCGAAGTGGAAATTCCTCCCCACCACTCTCATCCCGGGGAGATGGATGAGGCTGTATTTCTTGTGCTGCCTCCTCCCCAGACTCTGAATATTAGAAAGAAAAAAAAATGTATATATTAGCATATTTGCAAATCAAGCTTTAAATGACTTAGCTTACGATACAATTACAAATGCAGAATCATTAATCCACTTTGAAATATAACAATCAATACGATTTCCGCATTTTCTAAACCGTGTTTGTGATATCTCTGGTCAATCTGAATGTTTTAGCGTTTGTTTTCAGTCTGTTTAAATGCACACCTAACCTATAGCCTAGATACTGATGTAACCGCAAAGTAATTGTGAATGCGTGTAAAGAACGTTATAGCATTAATCTGATCCTTAAAGGGACATGAAACCCAATGTTTTATCTTTCATGATTTAGAAGCATACATTTATAATCAACTTTCTAATGTACTTTTCTTATCTAATTAGCTTCATTCTCTGGATATTCTTTGCTGAAAAGCATATCTAAATATGCTTATAAGATGCTGATTGTTAGCTGAATATAGCTGCCTCCTGTGATTGTTTCACCGTGTGCATGGCTATTTCTTCATTAAAATATATCTCAAGAATGATTCAAATTAGGTAATATAAGTACATTTGAATGTTTTGTCAAATTGTATTCGCTACCTCAATCATGAAAGTAAAGGTTTGCGTATAGTGTCCCTTGAAATACATTCGTATGTGAATTTATTGTTCAATGAGCTTACCGTCAGATGAGAATGGCAGGTTCCCGGTATCAATTCCTCCGATACCGACTACATCCACCTCGGAGATGCTGGGCCGCAACATTTCCTCCCATCGGCAGTACTCTATTTCCAGGGCAGGTCCGCCACCGGTTCCTGCGGAATGTCGGGCCTCCAGGCTTAACTTTTTCTTGAGATCCATCTTACAGTCCCGGTAGCGATGTTTTATCGAATCCAGATCTCTGTTCCGGCCACCCACTGCATTGACTGCATTTCTTATCTCATTCCAGAGCCTCCTCTTGTCAGTCGGGGTAGTCTTCTGGTGCTGCAGCCTCCTATACCTGGCCATATAGGCCTCTACGAGGGCCTCCTTCTCCTCCATCGAAAATCTTGCCTCCCTAGTCGCCTTGGCCTTCCCCTGTGACGATGCCCTCTGTTTCCCGGACTGTGAAGCCCTACTCTGTCCGCCACTGGGCCCAGCCACTTGTTCATCTTGAACCAAGTGGCTGGGTCCACCCACCGCTTCCACCCCCGCTTCCTGCCCCCCTTCCTGCCCCCCTTCCTGCCCTGTTCCTCTCCCCCTCCCTCTCCTCCCCCCTCTACCTCTCCCCTGCCTGGCCTCCATCTGTTCCCTAAACTAAACCCCAAATAATCAAACAAAAAGTGAGTGTGATGAAATGAAAGGGGGTCAAAATAAAGAACTAAAAAGACAAATAAAGTGCTGAAAGTGTGAGAGGGATGTAAAAAAACAAAGAGGGTAAGGAGTATTTAAATAAACCAAAAGAAGAAGAAGACTAAAAGGAGGATATGTAAACTAAATGTAACTAGGGGATGGGTATGGGATGGGTATGGGGTATGGGATAAGAGTAAATGGGATGAAAGGGAATGGGACTACAGGGAATGGGGTATGGAGTGTAGTATGAGGGGGTAGGGGGTATGGAGTGTATGTAGTGTTATTGATAAGTGTATGTATGTATTGAATGTGTTTGCGTGTAAATGTGTTAAGTGTACAGAAAAATCACTCGCTCGCTAACTCACACTACTACTAATTCTCACTAACACACTACTACTAATTCTCACTAACAAACACTCCCACTAACTCTCACTAACTACCACTAACTCACGCTCCCACTAACAACTCTCACTAACAACTCCCACTCCCACTAACTCACTCACGCTCCCACTAACAGACTCTCTCCCACTCCCACTAACTCACTCACGATAACACTAACAACTGACTCTCTCACGCTAACACTAACTCACTCACAATAATGCACCAACTCTCTAATCTTAAACCTCCAATCTCCAAAGACCCACCAGCAACACAGTCAAAGAAGCCCTGCTTGTGTGGTGCTTATATACCCTGTGTAAATGTTTAATGATGTACCAATTTCCGTTGTAAATTGTGTTCAGGAAGGGGGGCAGGAAGGGGGGCAGGAAGCGGGGGTGGAAGCGGTGGGTGGACCCAGCCACTTGGTTCAAGATGTGTATTAGTTGTGTGAATTTGCGCATGCTCATTTGGAGTTAGTATTTGTGGAATGTGTAGAATGCGATGATGTCATAGTGGTCGTTTTCTCTAACATTGTCCAATAGTATTCTTTTTAAATGTGAATTTGCGATGGTGTGTTATTAGTGAAGTGTTGTATATGTATGTTTGTCCTAATATATAGTGATATTGAATGCGATTATTTTTCAAGTGTATGTATATATTTTTATTCCTTGTTGTTATTTTGCGAATTTCCGCATCTTAAAGTATATGCGTATTCCCCGTATTAATTTTTTTTCAAATCCCCCCGCTTGTGAATGTGTAATGCTTGTGTGCTTTGTTGATTGATTGTTGTTGTGACATTTGCGGCGTGTTATTGTTGTGCATGATGTGGTATGCGTCATATGACCGAGCTGTGCGTATTTCTCGCGAGATCGAGTGTTAGTTGAAAAAAGCTATTTTTTTGCTTTTCTATTGATCTCTATGGGAGACTGTCTAACGCGGGCAGGATTCCGCGTGTGAAATACACACGTTAGGAGCATCGTTAGATGGTCTTTTTTGAACTTTAAATACCGGAGTCAAACAATGCCGTGCGTTAGACATAAAACACGTGTGGCGTTAGCAACCCATCTACCGCCAAACTCCAAATCTAGCCGTTAGTTAATAACAAAGAGTATGAGTTTTTATTAGTTAATCATCCAAGAATACCTACCTTTTATTATTTACCCAAAATTCATAAATGTTTAATAAACCCAACGGGAAGGCCCATTATTTCAGGGATTAATTCAGTCACTGTAAACCTTTCAGAATACATAGATCATTTTCTGCAACATTATGTCATAAAACTTCCTTCATATCTCAAACATTCGACAGATTTCTTAAATGTTCTACAAACAGTGAAATGGAAAGAGAGCTACACACTTATAACTTGTGATGTATGTTCTCTCTATACTAGCATAAAACATAATTTGGGATTAAAGGCCATAGATTACCATTTGACAAAAGAAGGTAAACTTCGTTATGAACAAATAGATTTTGTTAAAACCTGTATAAAGTTTATTCTTGAGAACAATTCATTTGTCTTTGATGATCAATTTTTCTTACAGGTACAAGGCACAGCAATGGGCACCAAGTTCGGCCCAGGCTACGCTAACCTTTTTATGGGTCATCTGGAAGATATGGTTATCTATAGAACTTGGTGCTCTATCGCAGATTTATAGAAAATATTTTTATTATATGGGAGGGAGATCTTGACCTTTTTCAATTATTAATTGAAGATCTGAGTAATAGTACTTTTGGTTTAAATTTTACATATGAACAAAATAATCAAACTCTGAGCTATCTTGATATAAAAATTGAGATTATTGATCAAGAGATTCATACAAAAACATATTTTAAAAAAAGTGGAATCCAATAATTACGTACACAGTAAGAGTTGTCATTACAAAAAATGTGTGGAGAATATCCCCTGTAATCATTTCACTAGAATTAGAAAAAAATTTACAACACTAGAGAACTATGATGAACAAGCATTATATCTAGAGAATACATTCTTGGAGAAAGGTTATAACGAAGCTCAAATAGAAAAAGCAAAAATGACAGCTAGAATGAAAAATAGGATTGATCTATTGAAAAGGAAGGAGAAAACAACGTCAAGTTCAGATTCCTTATGGATTCCGTTTATAACAGACTATAATATCAATCATAACCAAATTAGATCCATTTTTAATAAATACTGGTATATTCTACAAAGAGATCCAATAACAGGAGAACTACTACTAGAAAAACCAGCAGTAGTCTTTAAAAAAGCCAAAAACTTAAAAAATATATTAGCTCCTAGTGCTTTCAAAGATTCTAAGAAAAATTTCATAGAAAGAGATCTTTTGTCCCAAAAACTAAGAGGATTCTTTCCTTGTATCAGTTGTAAGGCGTGTAATTTCAGTAATAAAACTAAAATAGTAAAGTCATGTATCACAAAGAAAGATTTCAAAATAAGAGAATGTATCAGGTGCACTGACAGAAATGTGGTGTACCTGATACAGTGTCTATGTAATAAGCAATATTTGGGGGAGACCTCTCGTCCCCTCAAAGACAGGATCTGGGAACACCTGCTCAACATAGAAAATGGTTTCATGGAACATCTATTATCGAGGCGTTTTAAAGAATTTCACAGCCAAGACACTAAAGGCCTCAAATATTGGGGTATCAGAAAAACAACAAATAATTGGAGAGGGGGTGATCTAATTGAAAAAACTTTCACGTGTAGAAGCAGAACTAATATTTCAATTTAAAACCTTATAACCATTAGGTTTAAATGCAGAATTAGATTTAAACTCAATTATGGAAAAATAACTTAATTCTAATGATTTGACATCCTGTTAAAAATTCTATAGGTTGAACTCTGGAATCAATATTTTATTTTAAAACACAAAGAAATGTTGTAGACAAAATAAATAATATGAATAACACCATGCACTTTAATTATGGTTCTGACCTTCAACATAATCATTCTTAATTCTTATTCACTTAAATAGACACACTTAATTTAATTTAATTCAATTTAACATTGTTTAAAAATATTATTTAGTATTATCTGATGTTAATGTATTATATAATATTATCTAATATATATAAAAAATTCCAGCACATTTATATTAAAAACATTTAGAGATAATTCATTGTCAGTATTGTCACTATTCACATTTAAATTTATGTAACTTAATATCAAAAATTTTGTTTATAATTTTATCTTCAAGAAGGGATATTTTTTTTAGATATATAGGAATGTATAATTATACTTATTATAGTTGAAATATTCAGTTCATTTGCATTTTATGCTGAATCCAGTTCACCCAACATTCTGTTTATTTTATTTATTTGTACATGCAATAATCACTATAATATATAAGATTAATAGGAAGATTCCTTAAAAACTTTTTTCAAACCCTTTTTTTCTAACCTTTTTTCAAGTAAAGTAAAAGGTTTGAAAATCAGATTTTTTGGAAAAAAACTTCTAAATTTAAATAGATTTATTTAGATGAAATATAATTATTTATCAGCTATTTTTAATCTAATTTTAAAGAATGTTGAATTTATTATGTTGGTGTGCCATTTTATGTTAAATATATTGTGTTGACTCCAAATACTGTGTCCATTAATACATGTTACTGTCTCTTTAATACTATGAACAAGGTTAACAAGGAGAAAGGAGGAGTTAATAATCTTTCCTAAATAAAAGGTGAGATGAGGGTATTCCAAATCCGTTTTGAGAAAGGCTGCACCTGAAACGCGTTGATCCTACTAATTGCACTCTTTGAGTGTTTGTTTCCAAGAAAAGACTGTCACACAGAGCGCTCTGTACTATTGTCTTCAATTTGGAATTAAGACTCTAAGATGGCTATCACATCGGCACTGTAACACTGTTACGAATGTTCCATCGTTTCTGCAACTTATACTGGCAACTGAAATTCAAAACAAAAGGATATACAGACCACCCGGTAATCTGAGATCCTGATTGGCTAAAGAACTGTCACGTGACCTTACACACGCCGACAAAACAGTAATTGCAACATTACACTACGGGCTGTAACAACTGTACCAAAGGTAAATATACAGCACAGGCTGGTCAAGACGTGAAGTCCTTAAGAGAGCCATAAAGTACACGGAGAAACTAATCCTGAAATAGTTTCGAAATTCTGGGTGAGTCATCTTTGCTTTTTTGATATAAGCACACAGTTGTCAATTTAAAAGGCGATTGTTCCTTGTCTCATTCAACCTCGTACTCACAGATTATGCAAATCTCCTTCTTAATAAGTTAAAACAACTTTGTTTTTATCAATATTTTACAACTTGCAATCATATTTTATATGGACATAAACTTACTCTGATGGACATATGATTTTTTTCTACATAAACTAAAATTTGCTTTGCAGTATTTAACATTTGAGTATCCAAAATTCTATACCACCGGTGGTTTTATATATTTGCTTTTTATGTTTTACATATGTTTTATGCATTTGCTTTTTATGTGTTTTGTTTGTGAATAAATTTAATTACAATTTTATGTTTAGGGTTTCATCTGTTCAATAGAATTAAACAACGCACATTATATATATTTACACCTCCATTGGCAGCTTTCATTAGCGCACCCTATTCTTTTTTGGGATTTTAACTAACATCAGAGGTATTGTTCAGGAACTTACTTCTTTTAAGGTAGCTTCTATGCTATATTAACAGGTTTTGTTGGTCGTCACAAACCTAACCATGCCACATAACTTTACCTCAGCAGAGAGAATATATAACATACAGCAAAAACTATTTTTTGAACAAAATGACAGTGGCAAGCATTTTCTATTCCAGTACACAGTCTGTAACAGCTTCTCCAAAAACGGCAAGTGGTGGAGGGAACTAATCAACTGCTGGAGAGCAAAATCTGCTTGCATAGTCCTGATCACGGGATCCTTGAGTGTGGCACACATATACAGCTACTGACAAGTGAACATGCTTGATCATATGAAACCTGTATGGTTTCACCTCTTTGAACATAGTAACATAGTAGATGAGGTTGAAAAAAGACTGAAGGCCATCAAGTTCAACCTATACAAATCTAAAATATATACAAAAAGCTCCAGTTAAGCTTAAATAATCCCACTAAAAGGTGACCCATTTAATACTAGCAATCATATCCATGAATTTTGCTTATAGACAGAAATGTATCCAAATAATTTTTAAATGTATCTAGGGTATTGGCATTCACTACCTCCTTTGGTAATGAGTTCCAAAATGTTATTGCTCAAAAACGTTTCCGTTGCAGGAGATTAAATCTCCTTTCCTCCAACCTTAAATTGTGACCTCTGGTCACAAACAATTTTCTTGGAATAAACAGCGCTTCTGCCATCTCTGTATATGGGCATTGAATATATTTATATAAAGTAATCATGTCACCTCTTAAAGGACCAGTCAACACAGTGGATTTGCATAATCAACAAATGCAAGATAACAAGACAATGCAATAGCACTTAGTTTGAACTTCAAATGAGTAGTAGATTTTTTTCTGACAATTTTAAAAGTTATGTCTATTTCCACTCCCCCTGTACCATGTGACAACCATCAGCCAATCACAAATGCATACACGTACCATGTGACCGCCATCAGCCAATTACAAATGCATACACGTTTATTCTGCACATGCTCAGTAGGAGCTGGTGACTCAAAAAGTTTAAATATAAAAAGACTGTGCACATTTTGTTAATGGAAGTAAATTAGAAAGTTGTTTAAAATTGCTGCTCTATCTGAATAATGAAAGTTTAATTTTGACTTGAGTGTCCCTTTAAGCGCCTTTTTTCTAAAGAAAACAGACACAGTTTGGCTAGCCTCTCCTCATAGGTTAAATTCTCCAATCCCCTTATTAGCTTTGTGGCCCTTCTCTAAACTTTTTCTAGTTCTGCAATATCTTTTTTTTTCGATCAGTCCCCAGAACTGCACTCCATACTCAAGGTGAGGTCTTATCAGGGCTTTATATAGTGACAGAATAATGCTTTCCTCCCTTAAGTCAATGCCTCTTTTAATACATGCTAGTATCTTATTAGCCTTTGAAGCTGCTGCCCTGCATTGTGCACCCATCTTTAGCTTGTTATCTATTACTACTCCCAAATCCCTTTCCTCCTGTGTTTGGCTAAGTCTTGTCCCATTTAAATAATATGTTGTCTGCTTATTTTTACTTCCAAAATGTAGAACCTTGCATTTTCCCGTATTAAATCTCATTTTCCATTTACCTGCCCATACTTCTAATTTTTGCAGGTCCCTTTGTAAGTTCATCCTGCTCTGACCTAATGACCTTACTTAACTTAGTATCATCTGCAAAAATAGAGATGTCGCTATTTAATCTTAGCTCCAAGTCATTTATAAAAATATTAAAAAGAATAGGGCCCAGCACTGATCCCTGGGGTACTCCACTGATTACCTTTGTCCAATCTGAGTATGATCCATTTACTACTACTCGTTGCTCCCTATCTTTAATCCAGTTATTTATAAACAAACTAATATTTTCAGCTATTCCCAGTCCCTTAATGTTGTGCATTAATCTTTGGTCATTCCTTTTTTCTAAGGGTTTCTCCTGCCTTTATCTTATTTTTTTTTTTTTAAAAATCAATTTTTTCAAAGACAAATTTGCTAGTTTGTGGACACTGGAGGTAAAATTGCAGGAGGACTTTATCCATTAAAACATAGTTGCAACAAACAAGGTGTTAGTCTATTCTGAAAGCTTTAAAGGGACACTGAACCCCAATTTTTTTCTTTTGTGATTCAGATAGAGCATGACATTTTAAGCAACTTTCTAATTTACTCCTATTATCAAATGTTCTTCATTCTCTTGGTATCTTTATTTGAAATTCAAGAATGTAAGTTTAGATGCCGGCCCATTTTTAGTGAACAACCTGGGTTGTTCTTGCTGATTGGTGGATAAATTCATCCACCATAAACAAGTGCTGTCCAGAGTTCTGAACTAATAAAAAAGCTCAGATGCCTTCTTTTTCAAATAAAGACAGCAAGAGAATGAAGAAAAATTGATAATAGTAGTAAATTAAAAAGTTGCTTAAAATTGCATGCTCTATCTGAATCACGAAAGAAAAAAATTTGGTTCAGTGTCCCTTTAATACAATGCAATTTGTTAGCATATTGCAAAACTTCACAAAAGTCTACTAATTACGTGTTCTATGTCCCTTTAAAGGGACATGGAAGTCAAAACTACATGTTATTTTTTTCAGATAGAACATAAAATTTTACAAAACTTTCTAATTTACCTCAAATGTATGTTATTCTCTTAGTATCCTTTGTTGAAAGGTAATGCCGACTACAAGCCCATTATCTCATGAAAAAGTCTGTTCAATGTACAAATGCGTAGCAGGTTTTCTGTTTCGGAATGTATTGCCGCAGCTACATCCGCAATACAGACTTCCCACAAAGGATCAAAATACAGTGCGGAATACTTGTCAGAAAGACCCTTAGATGGTTTTCATCTTGGCACAGTGTTTTCATTTTAAGTTAAGTGTGATTTTATACTTGCAATAAACTTAACAACTACAATGAATTGGAGTTGCACTTTGTTTATGTTAGTGTTGTAGTTTGTTGAGCTTGTTGAACACTTTCCAAGAGGACACAAGAGTTATAAATAGCTGCACTCCTATTTGCACAATGTGGCTTGACTGATTGATGAATTGTCACTTCACTATTGATAAAGATGCCAATGGTGACTGTATACTACTTGATACCATTTACATTTTACTAGCTTTAATGGTGTTTAATATAGTTAAGTGCTTGATTTTTAGTTGATTTTAGCAGCTACCTCAGTATACTATCATGGAAATGTTCAACATGAGATATCAAGAAAAAGAAAGGATAATTTGATAATAGTATATTAGAAAGTTGTTGTTTGTTTGTTTATTTTTTAAATGTGCATTCTGACAATAGTATTAAAACAACACTGCATGCCTCACCAGGATATATTCCACATTGTCTATGTTTATATAACTTTTATTCATAGATTTGATGTATTACAATACTGCCTCCACATTGCTTATGTCAAGTGACGTTGTACATATTGTCAATTTGTTTTTGTATTGTATTTTATAGTTACATTTAGTTTTATTTTAAATATTTACCAGTGCTTTCCATATTGCTGAATATATATCTTGTTTTTACCATTATTTCAATATTTTAAATTAAAGTGTTATTTTTCCTTATCAATTGATTTGGGATTTCTTGGTGCTCTCCAATTTAAATACAGGTATTGTAATGTACTCACAAAAGCAACCTTCCCATATACAATACTTGTAGCGTATGTATTGTAATGTACTCACAAAAGCAACCTTCCCATATACAATACTTGTAGCGTATGTATTGTAATGTACTCACAAAAGCAACCTTCCCATATACAATACTTGTAGCGTATGTATTGTAATGTACTCACAAAAGCAACCTTCCCATATACAATACTTGTAGCGTATGTATTGTAATGTACCCTGTTATTGTATTGCATAATTTGTTGGAGCTTTATAAGTTACCAGTAATAATATTAAAGGGATATGAAACCCAAATTGTCTCTTTCATGATTCAGATAGAGCCTGCCAATTTAAACAACTTTCTAATTTACTTCTATTATTATATTTCTTCATTCACTTGGTATCTTTTGTTGAAAAGCAGGGAAATATGCTTCAGAGGAAACCCCTTTTTGGAGCACTATATGAGAGCATTTTTGTAAGAATATTATCCATTTGCAAGAGCACTAAATGGCAGCATTATTTGCTGCCATGTAGTGCTCCAGATGCCTACCTAGGTATTTCTTCATTACAGAACCTCATGGGAATGAAGCAAATTTGATAATAGAAGTAAATGGCAAGTTCTGACTGAATTACAAAATGACATTTTTTTCATTTCATACCATTTAAGGATTCACAAGTGCAACATGTCAGACTCAGTAACAGTTTGAGGTAGATTTATTAAGCAGCGGATGCTGCTTTCTATGCCCCAGGTTTCAGGTCCACCTAAAACCTAAGTTAAGAATCAGCGGTCATGAGACCACTGCTCCTTAACTTGTCCTCTACCTTTAAGGTGGCGGAGAGCAATCATCCCGATACGATACGATCGGGATGATTGACACCCCCTGCTAGCGGCCGATTGGCCGCGAATGTGCAGGGGGTGGCATTGCACAAGTATTTCACTAGAAATGCTTGTGCAATGTTAAATGCCGACAGAGTATGCTGTCGGCATTTAGCGATGCAGGGCGGACATGATTCGCTATAGTGAATCATGTCTGCCCGGCATTTGATAAATATACCCCTTTGTATGAGACAAGCAACAGTTATATAGGCAAACAACAAAATATCTGCACAATATGATTTTGATTTACTAGATTTAATAATTTTCTATTGGAAAAATAAAATAATTTTCTAAAACCCTTAAGGAATTGTTCTATTTAAAAAGTAGTTATTACAAAGTGTCCAAACATATTATTTTCTAGATACTCTCTATAATATAAGCATTATAAAACACAATGCCCATGCTTAACCCCTTAATACCCTGTATGTTGCTGGCCTTTTTTTGGGACTTGATTGTTTTATAGCGCGGTCTTGCCACCAGCGTTGAGACTGCTCTATTCCACAAAGCCTGCTGGAGGGAGGGCATTAATAGCGTGTTCTTGCTAGACTTGTGCTATTATGTCCTAAAAAAAACCTTTACGACCAGTGACATACAGGGTACATTGTGGTCATTAAGGGGTTAAATTGTTGCCTTAAATTAGGGTGACCATATTGCCGCTTTAAAAAAGGACAAATGAAAAATACATATGTCAGGGTTCTTATACAAAACATTTCTTTAAACAGCCCTGAAAACAGCCCTGACATATGTATTTTTCATATGTGTACCTTTTTAAAGTGGCAATATGTTCACCCTACCTTAAATGCAGTGTTCTCTACCAGGACCTTTTTAATGGGCGCACCACCCAACTCATTTTACTGAGCACCCGGCTAAAAAGTAAACCAATATTAAGCTAAAATGAGCTAATATTAAGATGTTTTATTACACAAATTATCACTAAATAATATAATTTTACAAAGTATTACATTGCCCCCAATCACCTACTTCATAATACAAGTTGCCTGGAGAACACTGGAATGAATTATTGCCCGTTGTAAAGTATAAATTTTTCTGGTTTAACGTTAAACATCTTTCTGCAGTTTACATTGTCCCAATCTAATCGCTTTCTGCTTTGTAAACATTACCCGTGGGTTCTAAACGATAATTTGCACCATCTTTACACTGTACAAATGGTCATTTTACAAGTGTCTAACATTGACCAAAACTTCAGTTTCACACGTATTTTACATCTAAAAAAACTTGCTTTATACCAGTAGCTTTATTATATTTTAGCATCATTTTGATTTTTATGTTTAATAAAATAATAGGATACAATTTTGAAAGCGTTAATTCAAGGAACATACATAAGCCCATGTTTATCTTCTGAGAATATTAATTCTTAAATGTACATTTTTAGTTTTTTTTTTAAAGAAATGTAACCTGTTTTATTTTCTTAAGTCTAATTTCTATTTTCCTTTATACATTTAACCTATACTACAATCTGTGTTTTTACATAGGACTTTCTGTGTCAAGGCCATTTACTCTATAGCTCTCTGTTCTCCTTATGTTACACCCCCCATGACTCTTGAAAGTCGGTTTACAGAATCCTTTTACTGTTTCCAAGGAGAAGGGCGCCACTTATCTGCCATCCCTATGGCAACCTCACAGCATCTTGGTTTACCCTTCCATCTGCTTAGGGGATATAAACAATCTTTACGCACAGTATTTTTGTGTTTGCAAACCAATAAACTTTATATTGTGTTATAACCAAAGGGTGACACAAACACCATGACTAAAAAAACATTTATAGCAATAGTATTGACCAGATAGGAAACATTAGATAAGTAATATTTGAAGCTGGATAGAAATAGTTAAAGGGACACTCAAGTCAAAATAAACTTTTATGATTCAGAAAGAGCATGCAATTGTAAGACACTTTCCAATTTACTTCTATTATCAACATTTTTATATTACCACTTTATGGAGATCAATATCGTACTGAGCATGTGCACAAGCTCACAGGGTATACGTATACTAGTCTCTGATTGGCTGATGTCTGTCACATAATACAGGTGGATGGAAAATGGGAGAGAAATTGATTTGTCAGAAAAAAAAATCTGCTGTTTATTTGAAATTAAGAGCGTTATTGCATTGTCTTTTTATGATTTTGTTGTTAAATATGTAGATCTACTGCATTGAGTGGTGCTTTAACTTCTCTTTAAAAAAGAGAATCTCCCCACGTAATTAATAATTAACATGTCAAGTTTTGTAAGATGTGCTTGATATTGACTCAAACTCAAATTTTAACTTTCGTGAAGTATTTCAATATGCACATTCATTATTTATTTGCCTGCTTTTCTTGTAATTTAATGTTGAAAATTGTAGAGATTGTAATCCGTGGAGTGTGGAACCATGACCATTGTATATGCTGCACTGGGATTGGTTAATACAGTATGTACAAGAGCCTGTTTGTATCTGTCCCTAATTAGCCACACCAAAAAAATAAGTTTGAAACAAACAACAATAGAAACAATAGACAGCGCTCAAACAATATTAAAATAACCCAGAATATATGTACTAAAATATATAGGGCTAGATTGCAATTGGCGAGATAATGTTAGCACTCGAACAAGATTAAAATATTGTGCCCCCATTTACTTGCACACCTATTACAAGTTGAAGTATACACAACCGCATGGGCACAAACTAAATTTGCGCTTGTTGGGCTAGAACGACGGAAGACCTCACGTAAAGGTTTAGGGCAAAATAAAATGTTACATTAAACACAATATAAATACATTGAATTAAGTGTTACACTGATATATATATATATATATATATACATACATATATATATATATATATATATATATATATATAGGACACAGTAAAGAAAAGGTCAAATGTTTATTGACTTCAGAGAAAAAAACATCCCCTTCTTAAGAAGAAGGGGATGTAATTTTCTCAGAAACGTCATTAAATATTTGACCTTTTGTTTGTCCAAAAATCCGGAGAGTGCATTTCATTGCTATTATTTATGTATTTCATAATTGCACCCAGTAGATCTGCTAATTGGATTGATATATAATATATATATATATATATATATATATATATATATATATATATATATATATATATATATATAAAAAGAACATTTTCTTCTACATGAAGAACCTTGGAATGTAAAATATTCATAACTACATTCTGCTTAGTGCTGTAGGTCAGGTTAGCGTGCAAGCGATAATTGAAGATTCTCAAATGTAGCCTGTCCACTATCTAAAGTCTGGTAATTTTATGCAAGCATCGTTTTTTTGGTATCTTATTACATTGTAACATTGTTTTTATATATTATGGGCCAGAATACAAGTGGCGCACTATTTAGCGCTTTTAATCGCAAACACTGCCAGAAGTAAACTTTAGTGATCAAAGTAACTAAACTTAGAGTATCACAACCATGCTAACATCTTCTCCTTATAGACTGCATTGGAGAACACAAACTGGAAAAAACTATTTTATGCAAGTATCCTTGTTTTTTTCTATTTATTGCAAACATTTTCCTACAAAACTGACAGTGTTAAAGGTACATGAAACCCAACATTTGTCTTTCATGATCCAGTTAGAGGATAAGATTTTAAACAACTTTCCAATTTATTTCTATTACTAAATTTGCTTTGTTCTGTTACTATCCTTTTTTGAAAGAGAAGCAATGCACTACAGAGAGCTAGCTAAACACATCAGGTAAGCCAATCAAAAGAGGTATGTATGTGCAGTCACCAATCAGAAGCTAGCACCAAGTAGTACTTTGCTGCTCTTGATCCTGCCTATCTATGATTTTCAACAATCGATATTTAGAGAACAAAGCAAATTAGATAATAGAAATAAATTGGAAATTTGTTTAAAATTGCATGCTCTATCTGAATCTTTTAGTGTTTTTGAAAAATGTACAAGTCAGTATCCCTTTCTGAAGAAACAATTCCAAAAATAGGCTGTGTAAAATTATTCTAGTTATATAATGCAAGTCAAAGGTGTCATATTATAATAACATCTAAAATCCTCAGTCTGGGGCCTGTCACTTGATGAGTGACCAGTAACAGATGGTATAATTCCGCTGAAAGGAGAAAAGATGACAAAAATGTTATTGGAAATTCTTTCCTTAAGTGTGTAGTATTTTTTTCTTTAATAGTAATTTTTTCTGTAATGGTAGTGTTTTTTTGCTTTCTGTAACTTATGAACTTAGGTTAGGGGTCTTGGAGGGTTAGCTGTTAGGAGGCTAGGGGGTATTATGCAATGGGGTTGTGACTGTTATGGGGTTAAAAGGGTAGGGAATAGTTTGCAATGTGGGTAGCAGTTTAGGGGTTAATAGTGTAGGGAGTTTATACCGGAGGGCTATGAGGCAGTTTAAGGCTTAATAGTGTAGCGGGGTCATTTGCAGTGGGAGATATGGTGGCTTATGGGGTTATAGAGTAACGAGGAATAGTGTGGGTGAAAAAGCTTCTTTTTTTTTTTTGGTGCGTAGTGCAACTTTTTTCTCAGCCCAAACTCTTTACATGAGCTTTAAGTTCACATAAAAAGATTGAGCGTAAAATGTGCACATTGACGCTCAACGCTGCCCATAGAAAATATTTTTGCGCAAACTTATTTGCGGTAATTTAAACACTGAAACACTGGAAAAAAAGCAACCTAGCAATCGTGTTTGCGCTCTTGTAATCCAGCCCTTAATCTGAAGAAAAGGTATCAATGGGGTACAGGTAGCCCTCAGTTTACGCCGGGGTTAGGTTCCAGAAGGAATGGTTGTAAATCGAAACTGTTGTAAATTGAAACCCCGTTTATAATGTAAGTCAATGGGAAGTGAGGGAGTTAGGTTCCAGGCCCCTCTCAAAATTGTCATAAGTAACACCAAATACATTATTTTTAAAGCTTTGAAATGAAGACTTTAAATGCTAAACAGCATTATAAACCTAATAAAATAATCACACAACACAGAATATATAATTAAGCTAAGTTAAATGAACAAAAAAATTTGCTAAACAGCATTATAAACCTAATAAAACAATCACACAACACAGACTTCACTTGCATTTTTCTGCAAACAGTTCTGTCTATGCATTCCAATCTGGACTGATTTATAGACAGGAAGATCTTGTACCTTTGAAATCTGCTCGATAGCTCAGGTCTGGTTAGACCTACTGGCTATTTTAATAAATGCACTGCTTCTCAATGATTTTCAATAGCAGTCACATGACTGAGAAAAAAGGTTGTTATTCTGAAACGGTGTAAATTGAACCATTGTAAACCGAGGGCCACCTGTATATATATTAAAGTGCGGACGGGCATGATACGATGTAGCGTATCATGTGCACTGCACATCGATAAATTCCGACATTTATCATTGCAATGCCGCCCCCTGCAGATTCGCCAATCGGCCACTAGCAGGGGGTGTAAATCAACCCAACCGTATTCCATCGGGTTGATTTCTGTCTACCGCCTCAGAACAGGCGGACAGGTTATGGAGCAGTGGTCTTTACGGAGCTTGATAAATTGACCCCAATGTTTAGAGAATGTTGAAAAACTGGAAATGGCAATACCTTTTCCCTATTGTTTAAATAAACATTAATAAAATTAAATCTTGATGACCTTTTTAAAGAAATTTGCTTTGTATAGTAATATAATACCATTGTAATATAAGGTAAATAATACAAATTTTGCCTGGATTCCTTACATTGAACATATGCATTCTATGTAAAATGGGTATGAAAAAAGGATGCACTTGGTGAACTTTAAAGATTTTTCATCTTAACAGTTTTGTTACTATGGCAACTGAATATGCATTAGTTTTAGTTTGAGACAGTTATTAATATATCCCTTCTTCCTAATGTTATGTATTTCTATAAGTATGCTTGGTGTCTTCAATGCCTTCAAAGTTGCATTACACTGAAAAGCTAACCATAAACACAGGTATTTTCAGTTTTGGCTATTAATATATCCGATATAGAATATGGGTCCCTGGATCATGCACAAGAAAATGGACCAGTCTTCCCGGACAGTATATCATTCTGATTACACTCAATATATTACTACTTCTACTTAAGGGTCAGATTACAAGTGGAGCAGTATTTAATACTCCTGCTCAAATTCTAACTCCACTAGAAGTAAGCATTTTGTGCGCGTTGGGGGAACGCTCGTATTACAAGTTGAAGGTATTAGAAGTTGAAAGTAAACTGTTTTCCATTGCATTCTAACCTGACGTGTGTAAAAAGCCAAACTTAGAATATAACATATTTCCCCATAGAAGTCAATGGAGCAAAAAAGTGGAAAAACAGCCTACTCGCTCGCAAACCCGATCGCAAAATCTCAAGTGAACTAACCCAACGTGAAAATATAAATATTTCAAATTCCAATGTTCTTCACATCAAAGAATATGTTCTATTTATTCATAAGTACATTTTTATATACATATATCTGATGGTATTTTGCCCAAATATATATCTATACCTATATATATATATATATAGATGATTATATATTGGTAAAGATATATACAGATATAAATAGGAATATCTACTTAAAAATACATAGAACTTAATTTGCTATGTGTAGAACATTGGCATTTCAAATATTTACAGTACAAACACAGTTAAACATTTTATTAAAAATTAATATTGCATAAATATGTTTTTTCATGTTGCCATCTACTTAAAGGGACACTGAACCCAAATTTGTTCTTTCGTGATCCAGATAGAGCATGCAATTTTAAGCAACTTTCTAATTTACTCCTATTGTCTAATTGTCTACATTCTCTTGGTATGTTTATTTGAAAAGCAAGAATGTATGTATAGATGCCAGCCCATTTTTGGTGAACAACTTGGGTTGTCCTTGCTGATTGGACAGCACCAATAAAAAATGCTGTCCATTGTCTGAACCGAAAATTAACTGGCTTCTTAGCTTAGATGTCTTCTTTTTCAAATAAAGATAGCAAGAGAACGAAGAAAAATTGATAATAGGAGTAAATTAGAAAGTTGCTTAAAATTGCATGCTCTATCTGAATCATAAAAGAAAAAAACTGGGTTCAGTGCCCCTTTAACTGCAAATGGCTCCAATGCACTTATATATATGACAATGTGGACTGAACAGCAACAATTACATTACAGAAGAAGTTTTATATCATGTGTGTATAACATTAATTATGCAATATATATTGAGGATTGTTTGTTGGATGTCTTTTTTTTTCCTGAATTCAGCACCGGGGTGAGACACTCACTCTTAACCCCCTTGTGTAATATTTCTAGCACATAAATAATAACAGAGTGATCACAAGCACCAACCACCTTAAACCTTGTTTCTCAACCTGTGGTACATGTCTCCTGGGTTTGAAGGTTTGCTACCTTCAAAAACAGGGTACGGCTATGGGGGCATGGTTTGCGCCCTCATATGGTAACCTGGTTATGGGTTGGCTGAAGTGTACCCTTGATTATGATTGTGGCAATGCATACATAAAATTAATTATTCTTTACAAACATTTTATAGATTACCTGCTTTTGGTCTGGAAGTCTGATAATAAGCAACAGCACAATTTGTTGAATATCTGAATAGCAATCAATCAGACCTTAAATTTACCTTTGAATAGCATAAAAAATTTATAATTTTTGGATATCACATTGCCTTGTGATGAGATTGGGCATAGGGTAATTACAGATTTATATCACAAACCCAATGAGGGAGATTGCACATGTCAAGTAGTCACCTAAGCCATGTGATTAAAGGTTTTACTAAAGGACAAATGATGAGAATAAAAAAAAAACTGCTCAGAAGCAGAAGGTTATCTAAAAGCAAGTTGGAAATTATGGGAAAGAATGATCCAAAGAGGCTATCCAAAGGGTGTAGTCAACAAAGTTGTTGAGGAGGTTGAACATATGAATATAGATGATTTATTGAAACATAGTAATAATTCAGATTTAGAGGAAAGTCCTGTATTTAGTAATACATTTTCCAATCAATATTCCAGGATTTGTAATACAATTAAAAAATATCTCCCTATTTTATATTGGGATAAAGATGTAAAAAGTATTATTGAAGGAAGATGTAGATTTGTATATTCTAAAGGTAGTTCCCTTGGCAATATATTATCCCGAAGCATGCTGAAAAAAAAAGTTGCATAAAGTTCATGTTTAGTTTGTAACAGAAGCTTTAAATGTGGCAACAAACATTGTCGAGCATGTGACTATCATAGAGTTACAAAAACCTTTACTTCACACTCTGCAGGAGAATTGTTTTATGTTAAGGGGTGCATTAACTGTAGGTCTGTAGCACATGCTATGTAGTATATTTAGCTGATTGTATTTCAATATGTGGTTTTGACGACTGAGAGGTCAGAACCCGTATCTGTGAATATCTAAGTGATATCTCAAAGAATGGTCCTTGCTTAGCTTTGGCTAATGTCATATATCCTGTCCCTTTAAGCATGTTACCTCCCAATCCTATTTAAGGAGCACCTCATTTCCTTTTCCTTTGCTAGTGCATGATACTGAAGCACTCACCTGTAGAGGATTTCTTGCTGCAACTATTGCGGAAATACTTTTACTCAAGCCTTGTTTATATTGTGCTTTATTATTTCAAAGACTTTTGTGTACCTTTGTCAATTCGTCTTGAGCATTCTTATTTACAAACTTGTTCTACTTTCAACGGAGGAGATTTCTATTCAGCAGCTACGGAGCTGCTGACGTCATCACAGGCCGTCTGATTCTCTGTCTCACCTCAACACGCTGCGTATCCAGCCTCAGCTCCAGCCTCAGCGTGACTCTCTCTCTCTGCCTGCACGGAACTCACTCAGCTGTTATCCCTCACTGTTATCGGTCAATTCAATCTGCAGCTCTTCACCGTCACAGAAGGATTCCCAGATCACACAAAACCGCAAGTTTTTTAAAGTGACTTTCAACTTTACTTAGTGCACAACTAATTAATATACAAAACCCCAAAAAAGGGGGAAAATTTTAGTAAGGTCAACCTGTTTGTCTGTTAAACAGATATCGATTACGAACATTTCCTTCCTGCATTTGAACAGTACTCATGTGGATACCCCACACAGGGTTATAGCGGGAGTGTTTAATTTACTCTCATTAAAGGGACAGTCTACCATAGAATGTTTATTGTTTTAAAAGATAGATAATCCCTTTATTACCCATTCCCCAGTTTTGCATAACCAACACAGTTATATTAATACACTTTTTACGTCTGTGATTACCTTGTATCTAGGAACCTTCTTCCAGCCCCCTGATCACATGACTGTGACTGTTTATTATCTATTGTCTTAAATTTAGCATTGTATTGTGCTAGATCTTAAATAACTTTCTGTGCCTGAACACAGTGTTATCTATATGGCCCACATGTACTTTCTGTCTGTTTGTGTTGAAAAGAGATTTAAAAAGCCTGTGATAAGAGGCAGCCCTCAAAGGCTTAGAAATTAGCATATGAGCCTAACCTATGTTTATTTTAAACTATGAATACCAAGAGAAAAAAACAAATTTGATGATAAAAGTAAATTGGAAAGTTGATTAAAAGTCCTATCTGAATAATGAAAGTTTAATTTATACTAGACTGTCCCTTTAAGTGACTTTGCATGCGTGGTGTCACTTCATTCATGCTTAACCGACAGCTTAACATAACATAACATAACATGACCAACTTGCTGCTTTCAACTTACTTTGCATGCTGTTACTGCTATTTTACTATATGAGATGAACTGTGACTCACGAACTGACCATCTTTTTGTTTATGGTAATCGCTATTCAGCAGTTACATTGGGATTACAAACTACATAACGTCTACTGATCAACTTGCTACTTGTTATTTGCTATTTTGCCCTGCATGCTGCAACTGCCGTTATATGATATCAATCGTAACGCATGAACCGATCATTGATACTTTTGTTTCTGATACAATTCATCAAGTATACATATTAAGATACATGATTGCAAGTTTTTCACCATCTAGCACAATTGAATGACATTTGGCATTTTAGTTAATGGCGTTTTGAGCATTAGGTATATGATTATTGGCCGGCTTAGTCACTTTTAGGGTTGTATGAGGGGCCCATGTGTTGTCTTTTATGTGTGTCTCTGTCTCTATATTTGTATATGTAATTATTTATTAATTATAACTGCATTCATATATAAACTTTTTTAACTTGCATACAAACCCTTGTGTTGTGTAATTTATTAAAGGAGGGTGCAATTTTCCTGCTCTTTTTGGACATACCTTATACCGGTATAGCCACTTTTCTACTTGATTGTTGTTAATATACAAAACCGCTAGTATTTAAAGAGACAGTATGAATTTCTCATTGCACATAATCTCTGCTACTCTAAAATGTGATACTATAAAATATCCATATATATTGTTCATGTTTTGGTTGACATACGGAATATAAGGAATTAACCCATCTAAGCTCAGGATATGTGGGACTTTCTTATAAATAACAAACACATCAGAAACTAAATTGACAAATACTTACTTAAGCCATTCTCCTTAAAGTCTCATTGCTTGATGGATTCATCCTCCAACATTTCACATACTTATATAATTATATGTGAATACATGGTTACACAGACCACTAACTGCTGGCAATTGTATTATTAACCCCTTTTTATCCATAAAGGGTTGATACCTGCCTCAGCTACAAAACCAAATTCATAACAAAGTTTCAGTCTAACCTGTTAGTTAGGTTATAGATATTGCAGCTAAACATTTCCGGCTAGATTACGAGTCTTGTGTTAGCCTTAAAAAGCAACGTTGAGGGGTCCCAACGCTGCTTTTTAACGCCCGCTGGTATTACAAGTCAGGCAGGTACAGGTGTACAACTCACTTTTTTCCCGCGATTTTAGCATACCGCAAATCCCCTTACGTCAATTGCGTATCCTATCTTTTAATGGGATTTGCATAACGGTATTACGATTGCTTGAAAAAGTGAGCGATACAGCCTCTCCTGTCAAGACTCCTACCGCATTTAAAAGTCAGTAGTTAAGAGTTTTATGGGCTAACGCTGTAACATAAAACTCTTAACTAAAGGGCTAAAAGTACACTAACACCCATAAACTACCTATTAACCCCTAAACCGAGGCCCCCCACATCGCAAACACTTAACTAAAATGTTTAACCCCTAATCTGCTGACCGAACATCGCCGCCACTTTAATAAATATATTAACCCCTAAACCGCCGCACTCCTGCCTCAAAAAAACACTAGTTAAATTTTAATAAACCCTAATCTGCCGTCCCTAACATTGCCGACACCTACCTACATTGATTAACCCCTAATCTGCCGCCCCCAACGTCACCGCTACTATATTAAATGTATTAACCCATAAATGTAAATCTAACCCTAACCCTAACACCCCCATAACTTAAATATAATTTTACAAAATATAAATAAAATTACTACAATTAATTAAATTATTCCTATTTAAAACTAAATACTTACCTATAAAATAAACCCTAAGCTATCTACAATAGAACTAATAGTTACATTGTATCTAGCTTAGGGTTTATTTTTATTTTACAGGCAACTTTGTATTTATTTTAACTAGGTAGACTAGTTATTAAATAGTTATTAACTATTTAATAACTACCTAGTTAAAATAACTACAAATTTACCTGTAAAATAAAACCTAACCTAAGTTACAATTACAACTAACACTACACTATAACTAAATTAATTACCTAAATTAACTACAGTTATTTACAATTAAATTAAATCAACTAAATTACGAGAAAAAAACCCCTAAATTACAGAAAATAAAAAAGAAATTACAATTTTTTAAACTAATTACACCTAATCTAATCCCCCTAATAAAATAAAAAGCCCCCAAAATAAAAAAAATCCCTACCCTATACTAAATTACAAATAGGCTGATTGGAACAGCCAATAGAATGCAAGCTCAATCCTATTGGCTGATTGGATCAGCCAATAGGATTGAACTTCAATTCTATTGGCTGATTGCATCAGCCAATAGGATTTTTCCTACCTTAATTCCGATTGGCTGATAGGATTCTATCAGCCAATCGGAATTGAAGGGACGCCATCTTGGATGACGCCACTTAAAGGAACCTTCATTCTTCAGTCGATGTTGCATGGAAGAGGATGCGCCGCGTCTGATGTATTCAAGATGGACCGGATGGAAGAAGATAGAAGATGCCGCCTGGATGAAGACTTCTGCCAGTCTGGATGTCCTCTTCTGGTCGGATCGGATGAAGACTTCTGGAGGTCCACTTGTGCCTGGCTGGGTGAAGACGTCTCAAGGTAGGGTGATCTTCAAGGGGGTAGTGTTAGGTTTTATTAAGGGGGGATTGGGTGGGTTTTAGAGTAGGGTTGGGTGTGTGGGTGGTGGGTTTTAATGTTGGGGGGGTATTGTATTTTTTACAGTAAAAGAGCTGATTACTTTGGGGCAATGCCCCGCAAAAAGCCATTTTAAGGGCTATTTGTAATTTAGTATAGGGTAGGGAATTTTTTATTTTGGGGAGCTTTTTTATTTTATTAGGGGGATTAGATTAGGTGTAATTGGTTTAAAAATTTGTAATTTCTTTTTTATTTTCTGTAATTTAGTGGGGGGGTCATAATTTAGTTTATTTAATTTAATTGCAATTAATTGTAGTTAGTTTAGGTAATTAATTTAATTATAGTGTAGTGTTAGGTGTAATTGTAACTTAGGTTAGGGTTTATTTTACAGGTAATTTTGTACTTATTTAACTAGGTAGTTATTAAATAGTTAATAACTATTTAATAACTATTGTACCTAGTTAAAATAAATACAAACTTGCCTGTAAAATAAAAATAAACCCTAAGATGGCTACAATGTAACTATTGCGTTAGGGGCTGCGTTAGGAGCTGAACACTGCTTTTTTGCAGCCAGCTCAGCCCCATTGTTTCCTATGGGGAAATCGTGCACGAGCATGTTCAGCCAGCTCACAGCTGACTTAAGTAACGCTGGTATTGAGGTGAGATGTGGAGCTAAATTTTGCTCAACGCTCACTTTTCTGAGGCTAACGCCGGCTTGCAGAAAACTCGTAATACCAGCGTTGTCTTAAGTGAGCGGGGAGAAAAAAAGGCTTGTTAGCACCGCACTCCATTACCGACAAAAACTTGTAATCTAGCCGTTCATATTTAAACATAATAAAAATACTGGTTCATTTAGACAGAATGCAATAGAATCCATTAAGATCCCACACACAGGTGGAGACAGGTTTCAATCACTTAATAGATAGGAGACTTACTGGATTTTTTAAGTTAAAGGGACAGTCAACACAAAAATTGTTAAGGGGTTAAAAAGATAGATAATGCCTTTACTACCTATTCCCCAGCTTTGCACAAAAAACATGGCTGTATTAACATACTTTATAACCTTTAAACCTCTAGATTTCTGTCTGTTTCTAAGTCCCTAAAGACAGCCCCATGATCACATGCTTTTGTTTTTGCTTTTCACATCAGGGGAAGCTAGTTCATGTGAGCCATATAGATAACATTGTGCTGACGCCCG
The DNA here is from genome assembly GCF_027579735.1 of Bombina bombina. NCBI lineage: Eukaryota > Metazoa > Chordata > Amphibia > Anura > Bombinatoridae > Bombina > Bombina bombina. The sequence continues at coordinate 1,285,582,823 of NC_069500.1, forward strand.
TGGATTCTAACAACACGGCACTAATTAGCTTAAATGCAGTCAATAGATAAAGTCATGTGATCAGGGGGCAGTCAGAAGATGCTTAGAAACAAGATAATCATAGAGGTAAAAAGTATTAATATAACCATGTTTTCTGTGCAAAACTGGGGAATGGGTAATAAAGGGATTATCTATCTTTTATAACAATAAAAAAAAAAAATAGTTGACTGTCCCTTTAAAAACATAAACCCCACTTGGTTATAATTCAGAGTTTAATATAATTATATAATTAACTACTGGGAATGAAAAAAATAAAGAAAGTATTGTGTGATCCTTATTTGTTTCTTGCACATAAATATTGAGTTTACCTGTACTATTGTATGTACTGTTTATTCAGTAAAGTTACATCCCAATTTGGTACACAAGGAGTTAAAAGGCAAATTGCACATGTGTGACTGATCAGTGTATTAGAATTGTAAGCTATTTATTTGACTTCATAGACTGATGGTGTTAGGTCTATGAATACGGCATTGTGCTCAGCCGAAATGCGTTAGCCTGTATCTATCTATGTATATTTTTTTACTTTTTGATTGTTGGATGTATTTAGCCTTTTAACACTATTAAATAACGTTTTTGAGGATTTTATTTTATTTTTCTGCAGTTTGGGTACTTTATTTGTTGCTGTTTTCAGTGTTGTGCCCTTTCATTATTATTTTGCTCTGATAGACATTCAATGTATCACAGAAATAATTTTTTAAGGAGTTCTACCCTGAAGCTCACCACCAGATTCTGGCCAGTTAGTGACCTATAAGGATTGGAGATGAAAAGTGCTGACATAAAGTGTGTCACAGGGAAAATGTCAGGAGAAAAAGTGTCATATAGACATATGGCAGATATAGGGCCACAGTATAATTTCCCAATAAAAATATGCCACCGTGAAATGTGCCAGTTAAAGGGTTCTGTACCCAAATATGTCACAATGAAATGAGACTAATAATCTGTGTATATGATGGTTAAATGCAGAAATGTGGTAACATGAATATTACTTCGCTCATCACGTATTTTTTCTATTGTGACATAATATTTAAGAACTATAGTTGTGTGTTGCGTGTTTTCTCTATAAGTTGCTTTCTTTATTAAATTATTTGTTGCTGTAATATTTCCAAACATTTCCTATGTTCACATTCCTAAAATAAATTCCTTAAAACAGAAAAACATTTTTTCATACCAATTTGTTACAGTCTGGGGTAAACATGATTGCCAAGTAATAGTTATATGTTGCTATTTGACAAATTAAGGCAAACATATAATAATAATGTAGGGGTTGAAAAACAATGCCTTAAAACCATCTCTTTAAAATAATAATTCAAACAAATTACAAATTAGCTGTATTGACTCTTATCCTTCCTCTTTATTGCTGCTAAAATAAAGTAGAACCACATTAGTTTTAATAATGTGTAGTTTAGATATAGGGTGTTCTATATTTTTACGTGGACCGGCAGAAGTTTCATAGTTAAAAAATATACCCTTTGAACTATACAGTTGGTTGACGCAGTATTTTCCGCTCTGGTTACTGTACTATTGGCATCTTTATTATATTTTATTTTATTAATGAGGTGTGATGAACCTGCAGTTTGAATGCATTATCTCAATTTCCCATATAAATATCTACTTAGCATATTTTTCAGCGGTGATAACGGCACCATTAATTCTGAAACTGCAATTATTAATATTACAGAAGATATTATAGCCTACTGGGTTCACTTGATTGTCGCTATAGCAAGCAGCGCTCTGCAAAGTGCGAATAATTGGTGGCTTGGCAGGTCTCATTGAATTATGTTCTTTGTTTACTTAAGAAATTGTCTTCATCCTGTCTTAAATACTTCTGAAGAGTATTTATTTTTTTGTTGATTAATAGAAAGCATTTTTATTTTATTTTAAAATAGGATGAGTATTAGCAAAGAAAAAAAATCTGACTATGAATCTCACTGCCATCTAACCAGGTAAATAAAATATTTAATTCTATAATTAAACAAAACATAATGACCTTACTTACAGAGACAGTCTACTTGAAATGTGTTATTGTTTAAAAACATAGAGAATCCCTTTATTACACATTCCCCAGTTTTTCATAACCAACATTGTTATAGTAATATACTTTTTACCTCTGCCTGTGATTACCTTGTAGACTGCCCCCTTATTTCAGTTCTTTTGACAGACTTGCATTTTAGCCAATCAGTGCTGACTCAAAAATAATGCCACAGGAGTTAGTACAATGTTATCTATATGACACACGTGAACTACCGCTGTCTAACTGTGAAGAAATGTCAAAATGCACTGAGATAAGAGGTGGCCATCAACGGCAAAGAGGTCAGTTTATGAGTCTACCTGGGTTTAGCTTTCCACAAAAAAAACCAAGAGAACAAAGAATATATGATGATAAAAGTAAATTGGAAAGTTATTTAAAATCTAAATCATGAATGTTTAATTTTGACTTAACTGTTAAAGGGCCATTATAGTAACAAAATGACATGCTCTAATCCGTTAGAACATGTAATTTTAAGACTATCAAACCTAGACCACCAGCAAAGGGGTTAAACAGACAGTATAAATACTGCTGTGGACTTGCAGAGCACTGCTGGTCCCGAGCAGAAAACACTGCTGATGCAATCAGCAGTGCTAGTTGCACAACTCAGATGGGGAACTAGAGCTGCTGATTGGATCAACAGCATTTTCCGCTCAAGGCCAGCAGTGCTCTGTGAGTCCCAAGAAGTATTTCTACTCCCTTTGCGGGCGTTAAAAACACACAATAGTCTGGGGTCAATAGTCTTAAAATTACCTACAATTAACAGATTAGAGCATGTAGTTTTTTGACTATAATATCCCTTTAAAATTTGATAAGTGCTTATTTTTCAGGAAAAACACCATAGGCAGATCATAAAACTGGAAGGGGATTTGGACTAGAGCCCATTCTTAAAGAAACAAAAAAAAAATTATGATAAACTCTAGTGACAGATGTTTCTTCATAATGTCTCCATGTTAGTGACTGGGCACGCTTAAACCAGTATTACTTAAATGGACATTAAACTAAAATACTTATTTGTGCAGAAATTGTTTAATTTTTCATAGTGATACAAAAAAAAACTTTATAATGTACATTATTTATTTTATGTTTTTACTGTACTTTAAATCTAAAATTGTACAGAGTATTCCCTAGAATCCAGAACACTGACACTCTGCATGCTGCATGGTGATTGGTTGATGTGTGCAGGCACTCATATCTGTCCCTAATTGGCCTCCGTATAAGAGATAAGATAAAGAAAACTCAAGAGGCTTTTCATATTTTGCATAATATAATATAGCCTTTTGACAACTTTCCAAAATATGCTTTTCATGGTATATAAGCATTTTTAACATAATTAATTAATTGCACAAACACTAAATTGAAGATTTCGGAGAGAAACATTCAAATAGATAAAAGTATTTTCATAAAAATATCATTTAGTACTGCAGATCAATAACATGGTGTTAAATGTATCTATTATTAAATAACTACAAATGCATAATAATATTTTTGCTCTAATTTCAAATAAATAATTAACTTAAAATGAATAAATCATCAACATGCAGCAATATTCATTTTAAGTATATGACATGAATCTTGCATGCTAAAAAGGTAAATGAATGATAATTCTTAAATTAATGACACAGCCTTATGATTTTATCATGTAGTTAAGCAATATTATTTTTAGAGACAAACTATTATATTCCAAAATGTGTATGTGCTTAAAGGGACAGTTTACTCAAAAATGTTCTCCCCTTTAATTTGTTGTATTTCCTTTACCCTTATATTGGCATTTGAAATAGTTGATTTAGCCGGTGGTATCCCCACATATTCTCAAAGTTTCTGGCCTTAGGTCCAAGCTATAAGTAATTCCAAGCTATAGATAAGCTGTGTAAAAACAATCAGCAGAAGAAATTATACTCCCAGTCAGGTATAGAAGAGATAAGGTAATAAAATGTTAATTTTCCATTGTTCTCTCCAAGTATTGGTTTTTGGTTTGGTACAGATATAAGATAAAGAAGCATGTGTATGTACATAATGATATAGAGTAATGAGATCTGATAATACCTACAAGCTCAACCCATTTTATTAGGTTGTGTCATCAAAACACAAAATCAGCTATTTCATATACTCAAATAAACATTAAAAACCACATTTTGTACATTTTATACTCTGCAGTTGGTAAACTGTCTTGTATTTCTTACGAGAAATGGGTGACAAGTTCTTGAATAGGGCCTATCCTAAAGCTCTTATAGAGAAAGAAATTGCAGCAGTCAGTGAGATTGACAGGGGTTCTTTGCTATCCAGTAAAAAAGGTAAAGAGAGGACCAAGAGTGACCGATTGGTTCTAGTCTTCAAGTACAGCAAAAATAGTAAAGATATTAAAAATATGGCTCTCAGACATTGGCATATTTTGAAAAACTGTAATTCCAATATCAATAGTTTTCAACAAACCCCAATGATGGCTTATAAAAGAAATAGCGATCTAAAGGATATGTTAGTACAGACTGATATAGGCAGCAGTAAAGTATCAACTCAGAGTTTCATAACAGAAAAAAACTTGGGTTGTTATTCCTGTTTAGGCTGTAACAGCTGTAACTCTATGATTAAAGGAGCCACGTTTGTTCACCCCAGGTCTGGCAAAGTATACAAGATGAGGGAATATTATACTTACAATTCCACCTATGTCATATACCTAATAAAATGCCCATGTTCAAAGATTTATATTGAGGAGACCACAAGGAGGGCTGGTGACCATATTAGGGAACACAAATTGAGCATTAGGTGTGGGGATAAGGATGCCCCTGTATCATCCCATTTTTTAGAAGCTAAACATTCAATTAGTCAAATGAGGTGGCAGGTAATTGATCAGATCAAAACACCCAGGAGGGGGGGTGACAGGGAATTACTATTAAAAAGAAGGGAGTTGTATTGGATTTCTATATTGAATGTCCTTAGACCTCATTGCAAGAACAAGGAGTATGACATGTCTGTTTACATTTGAGCATCTGTATGTGTATTCTGTGATTCACTGATTGATAATGTGTTATGTTTACAAGGTTCCACTAGATGGTGCAATCTGTATTTTGCACATGTATTGTGTACAGTGTACAGTGTGTAAGTGTTTTAGGTAATTAAGGAACTTGATGGTTCTAGTGTGCTATATAAGTGTATGTAATGATAATTGAATCTTATAGCATGAGTAAGGGTTGAGAGTCTGAAACGTTGCTACCTGTTGGACTCAAACTTTGAAATAAAGTGAGGTGAACTTCATTGGGCTGTGGAGCTTTGTGTTATTTTATAAGTATCGACAGGCTCAAGAGGGGATAACTCCTACTACAGTGCAACATCATTGTGGAGAAAAGAAGGCGGCCGAAGACTCTTCAAGATTGGCTATGCGATAACTGCGTCATAAAAGGTACGCTCCAGAGGCCTGAATAGAACTAGCTGCTACATCACTGGTGTCTTCACAACTCGTAAAAGTGAGAAACAAAAGTCGGATCGGAATCACAAGCAGCTTTTAATGACAGAGTGCAACAAGAACTCAAGGTAGGCCACAGCAACAACCCACATTAACACAAAATGGCGCCGACCACTGAAAAAACAGCCCCTTCTCCCGGCACCCACAAAAACACTTAGCTATCCCCTAATATCCAATGCATGGCAACAATAATTTGCCGATAAATGTGGGTGACTACCTCAGCAGCACAAAGAGGTTAGGAAGGTGATAGATCATAAATTATTTAATAAGCTATCTCTATAAAGGGGGACTGACAATCAGTAATAACTTCTTACATAGAGGTCAAAATAACACTAGAAGGTTGATAATCGCAGAGGTGATTGGGAGACGAATATTACAAGAGAGAGCTGATCTTTTATTAACTAGAAAAAGAGTTATATGATATATATACACAAGTAAACTGGTGAGAGATCTGAGGTCTGGGTGTAGTTGAATACAACCAAGGTACATTTTTTCTTTTTTTTCTGTTAACCACAGTCACCCAAACAAAGTTACCGATTGAGGGACATATGGCTCTGCGAAAATTAGTAATTGAGCCTCACACTCAAAGGACATTTAGGTACTAAAAAAGAGGCTTGTCCAGATTGCCTATTTTAGCCCTAACAGAAGAGGGAAACATCAAGCCCTTGGTTTTGGCCTATAAATCATTTTTGTCATAACAACCATTACCTCAAAGATAGGATACAGTTGAAAGCTCTATACATTCCTCTAGGCACAAAACAAAAGGTGACAAACACTCCAAGCTATCTAATATGACCACTTTCTTTAAAACTTCTCAAACTCCCAAGGCAGCAAACATTGCTAACACAGAATCAAAGGAGCAAGTAGAGCAAGAAGTGGATACAATACATATAGAAGAAGATCAAACACCAGTCACAAGAGTTGACTTGAAAACTCTGGTTTCCAAGCAGGACATTGCAGCCAACTTCGAAAAGTTGTGGAACAAAATCGACAATATGCATACAGCAGTAACCATTAATCTTTCCTAGATAAAAACAGAAATTGATGACATGGGAGGTCGGATTGACTCCCTTGAAGAGCATAATGACACCTTAATAGAAGATCTAAATGATGTATCTCAGACTGTTATTTTACAACAACAACAACAACTTACAGAAATGCAAGAGAAACTTGAAGATCTGGAAAATAGGAGTAGGATGAATAATATCAGACTGAAAGGAGTACCCAAATCTATCCCCAATAAAGACCTCTTCTCCTATGTAGCTCAATTATTCCACCATATGACAGAAGACATGGAAAATAACACCTTAGGGATTGAGAGAGCCCACAGAGCTATTAAACCAAACCCAAAGAGGGAACACCTCCCAGAGATGTGATCATAAAAATGGTCCTATTTCAGGACAAAGAAAAGATACTCCAAGCTGCAAGAAACAATCCTACGCTTAAATTTCAAGGCAACGTTATCCAATTTTTCCAAGACCTCAGCCTCAGAACCTTACAGAGTAGAAGCTCCCTAAGACCTCTAACAACGCAATTACGACAACATCAGATCCCATATAAATGGAGCTTTCCATTCACCTTTTACATCAACAAAAACTCCAAAACAGTAACCATTAGAGAACCATTCCAGAGGTATGTAAAGGCCCCAACAATATCAACATCGTCTCCTAGACCAACCTCTCTTGACTCCCAAAGACAAAAGACCAGAGAACTATGATCATTGCAAAATCCATGATAGCTCCACAAGCTTTTTTTGTGAACTTATGACCAAAGAATGAGACATTCATGAAGTTACACTTCATCACTGGTTTCCTTTTATTGTTTTGATCTTTTTAAAGTTACCCTGTTTGTTAAAAAGGTAGATATCTTGGGGTTTTTTTTTTTTTTTTTGGTTTATTTTAAACCGACTTTATTGGAAAAATATGCCTGATACAATATGGGAGACACAGCTCCTTATAATAATCCAACATTGTCAGTAAAGATCTTTTTAAACTTTATAAACAACAATAACATCAAAGAAAAAGGTGACCTCCATATACTCATAGGTTTTATGTCATTTTGTTAACCTGGGGAGGTTAAGGAGGAAGGGAAAAAAAAGAAAAAAGGAGAAGAAGAAAGGAAGATAGATGTAACCAAACTATGTACGCACCTGTTTAATATCTGTAATTTTGTCAAGACCACACTCCCAACTAGGAGTGAAAGTTGAATGTACCCTCTTGCTAAGTTTAAAAAATTAGTGTTGTGATTTGAGTTAAGTCTGGCGTCTTTCAGGACACTGAAGTGGCATATCTGTGTTTCTCATAAAGTAACACCTTGCTGCTATTTAGTCTGTCTGAGATAATGTTCCCAAGTGGCTAGAATTTCCGCATAAGTATCCATTTTATCATTGATCATATAATAGTATTCCTCTAGCTCTATGAATTCGGATACCCGCCACACCCACATCTCCACAGTAGGAGTGTATTTGCTCTTCCAATTTTTGGCTATTAAGTATTTCACACTATTTGTAATAATGTAGAACAGCTTATAATAAGGTTTATGCTTGATTTTAGGCGGGTTGCCTAGCAACCAAATTAGTGGGTCCATACTGAATGTAGCTTCTAATATTTTTTCTATCTCAGTGATAACGGTCCTCCAGAAATTTTGGATTACATTGCACCACCACCACATGCATGCCATATCACTGCCTCTGTGACCACACCGCCAACAATGGTCTGATCTGAGGTGGAACAGTCGGTGGAGTTTCCGGGGAGTATGGTACCATCTATGTAACAACTTTAGATTAATTTCCACTAATGAAAGGGAGACAGATGATTTTATTATATTTTGGAAAATAGTAGTTTTTGTTTGTGGAAGGATTATAATACCTAGGTCTTCCTCCTATCTCTCCATAAATGGTGGGACGTATCCTGGTGGGTTAACAGTTAACATTTTATATATCTTGGCAAGTGTATGTGAGAGGGGGGGTGTACGAACACACAGGAGTTCAAAATTTGTAAGTGGTCGCAGCATATTTCTATGTTGTTCGTGTCTGTTAATATATTGGTGTACACGGTGATAATTATACCAGTTCTGAAAATAACTTAACCCCCTATCTACCAGTTCCGATTGAGGGAGAAGTTTCTCTCCACTCATCAACATATGTATATTAAGGTCACGCGTGTTACTCTCTAGCAAGATATCTGTGCTATTCCGTCCCAGTGAAAATTGGTCGTTATCTATAAGAGAGGTTAAAGGGGACAGCTTAGATGATATATAATTATTGTGGGCCAAGAGGTGTTCCCATATAATATATGTTTCTACCACTAAAGGAGAGCTATAGCTCAGTCTGGCTTTACGTTTCCCCATGTTCCAACACAATCGTCCCAGGTGTGAAACGCCTGAGACTAAATGTTCTAGGTGTACCCACCTTTTGTGTTGAAGGTGTATGTGCCAGTCAACTATTCTTTGTAAAAAGATGGCTTGTCTATATAGGGAGATGTTAGGGATCCCCAAGCCTCCCTGGAGTCTGGGGGATTGCATGATGATATCTTGGGTTTTATACTAGTAGAGTACCAGTAAAGGGACTTCGGCAATATGACCCATGACACATTATTGTATAGCTACTACCCCATTACCAGACACTTCATAAGATGTTAACTATATGTTGCTGTAGTGACACCCCCCACTTTTTCAATGTTTCATACTATGTTAAAGAGAAAATCCAATATTTGGGATTCTAGGTTTTCTTATTGATTTTGTTTGAAATGTATGTTACTATGTTTATTATTTATTCTGTTCAAAGATTTCAAGACTCAGGGATGCTCACCACAAAATGAGAATAACAAGCCATATTGTACTATGCACGATTTTCTCATGCTAAGAAACAAAATTAAACAATTAGACTATTCAAAGATTCCACACCAAATCAGAAATGACGGCTAACTTACACATACTTCATTTGAAGCACACATGATTCGGTTATTCTCTCCCCTCTCTATACGTGTTTCAGTCATATACCGCCCCCCTGGTTCCCCAACTCAATTTTTAGATCACTTTGTTGCCTGGCTTCCTTATTTCCTTTCCTCAGACACCCCTGCCCTCATTCTTGGCAACTTTAACATCCCTCTTGACAATCCCACTGCCTCCTCTGCAAAACAACTTCTTCAACTCACTTCCTCTTCTGGCCTGTCACAATGGACTGACTCTCCCACTCACAAAGATGGTCATTCCCTTGACCTGATTTTCACCTATCGATGCATCTCAAATTTAACAAACTCCCCTTTTACTCTCTCTGACCACCATCTCCTAACTTGCAGCATCACTTCCCTACCTACAACTCCCCCTCCCTCTACCCCTCACACCAAACTTCACAGAACCACTAAGTCATTAGATCTGCAACAGCTCGCTAGCTCTCTCAAACCTCTCCTCTCATCCATCACCTCCTTTTCCTGCCCTGACCAATCTATCTGCCACTATAACTCCACCCTTACATCGGTCATTGACAATCAGGCCCCTCCAACCATAGTTCTGAAACCACACTCTCATCCTCAGCCCTGGCATACTCCTCTGACACGGTACCTACGCAGATGTTCCCGTAATGCTGAGCAACACTGGAGGAAATCTCGGAGTTCAGCTGACTTTCTTCACTACAAGTTCATCCTGAACTCCTACTACTCTGCCCTTAATCTCTATAAGCAACAATACTTCTCTAATCTCATCTCTACTCTTTCCTCTAACCCAAAACGTCTGTTCTCCATGTTCAATACTCTTCTCCGCCCACCCCACCTCCTAATACAACCTCTCTCTCAGCTCAAGATTTTGCCAGCCACTTGAAAAACAAAATTGACTCCATCAGAAGTGAAATCAGCTCTCAACATACTACCAATCTCCCACTCCCTCAAAAGCTCACAATCATCCAAAACCCAAATATCCAAAAATGCAGCTCTTTTGCCCCTGTTAACGAGGATGAAGTTTCTGCCCTTATACTGTCCTCCCACCTCACTACCTGTCCCCTTGACCCCATCCCCTCACAGCTACTCCCCTCCCTCTCTGCTACCCTCACCCTCATACTCACACACATTTTCAACCTCTCCCTCAGCACTGGTATATTTCCCTCATCTCTAAAACATGCACTGGTCACACCTATCCTCAAAAAAACATCCCTCGATCCAACCTCCCCATCCAACTACCGCCCTATTTCCCTACTCCCTCTTGCCTCAAAGCTCCTAGAAAAGCTAGTATATGCACGTCTATCCCATTTCCTTACACTAAACTCTCTTCTTGACCCACTGCAATCTGGATTTTGTCCCCATCACTCTACAGAGACAGCAATTGTCAAGGTTACCAATGACCTACTTACAGCAAAATCCAAAGGCCACTTCTGTCTGCTTATCCTCCTTGACCTGTCTGCAGCCTTTGACACTGTTGACCACCCTCTTCTGCTCCAAACCCTCCAATCCTTCGGCATCTGCGACACAGTTCTCTCGTGGTTCTCTTCCTATCTGACTAACCGTACATTTAGTGTAGCCTTCTCCGGAGCATCCTCTGCCCCATTACCACTTTCTGTTGGGGTACCTCAAGGCTCTGTCCTCGGTCCCCTTCTCTTTTCAATCTACATGTCATCATTAGGTTCCTTAATAAAGTCCCATGGGTTTCAATATCATTTGTATGCCGATGACACCCAAATCTACCTCTCTGCACTAGACCTACCTCCTTCCTTACTAACCTGTGTCACTAACTGTCTTTCTCATATCTCATCTTGGATGTCCTCTCACTACCTTAAGCTAAAGCTCTCCAAAACTGAACGCCTTATTTTTCCCCTTTCTTACAATGTCTCCACCCCCATCATTACTCCTACCCCGCATGCCCGATGTTTTGGGGTCACACTTGACTCAGATCTTTCCTTCACTCCTCACATTCAGTCCTTGGCTAAAGCCTGCTGCTTCCACCTTAAAAACATCTCTAAAATTAGACATTTCCTTACACAAGATACAACTAAGATTTTAATCCACTCTCTCATCCATTCCCGCCTCAACTACTGCAACTCTGTCCTCTCTGGTCTACCTAGCTGCCGCATAGCTCCTTTACAATCCATTATGAATGCCTCTGCCAGGCTCATCTTCCTTACTCGTCAATCTTCATCTGCTGCGTCTCTCTGCCAATACCTCCACAGGCTTCCTCTTGCCTCTAGGATTAAACACAAAATCCTCACTCTGACATACAAAGCTCTCAACTGCACTGCTCCCCCCTACATTTCAGAACTTGTCTTCAGATACTCTCCCTCTCATCCCCTTTGATCAGCTCAGGATCTCCTCCTCTCCTTCTCTCTTGTTACTTCCTCACATTCCCGTTTACAGGACTTCTCCAGACTAGCCCCCATCTTGTGGAACTCCCTGCCTCGCTCCACAAGACTCTTCCCTAGTTTTAACAGCTTCAAGCGCTCCCTAAACTCTACTATTCAAGGATGCTTACAACCAACACTAACCTTTCCTAACTCCATTGCTTTAACCTTGAACCCCTTAGAATGTAAGTCTATGAGCCCAGCTGTTTGCAGATCGCCTTCATAAGAGCCGACTACAGTGGTGAAACTCTTGGCAGGGCCCTCTACCCACTTGATCCCTGCAAAAGCTATCCTGTATACCGACTATGTTCACAGCGCTGCGGAATCTGTTGACGCTCTACAAATACCTGATAATAATAATAATAATACTATCACATAATGTAAGAGGATTAGACACTGATGTCAAACGCCAAATGGCCATGACTCAGTCCACAACACTTAGAGCAAATCTATTATTACTTCAAGATACTCATTTCATTAAAACACAAATTCCTGATAAAGGAGGAGGGGTGGTAATTATGGACAGAGTCAATTACATAAATGAAGCTGATAGAATTTTAAATGATTCCAAAATATCTCATTAATAGGAGATGTTTTGTCAAATAAACCAAAAATGATATTTAGAAAGGCCAGAAACCTTAAACAGATACTGGCTCCTAGTGAACTAAAATTAAATAATATAAGTTTAGTTGAAAGGGGCCTGAAAGGAAAAAAAATTAGGTGTTTTTTTCCTTGCCACATATGTACTGTAGAGCCTGTAGATACAGTACCAGAAGCAAGACCATTGTTTTTCCAAGAACTGAAGAGACTTTTAACATTAAAGATACGATTAGATGTTCTCAAAAAGGAGTTGTATATATAATAAAATGTTCATGTAATCTGTTTTACATTGGTGAAACTACTAGAATCTTGAGGGATAGAATCAGAGAGCACCTCTGTAATATAGAAAAAGGTAACCTCGATACACATTTGTATAAACACTTTAGAGAAGCACACAATAACAACATCAAACATTTCCAATTCTGGGGTATATGTAAAGAAAGAGGAAACTGGAGAGGGGGCAAATTTGAAACCAAACTTTTGAGAAAAGAATCAGAAATGATATATAGATTTGATACCTTCTTTCTTAAAGGGTTAAATTCAGAACTTGTCCCCCTTTTTGGGAATCTAGTCTGATACACGATATTATCTCCTATATTCTATTAGTCTATATATATATATATATATATATATATATATATATACAAAATAAAACCATTCTCCTAATTTGAGATATCTATCATTATTTTGTCCTAGAGGTTTTGTATGTATAAGTCAGGAATACATTTGATATATATTATACATTACAAATTAACATTACACATAAAACAATAAACTATGCTGAAAAAGGAACAGGGTTAATTTAGTATTTTATCTTTTCCCTTTTTGGGAATAGGGTTTGCCTAACTAACAGCCAATAGAATACGAGGTCTAACAGCCAATAGAATACGAGGTCAATCCTATTGGCTGATTGCATCAGTCAATAGGATTTTTCCTACCTTAATTCCGATTGGCTGATAGAATTCTATCAGCCAATCGGAATTCAAGGGACGCCATCTTGGATGACGTCATTTAAAGGAACTGTCATTTGTCATTTAGTCGTCGGGATCGATGGATGCTCCGCGTCGGATGTCTTCAAGATGGGGCCGCTCCTCGTCGGATGGAAGAAGATAGAAGATGCCGTCTGGATGAAAGCCTTCTGCCGGTCTGGATGTCCTCTTCTGCCCGGATAGGATGAATACTTCTGACGGTCTGGAGGTCCACTTGTGCCCGGCTGGGTGAAGACGTCTCAAGGTAGGGTGATCTTCATGGGGTTAGTGTTAGTTTTTTTTAAGGGGGGTTTGGGTGGGTTTTAGATTAGGGTTGGGTGGTGGGTTTTAATGTTGGGGGGTTGTATTTCTTTTTTTACAGGTAAAAGAGCTGATTACTTTGGGGCAATGCCCCGCAAAAAAACCCTTTTAAGGGCTATTTGTAATTTAGTATAGGGTAGGGAATTTTATTATTTTGGGGGGATTTTTTATTGTATTAGGGGGCTTAGATTAGGTGTAATTAGTTTAAAATTCTTGTAATTTTTTTTTATTTTCTGTAATTTAGTGGGGGGGTTTGTACTTTAGTTAATTTTAGTTAATTTTATTTAATTGTAGGTAATTGTATTTAATTTATTTAATTTATTTAATTGTAGTATAGTGTTAGGTGTAATTGTAACTTAGGTTAGGATTTATTTTACAGGTAAATTTGTCTTTATTTTAGCTAGGTAGCTATTAAATAGTTAATAACTATTTAATAACTATATTACCTAGTTAAAATAAATACAAAGTTGCCTGTAAAATAAAAATAAACCCTAAAATAGCTACAATGTAATTATTAGTTATATTGTAGCTATCTTAGGGTTTATTTTACAGGTAAGTATTTAGTTTTAAATAGGAATAATTTAGTTAATAATAGTAATTTTATTTAGATTAATTTAAATAATATTTAAGTTAGGGGGGGTGTTAGGGTTAGGGTTAGACTTAGGTTTAGGGGTTAATAACGTTAATATAGTGGTGGCGGTGTAGGGGAGCAGGATAGGGGTTAATAAGTTTAATGTAAGGGGTGGCGGAGTCCGGGAGCGGCGGTTTAGGGGTTAAACATTTTATTTAGTTGCGGCGGGGTCCGGGAGTGGCAGTTTAGGGGTTAAACATTTTATTTAGTTGCGGCGGGGTCCGGCGGTTTAGGGGTTAAACATTTTATTTAGTTGCGGTGGGCTCTGGGAGCAGCGGTTTAGGGGTTAATATGTATAATGTAGGTGGCGACGGGGGCGGGCGGCAGTTTAGGGGTGTTTAGACTCGGCGTACATGTTAGGGTATTAGGTGCAGACACTTCCCATAGGAATCAATAGGATATCGGGCAGCAGCGAACATGAGCTTTCGCTGCTTTCAGGCTCCCATTGATTCCTATGGGATCCGTCGCCTCCAGGGCAGCGGATTGAAAACCAGGTACGCTGGGCCGGAATAGTGGTGAGTGTACCTGGTTGTTCTTTGATAACTACCAAAGGTAGTCAGATTGTGCCGAACTTGCGTTCGGAAAATCTGGAGTGACATAAGCATCGATCTGTGTCGGACTGAGTCTGGCGGATCGTATGTTACATCACTAAATTCTACTTTTGCCGGTCTGTAGGGCTTGATAACTATGGCGAATCAGCCTCGCCACAGATACGCTGTGGAATTCCAGCGTATTTGCGGTTGACGGCTTGATAAATAGAGGCCATTGTATGTTCTGCCAAGATTTGCTACATAGTGGCAACACCATATAACGCTGTAAAATTATTTTGTTTACCTATATGGAGACAAATATAGGAGTAACCCCTCTGAGGATGCGTTAGTGAAACGCTGCGTCAGGGGTCCTCTTTTTTTAATTGCCTCTCTTGTTGATAAAATAATGTAGAAGACTTTAGCATATAATTCTCTCAAAATAAGCACTTAGCGGTTTAGGCTCTTAACAGGCACAAACAGTAGTTTTTGTTACTTACCTTAGCTCTAATGATTTTTAACTGTTGGCGTATCTATAGAAAAATACGGTTAATGCTGAACTAATTTTAACTAGTAAGAGTACTAAGATCCTAGTTCAAACTTTTGTGAGCAACGCTTGTTATAATCATATTATAGTTAGAGGATCTGCTTAGTACAGCAGCAGTAAGCACAAGCTAACCTATCAGTTTAAAAGGTGTAAAACACATGGTTTACAATCATAAAGATATAAGGAATCCATGTTAAAGAAATGTGTTAATTTAACCACTACAGAGTGGATAGACCATATATGCACATGAATTTACCGGCTATCCTGCACCAATATATACTTTAATATATTTGATACATTATATCAGCTATTATAAGTTGACATTTGGTAACATTGGCACACGATTTAAGTATTGGCAATGAGATATATTATAAATGCTCACACTGCATAAGGCTGTTATCAGCTAAATTTAATAGAAGCATTTATTTGTTACACATATTGCAAGCTTTTTAAATCTCATTACCCATTATGATGTTCAATGGAAATTGCTGTATATAACTAGTTGCAGCATTCACAAGTGCAGATAATCTAAATTCAATATCAGCACATGTTTGGCAACCCACCTGGAGTTGTAGACATTCATTTATTTAGATTTAGGTCTAACAAGACTGATTGATATGCCAAAATAATATCAATAAATCAGCCCTGTACTGTAAGTTACTTACAATCAAATAATCTACAATACCTAGAGCGATATATATATATATATATACTACCAGTATTATCTTACAGTGTTCAGTTATCCTATGTAGGCATAAAAGGTGATAATCTATATTTACGCAGCAGATACTTAAATAAAGAGCTGTGCCATATATTTTTGTTCAAGAGTCGCTAAAGTTATGAGCCATAACCCAAGCAAACTGACAATAACAAATCACAGAGGTATATCATTATAGGTAATAACGCACAAATATTTCTAAGTGGTAATCTATGAGATTGGCCAGTCATAAGGCCACATAGACCCACAGTAGATTAATAGATATTTATATACCTATAATATAATCTGTGTCTCATCACTTTATTACTAAGTGCTCCACATATTTAGCATTGTGAATGCTGAACACTGAATAACCAACAGAGAGAGTGTTTTTAACATTTTCTAGGCTAGCATACACACATACTTTATGCTGTCTTTTTAATTTCATCAATAAAGGTTATATTTTATTTTTGTTATCTTAGTGTTCCAAGTTCCAGTAATCAACAGAACTAACCAACATAATACAGTAACAGTGTATAAAAGCATTTCTTTCTTTTTTTTTGGAACTGACTTGCTGACTCAGCAGGTACAGTCCAATTTTGTAAATATAGGAGTTATTCTAGAACTCTCAATTTTGGGATATAACGTCCAAGGATATCTAACATTATGAGGACTCTTTGGGACTCAACATCATGTTATTATACATTTTTATATAATTTTGTATTTTTATTTTTTTGGCTTCTTTAAGGTGGTATAACATATACATTCATTGCATTTTTACCTTATATTTGCAATTTTATATTGCTAATTTATATATATATATATATATATATATATATATATATATATATATATATATATATATATGTAAGGGAGACGTTCCTTTTTATGAATAACAGGAAACAGGAAACTGGATGCTGTTAAGTCAGACTACACTCAGGGCAAGGTGTATAAGTGGCTCACAGGTACAAGGGAGATTCAGCCTAGGAGAAGACAGCATGACAGGCGTGTACGCTTTGATACGGTGGATACAAGTGGGGCTGAGTCTACTGACACTGAGAGAACTCATAGGGTGAGACCATATACCCCACCAGGTACAGGTGACGCTTTTGATCAATATAATGCACAATCCACCCCTAGGCATTTTTTAGGGGTTTCAACACGCTCACAGAGAGCAGACATTCTAGACCCCATATCAGGCGGGACGGGCACCAAGACACAGACCTCCAAGAAGGGGGAGACGAAGGATGCAATAATTAACTTAAGCTCTCATGTTCTGACAGTAGGTGAAGTACAACTGCTCAATAAGGGACGGTCATTTGTTCCCAGTACGGTGACTACTGAGTATGAGCAGAAATTAGACATTCACAAACTTAACAGAACTTTAAAGCTTAAGGAGTTTTTTTAAGAACACTGTACCTGAAAATACCAAAACTTTGATTGAATGTAAGTGTCATATACAAAGCACATTTGAACCGGTAAACTGTAGCGCCAGTACTAAAACTTTCATTCGTATGGTCTCTCAGGACCTAGATAAGGAAAGGGAACACACTACATGGAAACATAATCTCACGCCAGTAGAAAGGAAGGCTATTAAAACGCTTCAAGATGACACCACCCTTACCATTAGACCAGCGGATAAGGGAGGGGCTATTGTCCTTCTTGATTATGACTTTTACAGAGAGGACATTGTGAGTCAACTCTCTGATACATCTACCTACATGGCTTTGAAAAGTGACCCAACAGGTACATATAAAAAACAATTGGATGATCTGATCAATATGGGCTGTGAAAAGGGTTTTATTTCAGAACACATAAAAAAGTTTTGTACTACTCTTTATCCCAAGATACCCATACTGTATACGATCCCAAAAGTGAATAAAGATGCCGAGAGACCTCCGGGTCGCCCTATTGTATCGGCAGTGAATTCCTTGTGCCAACCGGTGTTGCAGTATATTGATCTGCTATTACAGCCGATTGTTAAGGAAACACGATCCTTTCTGTTGGATACCAGCGAATTCATTAGATTGTTGGGGGCTGTTCACGTCCAGCCTGGTGATATCCTGGTCACCATGGACGTGAACAGCCTATATACAATCATTCCACACAGGGAGGGACTAGAAGCAGTTAAGGCACATCTCTTAAGTAACCCCCTGTATGAGGGACCTCCAGTTGAGTACCTATTAACACTTATTGATTTCTGTTTGAACAAGAATTATTTTAGATTTGAGGATAAATTCTTTCTACAGATAGCAGGTACAGCTATGGGGTCATCCATGGCCCCCTCCTACGCTTTTTGTCCCACTTTGAAAATCTTTACCTATGGGGTAAAAGTGATTCATCTATCACTTTCTACCATAGGTACATAGATGATATCTTTCTAATTTGGAGAGGGGGCATGGAGGACCTACATAACTGGTTCGAGTTGTTTAACAGTACACAGACTACGGTTCGGTTCAAGATTTCCGCCGATCTGCAGTCTATTAATTTTCTTGACCTCAAGGTGTACAAAACTACACAAGGCTTGGGGTGTACATTATTTAACAAACCTACTGACAGGAACTCCCTGCTGAGATCAGATAGCTGCCATCCCCCAGCACTATTGAAAGGTATACTGAAATCACAGTTAATCAGAACAGTGAGGAACAATTCAGACCCTAGTGTGGGAGCCTCTCAGTTGTCCGAAATGGGCGTAAAATTTTTCATCGGATGATGAATGAAGTGTCACAAGTCACACAGGCACAATTACTGGCAAAGGAACCTAGACATACCAATGATGAAAAATTGATATTGGCCACCACATTTTCCCCTAGTACCAGAAATGCTGGACTATTCCTAAGGACACATTGGCCTATTATTTCCACTGACCCAAAACTTCACTTCAGTAAACATCTCACACCCATGGTTGGCTACAGGAGGGGCACAAATTTGCGAGACTTATTGGTCAGGACTGACTCAAGGGCAAGCTACAAACCCAGGACACACATAAACATCAGAGGATCCTATCGATGCCTAGGGTGTTCTACCTGCAATGGGCTTATAAGTACCAAGACATTCCATCACCCACATACCAACAGGCAGTTTGGTATCCGACACTCGATCACCTGCACAACTACGTTTGTCATTTACTTATTGGTGTGTCCGTGTTCTCATTGTTATGTTGGCAAGACGACAGGCACCCTAAGGGAAAGAATGGCTAATCACCGCCATGCCATTCGGTCTGCTCTTAAGTCCGGGGATTCGGACCAACCAGTGGCGAGGCACTGTGCACAACACAAACATTCAGTGGCATCAATAAGATATACACTCATTGATCATGTACCCCCACTGGATCGGGGAGGTGATAGAAGTAAAATACTCCTACAAAGGGAGGCTCAGTGGATGTATCGACTGGGTACAGTGTACCCAGGTGGGCTTATCACCATTCCTGATTTCAAGGCTTTGATGTAATGTGGCTGCAAGGTGTGACACAATCTTAGGGTACGGTACCTAGACTACCATGACTCTGTGGGTCAAATGGTGGGTGTGCCCTGACATAGGGGACCTCCTAACCATGTTGGTGTACAGCACCAGGTATGGAAGGCTTTGGTATTTCTAATACCTGTGTGGAAGTCAGGTAGTGGTACCTCTGAGTTACCAGTTCTCTAACACACATAAGCCTATAAGTCATTACCCAACACCTGAGTTTGGATAGTAATCCACATTTCGAACATTAGGTCCTAAAATATCTAAAGAAGGGGGAGACACTACGCGAACAGGATCAATAAGGAGTACCTCAGCGGGAATGGCACTCTGGGTCGCTGTTTATCCATGGTATTACAGTATACATAAGGCATTTGAGCTACATGCCATCTGTATCCAAAATTAGAGGAGAAAGTGACCGCAAATACTGAAGAATACAGAGAAAAGAATAAAGAGCAAGCCAGTATGAAGAAAATCTGAGGGAGAAAGAGGATACCCCTAGTGATGTTCTTGGAAGTCTGTGTATGCGAATCTGGGACTGTTAGAGTTATATGATTCCACTTTGGGGTATTACAGCAGTGAATAGAAGGACCTTTATATCAATTGTTTTTAAATGTTTTTTTTGTTTTGTTTTTCAATATAGAATGTCTACAAGTACTCTGTGCGATTGACAGTGAAAGTGGTGTCAGTATGGGAGCGCTGGTGGTCTCATTATAGAAACAGATTATGCTTATAATATATGGCCCCCTTAGGATAAGGGGGTCGTAACAGTAGATATTCCCCTAAGATACAAGGGGGTACCATAGAGAGGTATGTCCTTTTGATTACCCAATTTGGTGAGCTGCATGGATTTGATCAGTCTGTGATAGTATGAAAATCACCAATACATGGTTTGAGCATAAATATAAATACAAATTACATACTAAGGGCAACACATCGCAGATAAATAATTAAATATGACACTCAGCACTTGGAATGTAAAATAAGAAAATCAAGATGTACGGTTGCCTTGTGTTCTCTACACACTGTATATATATAGAGGCTTGTACACCGCAGCGCATTACCTTGCTCCACTGCCAAGCAGATCTTAAGAGTAATTTATCTTTTATTTTATTCCTAGAGAACAGGTATATATGTGATCTAGCAGGTCGCAATACCTATGTCAGCACATTATGGTATGTATTTGAAGATCATTTGATTATTTTTTTCCCCGCATTAAGACAGGGGTATATTGTTTATTTGGTTGCCATGACGATGGGCGGCCGTTATGTAGAATATTCATTCTATATGTACACTTGTTCTGCACATTACTACTAAGTCCAATTGTATTAACAACACATCATATCACAAAAAAATGTCTTTGATGTTTGTTTTTCTTTGATGCCGAGTGATTACAATTTAGATTTTGACAACCGGAAGTGTGGTGGCGCACAGCTTCCGGCACATAGCGTAATTGGAACGCAGTATGCGGTCCAACACTGATGGTTTGGCGCCAGTGAGTGAAATTGTTTGAAGTGGTTTTGAGTGAGTATGTCACCATTTAAAAGATGTTCATGTTTTATTTTAATTATGCTGATGAAGGAGGCAAGACCTCCGAAAACGTTACAGGAATAAAGTAACTTGATTGTGAAAGTCCTGAGAGTGCATTTTTTCTGGATACTATTTTTTGCAAAGTTGCACCCAGGCTCTGAGGGCGAGATCTGGTGTTTTGGATACATATATATATATATATATATATATATATATATATATATATATATATATATATATATATATATATATATATATATATATATATATATATATATATATATATATATATATATATATATATATAGGAGACGTTCCTTTTTATGAATATTATTACCACTAAATATTTTGTTTTGAATAAATTCCAAATGCATGTTGTATGACACTTTTATTTTAAGTTTCCTTTAGTATAGAGTAAAATCTTTTGGCTATAAGTTCTGAATTAGTGTGTCTGTTACACCAAGCTACTAGCGCCATCCTTTGTATACATTATAAAATAAATTTAGACAAATGTGAAATGTTACCTATTGAAATTCCCCCTCACACACGTAAAGCAATTGAATTGAAAAGCGTCAAACATTCCCTAAAATATTTAGGAATTCAATTAACGGATCAACCCCAACAATTATATAAATTTCTATAAAAATGTAGGAGAAAAGTGGATATGCCAAAATATGGTATATCCAAAAGACCAGGGATAAAGCTCACTCACTATCTAAAATCCCACGGATGAGCTGCTAATCACCAATGCATCCACTGGCGCGTTTCGCTCTGATTACATTCACCACCCAGAAGAAACTCTTTGCCTTGGGCAATTGAAATGAGCCTTTAACTCTTCTCCCTAGCCGAAGAAAAGGTAAACCTTTAAAACCGGAGGAGTCGGCTGTTGTGCTGATGGCGGTCTGATGGCGGTCCGCATTGCTTGTACCGTGCTACTGTCTATAAGAGACTTCACAATTGGTCTATATGGAACTTTTATACTGAGCATTGCCTGTCTGCTTGGGGCACTTTTGCTAACAGCTTTTGTGAACTTTTAACATAAAACATCCAGTCTTTGCATCTAAATCTTCATCTATGCAGAACTGTTCACTGCTTATTGCTTATTGCTTATTGCATACTAACTTTCCATGCTGAATTGCTGATTTGCTTAATTACTTATCGTGCACCATATGAACTTTACCAGCCGACTAGCTTTGCTCTCTGTTTTATGTGAGGGGCCCATGTTTTGTATACATTTGTTTGTCTGTCTGTCTTCATGTGTGTGGCCATACTTTTGCCATATTAATGTTGGTATCTTTATATACGGTATATTTATGATCACATAAAATTGTAAATTTTTTCATATTTCCCCACTGTATCTGTTTCTGTAAAAAAAATTTAGATAGTGAGTGTGCTTTATCCCTGGGCTTTTGGATATACATTATTTTGGCATATCCACTTTTCTCCTACATTTTTATGCATATACATACTGTTTCCAGGCTGCACCTCCTTTGTATAAACATACATTATTATAGTTGAGCTAGCTACCTTCTTTATCCGTTTTGTTTAATTATATCAATTTAATTATATCCCGCTTTAAGAAGCAAAAAGATAAGACTTACAAAATGAAGAGGATATATAACTTCTCCTGGCTAGCATGCATGGCTGCATTTGACCATTTTCCCAATTTATCAAACATTTAACAGGTATGCTCACATCTATTCCGAAGCCGCATACCTAGTTTTCAATCCGCCACCCTTGAGGCCTCGAATTCCATAGAAATCAATGGGAGTCTAAAAACAGAAAGCTTATGTTCGATGCTATAAGACAATGAAGTATATTACATAATAAATGTAAATTAGAAACTCTATTACAATTGTATACCCTTTCTAAATCAAACAATATTATTGCTCCACATTTGCTAGTAGATATAGGGATACAAATGAAAAATACATTACGACTTATGGATTATGTTACAAATTTGTCTCTCATTACAAAACAAGGGGACAATATTATTTCTCCAAATTAGTTGAAAAGTTTTGCCCCAAACTTGTCCCACTAATAGATATAGAGATAAAAATGAAATAAATACACAAAATAATATAACTAACTTCCTTTTTATTTTTTGTGAAAAATCTATGTGCACCGTGTTTAAGCCATGTAATACAAGTCTTTCTGTCATTGATCACTCATCAGAACTTGTAAGTGCCATTTGTTACATTGTGTATTATACTTTGAAAGTATGTATATGTGAAATTAGTATTAAAGATAAACATTGATGCTGAAATATAAATATATATATATATATATATATATACAAATACACAAAATAACAAAAAAAAAGTTTTATTAAAGTGTACTTGAAATATGTAGTTCTTGAAAATGGTAACATTTTAACCCTTTTTTTTAGGTTTTTTTGCCACCTACATTTAAACCCTATTGTAAGTTACATTTCAGTGAATGACCTACAAAAATTATATATTGTTTTTTTTTCTCAGCAGGCCCAACAGATGTACAATGTAACGTTATTATATTCATAATTTATGGCATGTGACATAGCTGTGGCAAAAACTGTAAATAAATGTATAAGTTTAGCTTAGATTTTAGTAAATTATATTGAGAATGGGCCAGTGATCACTGCTGTTACTGTGTAATCAAACATATGAAATAGGGGCCCATATGGACTTTTTGGGGTTATAATATAGATTAGAGAGGCCCTCTTTTACACAGAAATAAAATCACTTTTTTTCTGATTAGCGTTACCCCTGTATGATGAAAAGGGCTCATCATGCTCCCACTGGCTACGATGTGCTTGTTGAGCATAGCAAGAGGTTGAATAATGTGTTTGTAGTTTTTGCATATTTTTATTATAAAGTTAAATCTATGTCCTAACCCAACTGGCACAGATCTTATTTTTGTTATTTTCACTAAAATTGCATTGCAGATTAAAACACCCAATTAAATGGACAGTAAACACCTCAACATTTTATATAAAATAAAACAACTTTGCAACATATTTTCATTATTTATGTTGACCCTTTTCAAGCAATTTATAATTAGCAGAACTTGAAATGCACCCTGCAGACTTCTCAAAGCTAACTCTGCTACATACAGTCAGGGCCGCCACTAGAAATTTTGGGGCCCCTGACTTAACCATTGATCAGCCCCCCCCCCTTGACATATGCAATTTTTGACCAAGTAACTAAAACGTATATGCACTTTATTCTTAAGTGTCTATTTAAACTTGGAAATGTTGTAAAGGTAGTAACATACAAACACACATACACACTCATACACTGAAACACACACACTCACACATAAGGATTCACATATAGACACTCTAGAAATACACTCAGACACAGACACCCAAACAGACACTCAGCACTTGTTTACATTGACCTGACAAGTAATGAGGTAAACTACAGTTTTGTAAAAAAAAAAAGGAGATTTAGAAAACAAAATATGGAATTCTGATTATCTTTTTGTAAAGGAAGATGCCAACTAAATGATGCCAACGGCATGCAGTGGCTGAAAGGAAGGGCCCTGAACTGTCTAAACAATCATTTAAAGGTTAAATGGTAGATTGGTGACTTCCGGAAAGGTCTCATTAGTCTCAAAGTCTGTAGAATGATGTGAATAATCAGTAGTAAGGTCAAAATGTCCTAAAAAGGAACAGAAAATGGACACACACACAAACTCAAACTTGCACATACACCCAACGAAACACCGACAGAGACAGCCTCAGAAGTCACACAAAGACATACACACACTCAGACACCCACAGAAAAAACACAAAGACATACAAACACACAGAGCGACAACCACATAAAACCCAGATAGATAGACATACATACACACACCCTCACTGAGACATCCACAGAAAACACACAAGGACATACACACACCCTCACAGAGACACCCACAGAAAACACACACCCTCACAGAGACATCCACAGAAATCACAGACAGACATACATACATACATACATACACACACACACACACACCCTCACAGAGATATCCAGAGAAAATAAATACACAAAGACAAACATACACACACCCTCACAGAGACCCCCATAGAAAAAGCTCAAAGACATATGCACACACCCTCACAGACATCCACAGAAAATGCACAAAGAGATACACATCCACCCTCAGAGAGAGACCCACACAAAAAAAAATACATACACACTCATATAGACACAAACCAAAGCACAAAGACAAAAACACAGACACCCACAGAAACACTCACAGGAGGAAACATTTATGCACCTTGCATCCCCTAAATCAACAGTGTGTGACATGCATGATAAAAAAAAAAATCCAAAAATTAAGAGATCACTTTTTAAAGAATCATATTTGTAAATGTGCAAACAAAAATAATTCTGTGAATTCAAAATTGTACAATAATGATCTGGGTAGATGGCTAGATGATGAAAAGTACTTTTAAAAAGGTTAATATATGTTTGATTTTTCCCCATTTTCCCCAACCAAGAGCACCACTTCAAATATAGTGTACAAATGTTCCCATCTGTCAGCTGTACTTATGGATTTTAAAAATGCTGTACTCTATATGGTCTTGGTGGAACCATAAGCTGTGGTACTCATACCACAAAATGCAGGATTTAGGCATGTTGGTATGTATTTCAAAATTAAGTTAGCTGTAGTGTAAACAGAACAGTTTTAAGTTAACCTGTCTCATTTAAAACACTGAGCAATCTTAGTCTGAGTATAAGATGTTATGCAGATGTAAACATCTTAGATAAAATGCCTCCTTGCATCTGGAAAGTCCTTGCATAAAGGGGCAGTAAACTGGAATGTAATATATATAGGAGGAAACATTTCCGCATGGTTTTAAATATAGAAATTCAACAGTATTGTCAAATAATCATAAATACACTGCTGCTAAAAATGTGTTTTTATGGACACCTGGCCCCACCATACAACTACTACCACACTGAAATTACAATCTGAAATTGCACAAAGAAATAAAAAAAAATTGCTAAGTAAGTCCTACCTCCTCTGCGAATTAAAGTGATCTGCCGTCTGACTCAGGCACACACTGTACAAACAAAGTGCCTAGTCTGTCTCACACTGTGCATAGTGGTTGAGTGCACACTCAGAAATCCTCTCAAATGCTAATACTTTACTCCTTGTAATAACATTTCCCATGCTCAATTAGCACTCTGCTGTAGTACCCACTGGTGGCTGCCAAAATTTAAAAAAAAAAAAAATTTTTTTTTAGTTCTTGCCTCATGGGGCCCCCCTGGCCCATGGGGCCCCTGACAGGAGTCACCCCTGTCACCCCCTGATGGCGGCTTTATCAGATAACAACTGCATAACAATATACTTTATACTAACGTTATGACTAGCCTTGTTATTTGTTGACTAAAGAGCAGATTGGCCCCTTCAAATAAGGAGACTGCTGGATGCAGTTTGGCTATTGATAAATAATTGCAGTAAAAAGGATGTTCATTTTGTTGGCATGTTATTTAAAGCAACACAACATAACTTACTTAGAAATACAAGTTGTTTTCTGTCCCTTTAAATCATATTTTATCAGGGCCACAGATTGCATTAAAGTACGCTTTATTAATATTGTTGTAGTGAATGCAAAAAAAGATTTAAAAAAAGGACTCACATTCCTTTAATATTTTTATAATGTTCATAATCTTTAGAATAATTTTCCAGTCCCCCAAAACCATATGGGAACCTGGAACCATTCAAAGGTCTGTACATATGTGAATACGAGCTCATTGCGAAGCTCAGGTGTGTTTGGGGTAAATGACAGATTTTGGTGTGTGAACCGCGCAGTAGCAGTGATTCTTCTACACACACAGAAAACTAGCATCAGACTGCAGTCATTTTTATTAGACATTACCAACATGTGCATCTTTTATTACAATTTTTATCACGTGTGTTTAGAATGTGCATCCAGTTTAACATGTTTAAAAGTGTGTTCCAAATATCCCAAAGTGTTGCCCAGGGTGATGCTGAAGAGCTACTGCATCATGTTATGATAAAAGGATACCAATTTAAATGAACATTACTCTTCATTCTTTTGTTTCTTCAAAGGACATAAAGAACAAAGATTTTAGGGGTATGTAGTATCTATTCCTCAAGTACTTCTGCATGCAGCTGTAACTACTACTCGGGTACTTCTGCATGGCTGCAATATATTGTATTGTTCTATTTATACTATTAATTTAGTCAAGGATCAATTGTTTTGTTAACTTGAATCCTTTTCATTACAAACAGAACCAGTTGTGTGAATGTACAATCATTTTATTTTCAGCAGTCTTATTCAACTATCGGCGATTTTCTTTCGCTTTTTGCTTTCCGGCTGAGGGCTAGATTACAAGTGGCATGCTTTTGCAATATTGCAGTAATTTGTGTGTATAACAAGTTGAAAGTAAATGCACACTGTAGAACGCAATCTAAATTTGCACTTGTTGGGTTAGTGCGAGTGAAGACTTTTCATAAATGGTTAGGGCTAAAATAAAAATAAAAATACAATAAATACCACAATTGTTTTTTTTAAATATTAAAAAAAAATTTTTTTTTATAAGGGTATATGGTATATCATAAGGTATGTCTAAATATGTGTGTGTATATATATATATAACAGAAGCAGAGCGCACTCCAGACCAATCTAAGTAAAGCCTTGGGTGCTGCAAAAGATCAAAACATATTCCAGGAGAAAAGCGCTCTACAAAGGTCTTAATTTGAATCCCACTTTAATGTGTAAACATTTTCAAGCCTCAAAAGCTCGTCATCAGACAGACAGAATATTCTGTCTGTCTGATGACGAGCTTTTGAGGCTCGAAAACGTTTACACATTAAAGTGGGATTCAAATTAAGACCTTTGGAGTGCACTATTCTCCTGGTATATATATCTATACTGTATGTATAAATGTGGATTTGTATTTATGTATGTGTGTGTGTGTGTGTGTATGTATATATATATATATATATATATATATATATATATATATATATATATATGTATGTGTATGTATATATATATATATATATATATATACAGTATATACACACACATATATATATATACTGTATATACATATATAAAACACATATATACACCTCTCCACATGGATATATCGTTTTGCAATATTAAAGCATGCTTATCCTGAGTTAGGATGTAGCAGTTTCCCTTGCTTCTCAGTGAAGGCACGTTATTTTTGCTTGTCTTTGGGTAAGTGCTACTTATCTTACCTAAGTAACCACCTCCCACCCCCCACCCCCCCCACACACACACACACACATAATATATCTCCTTGGTAAGGAGAGTTAACTACGCGGTTTGTCTTGCCTATACCGCAACCTAGCTACCTTTTTATAAGTTACTCTTATAGTAAAACATAGTTTTGACCTTGTTTTCCCTTCCTAGCCCAGCATGACGGTTTATCATCACGTACAAATTGAATCTTAGCTCTTGAACCTATTACCTCATACTTAAACATCATATTGCTCCTTGATGTATTCCTTAGATGCATATGTCAGGTTTGGTTTTGTATAATATGTTCTATATAAATCCGGAATACTTCATAGCAAAATGGGAAAAAGAGTCTAAAAATATGAGGCCGAATATATATATATATATACAGTATACATTAGGAGTCTTGGAGGTTTGCAGCTGCACTAAGCTTCCTGGTTCTGCCTCATTTGTGACCTGAAAGTGCTGCCCACTAACGAGCTTATGCCTGTTGTGTGGGGGACCCCTATATTTACAGGGAACATACAGTTCCCCATAGACCGCAATGTAAAGGCACTTTTCAGTGCCATTTTTTTTTTCTAAAACCCCACACCTGCCACTTTTAAATGCTACTTTTTTAAATAAAAAAAACTATAATACTTTTAAATTTGGGGCATTTTTTGAAAATTAACCACTTGTAATGTCTGGTTATTTATCGCCCGCCCTAAATGTTTAATTGTTTAGTTTTGCCTTTGTCTAATATAAGATTCACGTTACTGAAGAGAATATTGCTTTTATATAGATTTTTACAAAATCCTAAGCCAGAGCTTTCCAAACGTTTCATGTTTGTGACACACTTTTTAGACCTACATCATTTCGCGACACAGTAATTCAGGTGTACTAGCAAACAGGAGCTTAAACTAACTTGTTTTAAGAGATACAGACACATACATGAATTATATAATAACAAAATATATTTACAAGTAACAGTATGTATGTGCAAGAATTAAAAAAAAAGTTTAAAGGGACAGTCAAGTCCAAAAAAAACTTTCATGATTCAGATAGGGCATGTCATTTTAAACAACTTTCCAATTTACTTTTATCACCAATTTTGCTTTGTTTTCTTGGTATTCTTAGTTGAAAGCTAAACCTAGGAGGTTCATATGCTAATTTCTTAGA
This sequence comes from Bombina bombina, assembly GCF_027579735.1. Classification (NCBI taxonomy): domain Eukaryota; kingdom Metazoa; phylum Chordata; class Amphibia; order Anura; family Bombinatoridae; genus Bombina; species Bombina bombina. Next base: position 1,285,612,327 of record NC_069500.1, read on the forward strand.
CTTTGAAGGCCGCCTCTAATCTAAATGCATTTTGATAGTTTTTCACCACTAGAGGGAATTAGTTCACGTGTTTCATATAGAAAACATTGAGCTCATGCACATGAATTTACCATGGAGACAGCTCTGATTGGCTAAAATGTAAGTCTGTCAAAAGAACTGAAATAAGGGGGCAGTCTGCTGAGGCTTAGATACAAGGTAATTACAGAGGTAAAGCGTGTATAATTATAACTGTGTTGGTTATGCAAAACTGGGAAATTGGTAATTAAGGGATTATCTATCTTTTAAAACAACAAAAATTCTGGTGTTGACTGTCCCTTTAATAACACCAATAGCTACTTACTATTTTAATAGGATGTATGAGGTTGATGGGATGAACACAATTTCTGAATATTTAGTAGAATATTAGATAAAGTCACTTGCATTTCATCAAGCATTTTTCAGCTTCCACTTCCTATCCATATATCAAGAGCAGGAGCAGCAATGCACTACTGGGAGCTAGCTGCAAAAAAAACCACTGACTTCTGACTTCAGCTCAGCGTTTAAGCTTCCACCCTAGTCTGACTGACTACTTCCTGTGCAGAAAACACACTGCTATCTCACTCACTGACTACACATGCAGTCACGAGCAGATTAAGGAGACTACACGTGCAGTCAGGAGCCAATGTGCCACCAATGGGAATAGTTTCAGTTCCCACTGAGCTGCACCAATTGGTTAAGATGATCTGTGACTCACTAGGTATCAATTATGTGTCAACCACGTGATATCCATAGCAGGCAGGCGGAAAGTCGGAAACCAAAAAAAAAATGTAAAAAAAATTTAAATTCAAAAAAATTTGTGCTGAAGCAGGGACACACCTACACACTGCTGCCAGAACACTAATGTGTCACAACACACAGTTTGGAAAGCACTGTCCTAAGCATTAGTCCCTGCTTTTCAATAAAAGATACCGAGTGTACAAAGAAAAATTTATACTAGAAGTAAAGAAAGTTGTTTAAAATTGTATACTCTATCTGAATCATGAAAGAAAAAACTTTTGGGTTCCATATCCCTTTAAATCCAATAGGCAACAGAGCAAATAAAACACCTGGAAGCATAAAATTGTTTGCCCATGCAAAGAGAAACATTGAGAACATGAGTGCTTATGATTTAGCTTTAGGCAGCCACAACACCTTAGCAGTAACCCTGTTGAAACTAATCTTTATGTATCTTCAAGCCCAAAAGCTAATGGTTAAACACAGTACAATGGTATACAGTTTAGGGACTGCTTAGACCAACAGCTGCAGGTTATAAGTGATAAAGTAAACCCTATAACACATGTATGTGCTGCATATAAATGGTTACCACGGTAGGCTGTCCACCGCATCCAGTCTCTGAAGATGTAAAGGTTCCACATGTGTCTTTACATTAGACTCTAATGTCACAGCAAAAATCTGCTAGTTCTGCATAAGTAGAACTGGCGTTACAACCTGCTAACAACTACATAATAAAGACACAGAAGCATTGGTGGACTCTGGCAGTGCTCTGACCTTGGTGTCAGGAGTCTTCTTAACTAAGAAAACATAAAAAATGGGGGTGTTGTGTACCCATGGGTGCACTATACAATATTCCACTGCTAAAATAGAGGTTTTTATTATGGGTTGAGAAGTACAAATCTCAGCAATGGTTGTACCTCGGTTGCTATATCCTTTGGTCATAGGACATTTTCCTGAGTTTTATTCCCTAATTCATTCTCAATTGTCCCCAAAACAGGAAAGACCAAAAAGTGATTCAGAGGACAAAAGCGCCCATGACATTTTTTCCTTCACCTAACCTGAGTTGTTTGTAACCCATCCAAAAAGGGGTAAAACCAAAGGGGAATGCCGGCATTGCAGGTATAAATTTAATAAAGCTTTATCTGAGGTTTTGTTAAATGAAAGGGGAAAACATTCTAGCAAAGGTGTACAACCCAGAGATATTAGAAGAAAATCAACAATCTGTAACTGATAAAGAAAGGGTGTTTAGTCAAAGTAACCCCTGTATTTTGGATACTTCTAGTGTTAGCTTTGTGCGTGATCAGGCAAATGATCCATTATTGCAAAATGCAAGGAGTAGAGTGATAGAAGTAAATGAAGTACTAGTGGAGGGCCAAATGAAGAGTTTGCATCCCTATTTCATCCTCAAGAATGACCTTCTGTACAGAGTAACCTCAGAAGAGGTTCAGGAGATTGAGCAGCTTATACTAAGAAGGTACTATCTTTTGCCCATTTGCATGTTTTGGGGGTGACACTTGGGGGTGGATAAAACACAGGAAAGGGTCCTAAGAAGATTATTTTGGTCTGGGGTGTATGAGGAAATAAAGTGATATTGTGTCTCTTGTCATGAATGCCAGTTGTTATACCCAAAGCCAAAACTAAGGGCCACATTAATACCGCTCTAATTGTTGATGTTCCTGTTGAAAGGATAGGCAAGGACCTGGTAGGTCCATTGGAGAAATCAGTCTAAGGTCACCAATATATTTTGGTTATCCTAGACTACGCTACTTGATATACTGAGGCCATTAGTAGAAAAATGTAATTACACCCTTAAGTCAATGTTAAGGAAGGTTGTTAGCAGGGATGGTAAGGATCGGGACATACTTCTTCCCTATTTGTTGTTTGCAGTCTGTGAGATTGCTCAAAGTTTAACAGGCTTCTCCCCATTTGTACTTTTATATGGCAGGCATCCTAGTGGTATGTTAGACATACTAAAAGAAACTTGGGAAGAACAAGGGGTTCTAGAAAATAACATGCTAAAGCACATAGAGCAGATACAGGGACGCATGGCTTATGTTGTTCCCCTTGTCCACCAGCATATAGAGAAAGCTCAGGGTACTCAAAGACTTAACTATGACCAGAGTGCTACACAGAGACAGTTTCAGGCAGGTGACCGAGTAATGGTTTTCCCAACAGCTAAGAGTAAGCTTCTGACTCATTGACAGGGTCCCTATGAAATTATAGAAAAATTAAGCCCTGTGAATAACAAAGTTAGACAACCTGAGCGCTGCTGGAAAGAGCACATCTTTCATATAAATTTTCTGAAATTAAGGTAAAATCATATAGAATACCTGAAGCAAGAAGGGAAGCTGTAAAACAGAAGTTAAAATAATGCTTGAGCTTGGGGTGATCGAGGAATCTCACAGTAAATGGTCTAGCCCAATTGTGTTAGTACCCAAACCTGATGGTTCTATTAGGTTCTGCAATGATTTCAAAAAATTAAATGACATTTTAAAGTTTGATGCCTACCCTATGGTAGATGTGCTTATAGAAAGACTAGCTATGGCCAGATTTCTCTCTACTGTGGACCTCACTAAAGGTTTTCTGATCACTTTAGAGAGAAAATAGCTTTTGCTACTCCAGATGGCTTTTTTCCCTACAAGGTGATGCCTTTCAGCCTGCATGGGGCTCCAGCAAAATTTTGACAGTTGATGAATAAGTTACTCAGAACTTATGCACAATATGCTGCTGCATATTTGGATGACATCAGTATTCACAGTTCAGATTGGGATTCTCATCTACAAAAAGTACAGGCTGTAATAGAAACATTTTGAAAGGCTGGGTTAGCAGCCAATCCATCTAAGTGTACAATTGGCTTGACTGAAGCGAAATACTTAGGTTATATTATTGGTAGGGGAGTTGTGAAACCCCAAGTAGACAAGATAGAAGCAATAAAGAGATGGCCTAGGCTACTCAGGAAAAAACAGGTTAGAGCTTTCCTGGGAATTGCTGGTTATTACCGATGATTTTATTCCTCACTTTGCAACAAGGGCAGCTCCCCGCATTGACCTTACTAAAGCAAAAAGTCCTGACACAGTGAGATGGAACAGCAAGGCTGATGAATCTTTAGCAGATCTTCGTTCTGCTTGTTGAAAATAATAAGCAATATCTGTCTCTTTTTTTTCTTCTTCCAGTGCTTAGTCAGGTCCGAAAGGGGTTAACTAGATTCAGTCAGGAGGGCCAGTTTGTCTGAATAGGGACTATAAACTATAGTTCTGAGTGTATGTCTGTTATTGTATTTGTAAATATAAACTTCTAACCTTGTCCAGATTCTTGCATTTCAGCCTGTATCAGTGAACACCTAAGTTATTTAGTTATTTAGATAAATCAAATATATCTGTGAGCAAATATGAGTGCATATATATGAATGTGTGTATACCATCACATAAATTAAGTAAGCTTCCAGAATGATATTATTATTATTATTATCAGGTATTTGTAGAGCGCCAAAAGGTTCTGCAGCGCTATGAACATGGGTGGTATATACAAAACGATTATAGGGATTAAATGGGGAGAGAGGGTCCTGCCAAGAGTTGCACTGTTATAGTCGGCTCTTATGAAGGTGAACTACAAACAGCTGGGCTTATAGGCATATATGCTATGGGGTTTTAGGGGATAGCAGTGGAGATAGGAAGGTTAGTGTGTAGTCTTCAGGGAGCACTTGAAGCTTTTAAAACTAGGGGAGATTCTTGTGGAGCGAGGCAGAGTTCCATAAGATGGGAGCCAGTCTTGAGAAATCTTGTAGACGGGAATGTGAGGAGGTAACAAAAGAGGAGGAGATCATGAGCGGAGTGAAGGAAACGGGAGGGAGAGTATCTGGAGACAAGGTCTGAGCTATAGGGGGGAGCAGTGCAATTGAGGGTTTTGTGTATCAGAGTGAGAATTTAGTGTTTAATCCTGGAGGCAAGAGGAAGCCAGTGAAGAGATTGGCAGAGAGGTGCGGCAGATGAAGAGCGGCGTGTATGGAAGATGAGCCTAGCAGAGGCATTCATTATGGATTGTAAAGAAGCTAGACGGCAGCTAGGGAGACCAGAGAGGATAGAGTTGCAGTAGTTGAGGCGGGAAAGGATGAGAGAGTGAATTAAAATCTTTGTTGTGTATAGTGTAAGGAAATGTCTAATTTTAGCGATGTATTTAAGGTGGAAGCAGTAGGCTTTAGCCAAGGACTGCATGTGAGGAGTGAAAGAAAGATCTGAGTCAAGTGTGACCCCAAGACATCGGGCATGTGAGGTTGGGGTAATGATGGAGTTGTCAACAGTTATAGAGACATGGGGGTGAAGATTTTGGAAGAATGGGGAAAAATAAGGAGCTCAGTTTTGGAGAGATTTAACATGAGGTAGTGAGAGGACATCCAAGATGAGATATGAGAGAGACAGTTAGTGACACGTGTTAGCTAGGAAGGAGATAGTTCTGGTGCAGAGAGGTAGATTTGGGTATCGTCTGATTACAAATGATAATGAAACTTGTGGGACTTTATTAAGGAACCTAGTAAGGACGCGTAGATTGAGAAGAGCAAGGGACCGAGGACAGAGCCTTGCGCTACCCCAACAGAAAGAGGTAATGGGGCAGAGGATACCCTAGAGAAGGATACACTAAAGGTACGGTTAGACAGATAGGAAGAGAACCAAGAGAGAGCTGTGTCACAGATGCAGAAGGATTGTAGGGTATGGAGCAAAAGAGGGTGGTCAACAGTATCAAAGGCTGCAGATAGATCAAGGAGGATAAGTAGAGAGAAGTGGTCTTCTGATTTTGCTGTAAGTAGGTGGTTGGTAACCTTAACAATTGCTGAAGGGGCGAAATCCAGATTGCAATGGGTCAAGGAGGGAGTTTAATGTAAGGAAATGGGATAGATGAGCATATACTAGTTTTTCAAGAAGTTTTGAGGCAAGAGGTAGTAGGGAAATAGGGCGGTAGTTGGATGGGGAGGTTGGATCGAGAGAAGGTTTTTTGAGGATAGGTGTGACTAATGCATATTTAAGAGATGTGGGAACTATACCAGTGCTGAGGGAGACGTTGAAGATGTGTGTGAGTATAGGGGTAAGGGTAGAAGAGAGGGAGGGGAGTAGTTGTGAGGGGATGGGGTCGAGGGGACAGGTAGTGAGGTGAGAGGATAGTATAAGGGCAGAAATGTCATCCTCTGTAACAGGGGCAAAAGAGCTAAATTTATGGCTACGTGGGTTTTGGATGAGTGTGAGCTTTTGAGGGGGTGGGAGACCGGTAGTATGTTGAGAGCTGATTTCATTTCTGATGGAGTCGATTTTGTTGTTGAAGTAGCTGACAAAATCTTGGGTTGAGAGAAAAGTTGTGGTTGGCGGTGGGGATGGGTGGAGAATAGTATTGAATGTGGAGAACAAACGTTTTGGGTTTGAAGAAAGAGTAGAGATAAGAGTAGAGAAGTAATGTTGCTTATATAGATTATAGATTATAGAGTTCAAGATGAACTTATAGTGAAGAAAGTCAGCAGAACTCCGAGATTTCCTCCAGTGTCGCTCAGCAGTATGGGAACATCTGCATAGGTACCGTGTCAGAGGAGTATGCCAGGGCTGAGGATGAATGTATGTTTTCCGAGCTATGTAAGGTGGGGCCAGGTTATCAAGGACCTATGTAAGGGTGGAGTTATAGTGGCAGATGGATTCATCAGGACATGAAAAGGAGGGGATGGAAGAGAGAAGAGGATCGAGAGAGCTAGCGAGCTGTTGCTGATCTAATGACTTGAATCTTCTGTGAAATTTAGTGTTAAGGGTAGAAGGATGGAGAGTTGTAGGGAGAGGTGATGGTACAAGTGAGGAGGTGGTGGTCAGAAAAAGGAAAAGGTGAGTTTGTGAAGTTTGAGAGTGCATCGATAACTGAAAATAAGATCAAGGGAGTGACCATCTTTGAGAGTCAGTCGATTGTGACAGGCCGAGAGGAAGTGAGTTGCAGAAGTTGTTATGCAGAGAAGGCAGAGGGATTATCAACAGGGAGGTTGAAGTCACCAAGAATGAGGGCAGGGGTATCCGAGGAAAGGAAGTAAGGTAGCCAGGTGGCAAACTGATCTAGAAATAGAGTTGCGGAGCCAGGGGGTGGTATATGACTGCAATGCATATAGAGAGGGGAGAGAATAAGTGAATCATGTGTGTTTCGAATGAAGAAAATGTGAGGGAAGAGAAGGGCTGTATTTGTTGAAAGGTGCAACGAGAGGAAAGTAAAATACCAACACCACCTCCTTGTCTGTTGTCAGACCTAGGAGTGTGGCTGAAGTGGAGACCCCCGTGTGACAGTGCATCAGAGGAAGCAGTGTCTGAAGGAAAGAGCCATGTTTCTGTGAGAGCCAGAAGATTGAGAGAGTGGGAGATAAAGAGGTCATGGATAGAAGTCAGTTTGTTGCAAACAGAGCGAGAGTTCCACAGTGCACAAGTGAAGGGGGTGGTGGCTTTAGATGTAAGAGGAATAGGATTAAGGTTACCAGAGTTTTGTTTTTGAAGTCTATTGAAGGGCACACATGGGTGTGCAGGGCAGGGAAGTTGTGGGAGACCAGGATTAGGGGAGATGTCGCCAGCAGCTAGTATGAGCAAGAGGGAGAGTGACATGAGATGAGATGTGGATTTGCTGTAGTGAGACTGTTTTGGTGATGAGTTGCAGGGGGGAGAGAAAGTCTTTAGGAATGTGTGAAGTTCATGAATACAAAAGTAAGGTGAGGTTAAGAGAGATGGGCTAATGAGCAATGCAGGTGGTGAGGGGAAAGGAGTAATAGAGAAAAATAGTTTGTTGAACAGACAAAAGGTGGCAAAAAGGGATATTAAGATATTGTGCATTTTTTACAAAATAAACAGTGTATAAAACTCAGTATAAAAACAGAACTTGCCTTATCCCTTGTCCAATCCTTGTTCAATTCTTGTATAATTTGATGTGCCTCACTTATAAATTTTCACTTCGATGTGCCTCACTTATAAATGTTCACTTAAGAGATGTGAACAGATGATCTTACAATATTGCTATCTAAACTACATTGCTAGCCTCTGCATTGCTTTCCCCATAGCAGTGTTAAATATATAGGCCACAGCATTCAGCTGAATGCAATAAATTAGGTAATGACCTGATCAAAGACAGTCAAAGGCCAATTGGGAAAATTTGATTCAGGGTGAGATAAGTTAAAAATAACAGACAATATAAATTTGGGAGAGGCTGTGGTTAAACCATTAGTGAAATGCTAAATTTAGGAATTAAAACAAGTATTTGCAAGGTTTGAACATCACATAGATAAAGGCAAGATATCAGCAGGGTAAATACATAATTAATTATACAGACAAATGCAAAAAAGAGAGGCTTGCAATACATATCACACAAAAAAAGGGAAATTGGCAGGATTTGAATGCAGGGATCAATTCACATACCAAAGAGAGACTTGTAGTACATATGACACAAAAAAACAGGCAAATTGACAGGATTTGAATGCAGGGATCAATTCGCATACCAAAGAGACTTGTAGTACATATGACACAAAAAAGGTAAAATGGCAGGATTTGAATGCAGGGATCAATTCACATACCAAATTATATACTTAGAATAACATAACTCTCTTTGTAAACACAAGGAATGCCTTAGAAAAGCAGACATTAATTCATCCCTGACCTTTGCCCTTTTTGATATATGGTCAGTCATAGTAACACCTACTACTCTGATGAATAGAATTTGCTGACCTAAACTTTGATGAACTGTTATTTACTTATGTTGTAACCATATTTGGAGAAAAAAAACCTTGAATTTGTTAGCTAGCCAATCATGAACTGTATTAGCCTAGATATGGAGATCAGGAATGTCCTGTCTACTATATAAATACCCGGGTTGGGAACTGACCCCCCCCAGAGAAAACCTTGTATTCTTTCTCTCCTCACTGCAGTGTCTTCAATAAATGAACCCTCTTTAACCTGTCGTTGTCTAAAGAGTTATTCAGTCTTTGTCAACAACCTGTCCTCTTTTTGCAAATGGATGCCTCTGAGGTTGGTTTGGGGGCTGTACTCTCACAATACATAGAAAAGGAGGAGCATCCAGTTCTGTTTCTAAGTAGGAAATTTTACCCAGTGAACAGCGCTATTCCACAATAGAAAAGGAATATTTAGCAATCAAGTGGGCTTCTGAAACTCTGGGCAGACTCTTCACCCTGGTCACGGACATGCCCCATTGAGGTGGATGCACAACAATAGGGACCGGAATTCAAGGAACACAAGGTGGTTCTTGTCTCTTCAGCCTTTTAGTTTTGTGGTGAAACACTGGGCTGGTATTGCTGATGCACTATCTAGGGTGCATGTGCTTACAGCTATAGCCGCTTCACCCCACAGAGTTCTGCTGGGGAGTGGGATATGTGACAGGATGACAGAAGGTGTGTACATTAGCAGGCCATAGAGAGAGCAAATGTTTCCAGCTACTAAATAGTTAAACCTGTTCAGTCACTTTCACAGCTGCTCCCTATTAAGTTAGCTCAGGCCTTTATAAGCAGCTCTCTAGGAATAGTACGTGTCTCACGGAGCAGGCTGTTTTCCAGAATGAAAGTCAGCCATTCTTACAGAGACCTGTAAGAATGGCTGACTGCCTGTAAAGAGACACACTGGTGAGACAAACTTGTTTTGATTTTGTTTTGTATTTTGCATATCCTATATTTGTATGCTTTGTTTTGCTGGCTGCTTTGAAATTGCTGTACTTAAAGAGACAGTGCACCTGTTATGTTAAAAGACTATTTTTACTGAATAAAACTGTTTGAAAATACAGTTACCACAGTCATTGAGACTGTTCTTCCAGTGACATGTTTTGAGAAACAGTTATATTCACCAGGGAGTTGGGAAAACAGCACACCTTTGTTTGTCTTTTTCTTCTTCTTTAATGGGGCACGGAATAAAGAACTTGCTAAGTCCCAAACAATCCAAGAACAAAGTATATTCCAGCCACCAAATATCTTTAAAAGAACCTTTATTTCCACTTAGGGTCCTCAGCAAACATACAACGTTTCAAGCCTGAACATGCTCTTAGTCATGTATAATATTATATATTATTATACATGACTAAGAGCTTAATGGCCAGTTGTGAACCATACACTGTTTCCATCATGATGGGTGAAGCTGCAAGCATAAAATTGATCAGATTTTTCTCTGCAAATTTAATGTCCATAAAGTTGCTTCCTGAAGCAGAATCCATCATAAAAGGTAGAATATGTGGCACTAAATGGGAATGTTGAGTTAGTGTTTGATCCTCACCTTGTACCAACAAAGTGGTTGCATGATTGAATCTAATAGGCCAATATTCAAATTATCAGGTGGTTAACTTAGCAGCAGAAAAGTTCATTTGAAACTTGGAACTTTGATTAAGGATTGAATAGGCTTGCTTTTCCAACCTTCTCTCAGAGTCTCCGATTTATTTTGATGGTTAGTAGCCGAATAGATGCATCAAAGTCTTCAAGCAGGGAAATTTATCCTTGATGTGATCTGAACATTCTCTTAAAAAATAAAAAATAAAAACTTGACCAGATTGATTCTAATTAGTCTGAATTCCACTGTTTCAACATGGATCCTGCCATCTAAAATGATCTGTAGTACAGCTGATCATGTTTATGCCATATCAAACACACAATCACTTGGTAGATCTGTAATACAGTAGCTGCAACTTTAGTATCAAAGACTCAATAGAGTTCACCAGAAATCATCTGGAGATCTTGTGTCCTATGTTTAGGCATATATTTATGTGGAGGTTATAATCCCAATGGGTTTTAATATCTGTCTCAGATAATATGACAAAAAGCTGCAAGCCCACTTTGTTTTCTGTAGCACAACACACAATTGGAGAAGTGTAGCAGATGTGTACTAGGTAAATTATTTTTAAAAGCAGGGGGCTGCTGTATTGAAAAACATTTTCATGCATACACAGGTGAATTCCCTCTAAGATGATGCACTGAACAGTCTCTGGTTATTCTGTTTTAAAATTCACTTGTAATACCAGAGTGTATCAATAGTGCTCTAGGCCTTAATATATGTCCCAAAAATGTTTTTTAATATTTGATCATGACAATATATATACTACCTTTTATGCCTTTAGCTTACAAAGCCATTTCTCCACAGGTGATGCAGGTTGATATTAAACGGATTGGTTGCTAAATCCCATCACACATAAACCAGATTCTGCAGAGGAGACCAATAGGGCTCCATGTATTAAAAGGACAGTCTACTCCAGAATGTGTGTTGTTTAAAAAGATAGAAAATCCCTTTATTGCCCATTTCCCAGTTTTGCATAACCAACACTGTTATATTAATATACTTTTTACCTCTGTGATTACCATGTATCTAAGCCTCTGCAGGCTGCCCCCTTATTTCAGTTCTTTTTCCTCTGAGTTAAGTCAAAATTAAACTTTTCTGATTCAAATAGTGTAGCAATTTTTAAACAACTTTCCAATTTACTTCCATTAAGAAAATGTGCACAGTCTTTTTATTTTTACACTTTTTGAGTCACCAGCTCCTACTGAGCATGTGCAAGAATTCACAGAATATACGTGTATGCATTTGTGATTGGCTGATGGCTGTCACATGATATGGGGGTGGTGGAAATAGACATAACTTTGAAATTTGTCAGAATTTTTTTTTGAAGTTTAGACTAAGTTCTATTGCATTATCTTGTTGAGCAGGAAGTGGTGATATATGCAGTATGTGATATATACATTGCTTATCTTATTATACACATTGTACGTGTGTTTTTATCTATGTGCTTATATGTGTTATTAAACTCAGTTTTACTCTTAGAGTGGTGTGCTCTCTCTGTCTTCTTTTGTTTCCAATCTCTCTAGCCCTTGGCATCTGAGCCACAGTGTCCCCAGTGTTTTGGAGCAGCAGCCACCCTTCAGTTACCATTAGCCTTAAAGGATTTATCTTTCGCTTGTGAACTCTATGGCATTATTAAGGTTGTGTGTTTGACCTATTTAATATCTGATATACATTTCATCTCTTGAATTTGTCCTATTGTATCTGTATTTGTCTAATTATTTGTTGTATCTAATTCTTATTTTAACCTAATTTATGCATATGTATTTTTGTATATATCGCTCAGGAATTTTCTATTGATAGAAGCGCAGCCTCTATTTCTTTTTTGTTTTAAAGTGATACCTGCAGCAGGCAGTAAATGCTGTTCACTTGCCTCGAACGTTGGCAGGCTGGTTCCCTGGCTGGGAACTTGATCCAGCCACACATAAATAGAGCCCATAAGCTTTAAATAAAAATATGAAGTGAACAGATCAGAAGTAAAACCTGTTTTTTTTCAAATGGTCTTTGCACACAATGGTATAAAACAAGACAACGTTTGTATTAAATAAATATAAAGAGTTTCATACGCAGCTCACTATGCTCTATTAACTTTTCTACCATTCTTTAATTTTACTTGTAATAGCAATTATATATTGTTAAAAGAAAGAGTTCTTATAAATAAGATTTTTTTTTCACCCTTTGTTAACAACAATTTTGCATTAGTCGGCTATAATAATTAACAAGAATATCACAGAAAAAAAACATATGAACTAGTATACAGGATATTACAACATATAATGGCACAGATTGCCAAACTGCCAAGTCATAAACATTTACAGATGGATGGTATATTGTTGTGCAAAGAGACAGATGTTATTATTTGATTTTGCTGAAATAAAATGAAGCAAGAAAAACATAATACAAATTTTGTAAATTAAACATTCCCATCTTTAGGGATACATTTTTAAACAAGCAAAACAATTGCTCATAATATTTCCTGACATTTTGGAAAGAAAATGTTGGTTTGGAGTTTAAAAATTGTGCTATTCTCTGTGACAGGTATATCATTTTTTCAAGTTGGAAAGCAAAAAAAGAACCTAGTTTTGCTAGATTTATAGCTAAGAATCAGAATCCAAATGGTAATTGAACAATATGATTCTTTAGATGTTAGATTAGATGTTGAGAATTATTTTTCCATTGGATATACAGAGGCAAAATGTGTATATATATTGAGAATGTTATTTTAAGGGGTGAATTCAGTAAAACTATATACTGTAGAAAGGATAGGGTAGGAGTATTTGGTAGGGCGTTGTTTTGTTTTACGCTGTTTATAAAATAAATAAAATAAGGACATTTTTATAATACTTTCATGGTAACAGGCATAGAGTTAGTATTTATTTAATTTATGGAATATTATGATATGACTGTTCCCATTTTGGACCAGATTAGGAGTGGAGCGCTATTTAGCGCTTTTGCTAGATCGCTAATTGTGCTAGAAGTAAACTTTTTGCGTTCGTCGGTTGCACTGGTATTATGAGTTGAAAGTAAAAAGTTATTACGATTGCGCTAACCCAACGCTCGCAAATAGCCAAACTTACAATATCGCTAGCGTGATAGCCTATTCCCCCATAGAAGTCAATGAAGAAAAAAAGAGGAGAGAAATCTAACACCCCTCTTGCGCGCAAACTAAATCGCAAATTATCATGTGGGTTAACCCAGCATGAAAATATGATTAGTTCACATTCCAATGTTCTACACATTGCAGAATATGTTCTATTTATATCAGATGGTATTTTTTACACTATATATCTATACCAATATATATATATATATATATATATATATATATATATATATATATATATATATATATATATGTAAAGATATATGCAGATATATATAGGTATATCGATTTATAAATACATAGAACATATTCTGCTATGTGCAGAACATTGGAATGTGAAATATTTACAGTAAATACACAGTATAACATTTTATTAAATATGAATATTGCATAACTATGCTTTTACATGTTTTCATCTACTTAACTACAAAGGGCTCCAATGCACTTATATATACGTCTATATATGTGTACATATGTATTTATGTGTTTATATGTGTATATATGGCTGTAAATACATATATACACATATAAATACATAAATACATATGTACACCTTTATACTCCTATAAATACATATATATCCATCTTTAGAGATGTATATGTATGTGTCTCAATGTTAAAGTCCTTTGCCTGCCTTTTATTATTAGTGTATCTATACTTTGTTATGTATTTTTAATGTGTTTTGTGAAAATGTTATGTTTCGTGAAACAGTTAACCAGAGCTCTGAAGTTGTTGCAATCATTATTGCATAAATGGCAATTGTGCTCAACTCGTAATACCAACGCAATTTAAGCTGCGTGCAAACAATCTCAAAATCCCTATATTGCTTGTGCACAAACGTGAAAGCAATGGTTTTCTGGAGCATTTATCATTTTCAAATATTATTTGTGTGAATTTGCTTGACTTTATTCACCTTTAATAACATTGCCTATGTGAATGTAAATTATTTTGTTTACCAATAAAAATTAAATAAATAAATAAAAAAGGATATGGTATGTGACAAGGTGTTGGATTTAGGAAGTATATATTTATATATACTGTATATACAGGTAGCCCTCAGTTTACGCCGGGGTTAGGTTCCAGAAGGAATGGTTGTAAATCGAAACCGTTGTAAACTGAAACCCAGTTTATAATGTAAGTCATTGGGAAGTGAGGGAGATAGGTTCCAGGCCCCTCTCAAAATTGTCATAAGTAACACCTAATACATTATTTTTAAAGCTTTGAAATGAAGACTTTAAATGCTAAACAGCATTATAAACCTAATAAAATAATCACACAACACAGACTTCACTTGCATTTTTCTGCAAACAGTTCTTTCTATGCATTCCAATCTGGACTGATTTATAGACAGGAAGATCTTGTTCCTTTGGAATCTGCTCGATAGCTCAGGTCTGGTTAAACTGATTCATTTCAGCTTGCTTGGCTTTGCTGCAACACAAGCGGACAGCTCCACCTACTTATCTTAATTAATGCACTGCTTTTCGATGCTTTTCAATAGCAGTCACATGACTGGAAAAAAAGGTTGTTATTCTGAAACGGTGTAAATTGAACCGTTGTAAAACGAGGGCCATATGTATGTATGTATATATATATATATATATATATATATATATATATATATATATATATATATATATATATATATATACAGGGAGTGCAGAATTATTAGGCAAGTTGTATTTTTGAGGATTAATTTTATTATTGAACAACAACCATGTTCTCAATGAACCCAAAAAACTCATTAATATCATAGCTGAATAGTTTTGGAAGTAGTTTTTAGTTTGTTTTTAGTTATAGCTATTTTAGGGGGATATCTGTGTGTGCAGGTGACTATTACTGTGCATAATTATTAGGCAACTTAACAAAAAACAAATATATACCCATTTCAATTATTTATTTTTACCAGTGAAACCAATATAACATCTCAAAATTCACAAATATACATTTCTGACATTCAAAAACAAAACAAAAACAAATCAGTGACCAATATAGCCACCTTTCTTTGCAAGGACACTCAAAAGACTGCCATCCATGGATTCTGTCAGTGTTTTGATCTGTTCACCATCAACATTGCGTGCAGCAGCAACCACAGCCTCCCAGACACTGTTCAGAGAGGTGTACTGTTTTCCCTCCTTGTAAATCTCACATTTGATGATGGACCACAGGTTCTCAATGGGGTTCAGATCAGGTGAACAAGGAGGCCATGTCATTAGATTTTCTTCTTTTATACCCTTTCTTGCCAGCCACGCTGTGGAGTACTTGGACGCGTGTGATGGAGCATTGTCCTGCATGAAAATCATGTTTTTCTTGAAGGATGCAGACTTCTTCCTGTACCACTGCTTGAAGAAGGTGTCTTCCAGAAACTGGCAGTAGGACTGGGAGTTGAGCTTGACTCCATCCTCAACCCGAAAAGGCCCCACAAGCTCATCTTTGATGATACCAGCCCAAACCAGTACTCCACCTCCACCTTGCTGGCGTCTGAACGGAACAGCCAATAGAATGCAAGCTCAATCTGATTGGCTGATTGGATCAGCCAATCGGATTGAACTTGAATCTGATTGGCTGATTCAATCAGCCAATCAGATTTTTCCTACCTTAATTCCAATTGGCTGATAGAATCCTATCAGCCAATCGGAATTCGAGGGACGCCATCTTGGATGACGTCAGTTAAAGGAACCTTCATTCGTCGGGAGTCGCAGGAAGAAGAGGATGGATCCACGTCGGCTGCTTCAAGATGGTCCCGCTCTGTGCCGGATGGATGAAGATAGAAGACGTCGCCTGGATGAACATGTCTACCGGTCCGGATGTCCTCTTCTTGCCGGATAAGATGAAGACTTCGGACCCTCTGGAGGACCTCTTCTTGCCGGATAGGATGAAGACTTCGGACCCTCTTCTGGACGGATCGGTGATACCCGGCGTGGTGAAGATAAGGTAGGGAGATCTTCAGGGGCTTAGTGTTAGGTTTTTTAAGAGGGGTTTGGGTTAGATTAGGGGTATGTGGGTGGTGGGTTGTAATGTTGGGGGTTGTATTGTATGTTTTTTTTAAATGCAAAAGAGCTGATGACTTTGGGGCATGCCCCGCAAAAGGCCCTTTTAAGGGCTGGTAAGGTAAAAGAGCTGTAAACTTTTTATTTTAGAATAGGGTAGGGCATTTTTTTATTTTGGGGGGCTTTGTTATTTTTTTAGGGGGCTTAGAGTAATTAGTTTAAAATTCTTGTAATCTTTTTTTATTTTTCGTAATTTAGTGTTTGTTTGTTTTTGTAGTTTAGTTGATTTAATTGTAGATAATTGTAGGTAGTTTAGTTAATTAATTTATTGATAGTGTAGCGTTAGGTTTAATTGTAACTTAGGTTAGGATTTATTTTACAGGTAATTTTGTAATTATTTTAACTAGGTAGCTATTAAATAGTAAATAACTATTTAATAGCTATTGTACCTAGTTAAAATAAATACAAAGTTACCTGTAAAATAAATATAAATCCTAAAATAGCTACAATATAATTATTCGTTATATTGTAGCTATATTAGGGTTTATTTTACAGGTAAGTATTTAGCTTTAAATAGGATTAATTTATTTAATAAGATTTATTTTATTTCGTTAGATTTAAATTATATTTAACTTAGGGGGGTGTTAGGGTTAGGGTTAGACTTAGCTTTAGGGGTTAATACATTTATTAGAGTAGCGGGGAGGTCCGGTCGGCAGATTAGGGGTTAATAAGTGTAGGTAGGTAGCAGCGATGTTAGGGGCAGCAGATTAGGGGTACATAGGGATAATGTAGGTTGTGGCTGTGTGCGGTCGGCAGATTAGGGGTTAAAAAAATTAATTATAGTGGTGGCGATGTGGGGGACCTCGGTTTAGGGGTGCATAGGTAGTTTATGGGTGTTAGTGTACTTTAGAGCACAGTAGTTAAGAGCTTTATGAACCGGCGTTAGCCCATAAAGCTCTTAACTCCTGACTTTTTTCTGTGGCTGGAGTTTTGTCGTTAGTGTTCTAATGCTCACTTCAGCCAAGACTCTAAATACCAGCGTTAGAAAGATCCTATTGAAAAGATAGGATACGCAATTGGCGTAAGGGGATCTGCGGTATGGAAAAGTCGCGGCTGGAAAGTGAGCGTTAGACCCTTTCCTGACTGACTCTAAATACCAGCGGGCGGCCAAAGCCAGCGTTAGGACCCCTTAACGCTGGTTTTGACGGCTAACGCAGAACTCTAAATCTAGGCATTTATTTGATAACATGCTAAAATACATCCATGGTTCACAAATGAAGCATCAGCAAAAAACAGTCTGCTATATATAAACTATATGAAATAAGTGTGATGCCACAAACGTGAAATAGTGTAACAATAATAAAGTACAAAATGTTCATATAAGGATATGTGTAATCTTCCTTGGAATTTCCGGTCTTCTGATGTTTCTTATTGCATTCTCATAACAAGGAAACAAAAATGTACCACATAGTGTAACTCTGTAACACTATTCAAGAAATAGAGAACACTTGTATGGTTACTCACATGGGTTGGAGCTATAGCCAAGCTCAGGGAAATGCGCACACCCACTTTATACTGGTGGGTAAACAGTTACTCTCACAGGATAATAGAATAAAAAGGATTTATTAAAACATATATATAAAAGCGTCACAAGAACTGCATGTACACCATAAACAGGAGAATAAAGCAACAAAGTGTCTATTATTGCTCTAATAAGCAAAGCCCAATGCTGTATGTCCGTGGATAGGAAAGCAGAAGCTTAACTGCAAAACTGTCCACCTTGCGACCAGAGTAGGTTGCTCCTCCCTCAGGTGTGCAGATAATTGAAAAGAAGCACTGGAGAGATAATGTTTCCGACGTACGTTTCACTATTAAGCGTCAAAGCTTAATAGCGAAACAGTAATATTACTGCTTTAACGGCTTCTCATCCTCCTTTCCATGTTATTGCCAAAACGCCCATCTAAAAAGATGTAAAAATGTCCCTGGGCTCCTTGGCCCTGTAGCTTCAGAGATTGGTGCTGAATTTCTTTTTTACTAGTTAATAAAACTAAGTAACTAAGTGGAACAACCTTTTACATTTCCTCCTTAGTATTTATCTAGGTGATCTAATGTCCATGTTGAATGATTGTGTTTGTGACAATTTTGCAAAGAATATTACCGTTACAGTAATTTTAGTTTCTTTAGATGTTCATTACTCATTTTCTTGTTGATTAAAACAAAATAATTTATGTTTATCCTAAAACATGGAGCACACTGTTTAATTAACTGGGTTTAAAAAAAAACACAAAAAAAACGAGGCAGACAAAAAAAAATTGTATTTGTAGTCAATGGAGCTATAAGGACATAAGAGTCAACAAATATGCTCAGTTTGATCCCACATAATACTAACTACAATGTTGTCATATTTATATTTCCCTAAAACAAACCATCTTCTCTTATAACTCTTATAACCCTAATACATATAGGGCACCTATTCCTCACTTGTTGATCTCAGAGCATACCAAGTCATTGGACTAGATATAATAACACAATGAAAAACAGCTTCTTGCAGGAGAAGACAAGGTATGAATATGGAGAATCTGGCACATTGTCACTGCAGTATACCTTACGGTATTTTCACTTTTAATATTGTATTTTTTATTTATTTTTTACATTTATTTTACACTACAAGGAACACACATTGAAACTATATATTTGAGTTCATATTTCTATCCACACAGCTATTAATAAAATTACAAATTTGAGTTTTAAAGTGAATAAAATTATCATTTCACAGAGTACAACAGAGATTTTGGGCTCCATTTATCAAACTTAGAGGTGGTGAATTTAAATCGCTCTGAACTTATTCATTCAGGGTGATTGAAAGGCCCTGTTCTTGCGTGATTGGTCCCCTGAAACAAGGAGTTTGGTGCTGCACAAGCACTTGCTTGTGCAGTAATAAATACAGGCAGCAGACAAGCAGCATCCACTGGCCATGAACACAAGAAGACAGGTTCCATAGCTGGAAACCTTATACACCTGTCATAAGGTAAATAGGGCCATTTGTAGTTTTTTTTTTTGTTATAGCTAATGCAGATTACTTATGAATATAAATTTAAATAAACACATTTTTAGTTTGTATTTCTTGCTTTGTAAATCATATACTGTAAAATGATAAAAAAAAACTCATATTCTGGTAGTAAAATAATGTACTGCATTATTCAGGGAAAACCCCATACAGAGTTCCAAAACTTTCAAGGCTTAATTGTTTTACAGAATCATGCAAATTACCTCTAAGGCCCATCTGACACCACTTGAATGGTTTATTTAAAAATTAAAGTATATTACATCAAGACCAGTGATTAATTTCATATGCAAATATGCACTGTACATGGACTTGAGTGGGAGTCAAGCATTTGTGGGGTACGCTCTGTACATGCCGAGACAAAGAAATTTATGACAGAACCAGGTATTGTTTTAATGAAATTACTGTATATTGCAAACTAGTGCTATCCATTATCGTGAATCCAAACAGAACCATTTTTATGAAACATTTATGTCCCTGCACATACATAAAAAATGATTGATGCTTGTCTTATTAATTAATCTCATATTCTGACTGATTTCATTGTCAGTATAATGTGGTGATCGTTAGCTTAAATGCTAGTCTCATTCACTGAAATGCTTTTAACATGCATTTGAGTGACAGAAAATAATGAAATAACTAACTCTTTCTATTGTTGTATACATTACATTTTATATTTATCCTAAAATTCTAAAATACTGAGAGCAACAGAACAGTCACTCACAGCAAAAATCAGTGGTCTGTTGGCAAAAATATGACAACCACAGGCATCTGGAATGGGGGGCATGAGGGGGTTAATGCCCAAGCATAAGCACCAATGAGCCACTATTTTTAAAATAATGTGTAGCTCATGTCTCCTACTGCACATGGTGCCACTGAGAAAATATATTCAAATATAGATATTCAAATATAGCAACTGCTTTAGATAATCAAGAACAATAATAGTGAAGGGGATATAAAAGTCAAATTAAGCTGTCATAGTTCAGACAAAGGGGCCGATTTATCAAATATCTGTCCGACATGATCCACTCATACGCTGTTGGCATTTAACATTGCACAAGCAGTTCTGGTGAAATGCTTGTACAATGCCGCCCCCTGCAGATTTGGGGCCGCTAGCAGGGGGTGTCAATCAACACGATCGTATAGGATCAGGCGGATTGATGTCTGCAGCCTCAGAGGCGCGGACCAGTTAAGGGGCAGTGGTCTTAAGACCGCTGCTTCATAACTGCTGTTTCCGTCGAGCCTGAAGGCTTGCGCGGAAACAGGGGCATCAGGGGCCATTCAGTTTTTTATAAATCAGCCCCAAAGCATGCAATGTTAAGAAACTTTTCAATTTACTTCTGTTACGGTTACCCTTAGTCTCGCTGAGAGATGGACCGCTTAGTAGCCTGGATCCCTATTGCTAAAGAGGGGAGAAGCTGCTTTCCATAGTATTCTATATGAGTCTCGCAAATATAGAATAATCTCCCTTAGCTGTAGTACAGCTAGGATACCCTTCTGCCCACAAAAACGAGTCAACGCTGCGATTGAGGGTCAAACAAGAACTCAGCACTGGGATGCCCAGCCTGCTTTTTATTAAGGTTACATGCACACAGGGCACTCCCAGGGGGAGAGGGGGGGGAAGCACAAAATCCCCCATCACACATTTAGATAGAGAGCACTGTCCTTTGACAGGCCACAATAGGATTACAGTACTTAAGATAACAAGTTTACAAGTTCATCTTATCAATTAGCAGTCTGGCTCCAGAGGTGATTAGACAATGGGATTGGTTATCCCTAAACTTAGAGCTGAGGCCAGCAAAAATGTGTATTTAGGCAATAGTTTCTAAAAGCTGAAAAAAAAGAGTTAACTCTTTATGAAATGATACTTGTTACGGTTTTCTTGGAGCCCTTCTTAGGCGCTGGCTTGCTGGTTCAGGCATTGCTGCTGGGAAATAAGCTCTTCACAACAAAATAACTAATGCTTCTGTAACAGTGCTCCCTTTCTGTGGAACACTCTGGCAGACACGGTCTGACCCCTTTTCGGGGCAGACTAAGGCTGTCCAGACCGCTGGTTATGCGGGGCTGAGGTCTGTTTGTCTGGACAACCCGTCGGCGTTGCCATTCTGTTTCCCAGGTCTGTAAGTAATGGTGAAATTGAAGGGTTGCAACGATAAGCTCCAACGTAATAGCCTGCCGTTATCTCCAGAGATCCGGTTCAGCCACACCAACGGGTTATGGTCGGTGACCAGAGTGAACTCCTGACCATATAAATAGGGAGTCAATTTCTTTAATGCCCACACCAAAGCCAAACACTCCTTTTCGACCGCTGCATAGCTGACTTCGCGGGGCAGGAGCTTCCGGCTGATGTAGGCAACTGGATGCTCCCCTCCATCTTCGCCTACTTGGCTGAGGACAGCTCCCAGCCCGAACATGGAAGCGTCTGTATGGACGATAAAACGTTTGTTAAGGGCTGGGGCCGCCAAGACAGGAGCGTTAATTAGAGCATTTTTGAGAGCCTGGAAAGCCGTTTCACAGTGGGGAGACCACAGGACCTGTCGAGGTAAGTTCTTCTTGGTCAAGTCAGTCAGGGGTTTGGCAAGTGTGCTGTAGTCTGGTACGAACCGTCTATAGTACCCTGCCGTGCCCAGGAAGGCTAGGACCTGAGTCTTAGTGATGGGGGTGGGCCAATTGGCGACAGCTTCTATTTTGGCCGGCTCTGGTCGCTGCTTTCCACACCCCACCCGGTGACCCAGGTACTGTACCTCGGCCATCCCAAAGTGGCATTTTTCTGGCTTCAGAGTCAGGCCAGCAGCCCGGATCTGATCCAGAACCATTCCCACATGAGCTAAGTGGTCCTCCCAGGACTCACTGTGGATCGCTATGTCGTCCAGGTAGGCGCAAGCAAAACTCTGGAAGCCATCCAGGAGCCTATCCACCAAGCGCTGGAATGTAGCTGGGGCATTCTTCATCCCAAACGGCATTACCCTAAACTGATATAAGCCGAATGGGGTGACGAATGCCGACTTGGGGATAGCCTCTGGGGCCAGGGGAATCTGCCAGTAACCTTTGCAGAGGTCAATAGTGGTCAGGTAATTTCCCCTGGCTATACGATCGAGTAGCTCGTCTACCCTGGGCATAGGGTAAGCGTCCGTCACGGTATTTTCATTGAGCCTCCGATAGTCTACACAGAACCGGGTGGTCCCATCTTTCTTGGGCACCAAGACAACTGGGGAGGCCCATGGACTATCGGAGGGCTCAATTACCCTGAGCTGGAGCATCTCATCGATCTCCTTCTTCATTCCTGTCCTAACTGCTTCGGGGATTCGGTACGGAGCCTGGCGCAAGGGAGCTTGTCCCGGAGTATCTACCTGGTGGGTGGTTAAAGTAGTGTACCCTGGCTTCGGGGAGAAGGTGAGGTGTTTGGACTGGAGGAGTTGGTTGAGCTGCTCCCTTTCAGTGGGGCTAAGTCGGTCCCCTATCTGAAC
The DNA here is from genome assembly GCF_027579735.1 of Bombina bombina. Taxonomy (NCBI): domain Eukaryota; kingdom Metazoa; phylum Chordata; class Amphibia; order Anura; family Bombinatoridae; genus Bombina; species Bombina bombina. Next base: position 1,285,635,018 of record NC_069500.1, read on the forward strand.
CTGCGCCACTATACCTGTGGGGAGACTCTTTTCTAATAGGTCTGGAATGGGTAAACTGTCGGGGTCTTCCTGAGGGGAACAACATACGGCCGTCACGTTCTCTGGTCGCTCAAAATATTCCTTGAGCATGTTTACATGGAATGTCTTTCTAAGATTGTTGTCATGGCAGCTAGCTATCACATAAGTGGTGTCTCCCCTTTTCTCTACGATCTGGTAGGGACCCTGCCAGGACGCCTGCAATTTGTCTGTCTTCACCGGCTTAAGTACTAACACCTTTTGTCCTATGGTGAAGATTCTCTTTCGGGCCCCCCGATCGTACCATACTTTCTGTCTTCTCTGGGCCAACTGGAGATTAGCCCGCACGGATTTGGCTAATTGCTCCATTCGGTCCCTGAGTTCCAGCACGTATGGCACAATGGGGACACCGTCAGCCTCCATCTCTCCCTCCCAGTGCTCCCGGATCAGGTTTAGGGGTCCCCGTACCTTTCTTCCGTAGAGCAACTCGAAGGGAGAGAACCCTGTCGTTTCCTGGGGCACCTCCCGATAAGCAAATAGGAGGTGCGGCAGGAAGCGTTCCCAGTCTCGGTATTCCTGAGTGAACGTCTTGAGCATTTGCTTGAGGGTCCCATTGAACCTCTCACACAGCACGTTCGTCTGGGGGTGGTATGGGGAGCTCAGGAGGGACTTAATTTTGCAAACCTGCCAGAGTTGTTGGGTTAATTCAGCCGTAAATTGGGTGCCTCGGTCGGATAGGATTTCTTTTGGAAATCCTACCCGGGAGAACACCTGTACTAGTGCATTCGCTACCGTATCCGCTTGTATGTTGGATAGGGCGACAGCCTCTGGGTACCTGGTAGCGTAGTCCACTACGGTAAGAATGTAGCGCTTACCGGAGGGACTAGGGGTAGCCAGTGGTCCCACTAGGTCAATAGCAACCCGGCTGAAGGGTTCCTCTACAATGGGCATATTTACTAGCTGGGCTTTAGGGTGATCGCCTCGCCTTCCTACTCGTTGACACACATCGCAGGTGTTACAGTAAGTTCTAACGTCAGCGTGCACCCCTGGCCAAAAGAACGTGTGAGTAATGCGGTGTAGGGTACGGGTAACGGCTAGGTGGCCTGCTAAGGGGATGTCGTGGCCTATTTTGAGGATTTCTTGACGGTATTTGTGGGGCACTACCAGCTGTCGCCTACGCTGTCCCCTTTTCTCTGTCCAGCGGTATAGTTTCCCTTTTTCCCATAAGAATGTTTCGTTATCTGCCCCGCCCCCTCCGGTCTCTGCTCGTTCCCGGTACTTTTGTAAGGTCGGGTCAGTCTTAGACTCTGCCTCGAAAGCATCTGGGGTGTCCCAGGGTATGGGGCCTAACCTGTCAGGCAAGGTCGGGGTAGGTCTTACCTGTGTCTCCCGCACTGGTGAGAGCTCTCGCTCCGTCCGGGCTTGGGCCCGTGTAGTCACTGGGTCCGCCTCGTTGTTGCATACTGGAGCATAGGCAGAAGTCATGGGGCCCAAATCATTGCCCAGTAGTACTTCGGCAGGTAAATTATCCATTAGGCCCACGTTCACAGCCCCCTTTCCCGCTCCCCAATCAAGATGCACTTTAGCTGTTGGAATTTTGTACACATCCCCCCCCGCCACTCTAACGGCCACAGTCTGTCCGGATTGCTTGTGCTCTGGCACCAAATGACTCTGTACCAGCGTGATAGTAGCCCCTGTGTCTCGCAATCCCTCGGTAGATCGCCCCTCGAGCCATACCCTCTGCCGATGGTGCTGGCGGTTATCTGAGGCAGCATATACAGGGTCTGCCTTGTGAAGCGGCCCCACATATCCCTCCATAGGGGCCTCTTGGTTAACACAGAGGGCCCGGGCCGGACGATAGGACCCAGAGGGGTAATTGTAAATCCTGGGTGTCTGGTGCGTATTAAGGGGGCAGCTAGCCATGAAATGCCCTGGTTGCTTGCATCGGTGGCAAGTCGGTCTGTGACGCTCAGAGCTGTTATTGGGTGGTCCTGAGTGTCGGACGGGCCCTGTGGGCACCGGGGCTCGGAATTCAGCACGAGGGGGTGCACGGTAAACCTCTCTGGGTTCGACCCGTGCTGGAGCTCGGTAGTTCATGGGTTCGTGAAGACGGGAGTCAAAATGTTCATCGGCCAATTTGGCTGCTTCTTCTAAGGTAGAAGGCCGCCTGTCTCACAGCCATTCCTTCCCTTGCTGTTCCATGCCATTATAAAAATGTTCTAAGAGAAACAATTGTAAAATTTCCTCCCCAGTCACCGCTTTACTTCCGCTCAGCCAGTGATTTGCCGCTCTCCGCATTCGGTGCGCCCATTCCATATGGGTATCGTTAGGCTTCTTTTCCGTGCCCCGAAACTGTCGGCGATACGTGTCCGGAGTTACAGCGTACCGTCGCAACAGTGTCTCCTTAACTAGCTCATACTGTGTCACTTCCTTAGCACCCAGAGTACGAAAGGCTTCCAGGGCTCGCCCGGATAGTTTCCCAGACAATATCGTGGGCCACTCTCTGTTGGGAATCTGGTGCAGGGCACATTGCCTTTCGAAGTCCGCCAAATATTCATCAATCCCTGTCTCGCTCTCTAGAAAGGGTCGAAATGCCGTATAGGGTATCTTGGGCCTCCCAACATTTTCGACAGGGATGATTACCTGCGGGGCTACAGCATTGCGGTGTGCGTTCGCTAGGTTGAGTTCGTGGGCTCGAGTCTCTCGTATAGCCTCGTCCGCCTCCGCCATCAACTGCTGTACCAATTCCATGGAGGGGTTCGGCCCGTATAATGAGAGCCTTTCCCGAACAATCCTGGTTTTTTCGTCACTAATCGTGGTCGGTGTTTCCGCCATTGTGAAGCTCTGATCCAGTTCGTTCAATTCTGCGATCAGCTCTCTCCTCGGCCGGTTGCTGGCGTACCCCCCTCTGCTTTCAAGTAAATCCTTTAGGGTTGTACGCTTCAATTTTTCGTAAGCGCTCTCCATCCGTTCTGTACCTCTCCTAGGAAATCCAGGAAAATCCCGCCGCTGCCTCCAAATGTTACGGTTACCCTTAGTCTCGCTGAGAGATGGACCGCTTAGTAGCCTGGATCCCTATTGCTAAAGAGGGGAGAAGCTGCTTTCCATAGTATTCTATATGAGTCTCGCAAATATAGAATAATCTCCCTTAGCTGTAGTACAGCTAGGATACCCTTCTGCCCACAAAAACGAGTCAACGCTGCGATTGAGGGTCAAACAAGAACTCAGCACTGGGATGCCCAGCCTGCTTTTTATTAAGGTTACATGCACACAGGGCACTCCCAGGGGGAGAGGGGGGGGGAGCACAAAATCCCCCATCACACATTTAGATAGAGAGCACTGTCCTTTGACAGGCCACAATAGGATTACAGTACTTAAGATAACAAGTTTACAAGTTCATCTTATCAATTAGCAGTCTGGCTCCAGAGGTGATTAGACAATGGGATTGGTTATCCCTAAACTTAGAGCTGAGGCCAGCAAAAATGTGTATTTAGGCAATAGTTTCTAAAAGCTGAAAAAAGAGTTAACTCTTTATGAAATGATACTTGTTACGGTTTTCTTGGAGCCCTTCTTAGGCGCTGGCTTGCTGGTTCAGGCATTGCTGCTGGGAAATAAGCTCTTCACAACAAAATAACTAATGCTTCTGTAACAACTTCTGTTATAAAATTTACTTTATTCTCTTAGGGCAAGATTACAAGTAGCGCGTTATGAGTTGTCCGTACGCGATGTGGTCTTTTCGCAATCAATTTCCATTGCGCAGCTATTACAAGTATTCGCCTTTTACGCAACAATCCTTTCCGTGCTCGAAGATCTATAGTTAACAGTTTTGCTCAACATAAAAGTTTCATGAAACACTTCAAAAATACATTTCAAAATACAATTACACTCATTAACAGTGTCTAAAAAAAATTATTAAAAAAAATATTGGGATCAAAGATACGAGATAGATACCGGATGTAAGAAAAAAGCAAACCCAAAAGGTCTCTGCTATACCTTATGTTAAATAGCTCTAAATCTCTCATCCCGAGGAAATGGAAGTCTAGGGCTGTCCCCTCTCTGGCGGAGTGGGGGGCTCAGGTTTCCTCGCTGTTAAAAATTGAAAGATATTACTTTATGAAAAGTGGGAATGTAGACATTCATGAAACTATGTTGGAGCTGTGGAACCCACCTACAAATATGTAAAACTCGACTCCTGTGGCCAAAGGGCTTATCTCTGCTCCTTACTATCTTCCCCCCCTCTTTTTTTTTTCCCATCTTACCCCCCTCTACTTACCTGTGTACTCTTTCCTCAGACTTACCATAAAACTTATCTGCACACAACCTCTGATACTTGTTAATGAAACGTTATTGTTGTTTTAAGTCCCCTGTTGGGTCTTCCATTTTAACATTAGTTATTACAGCTCCTTCTTCATGATAGGACAATAAATTAAAACTGAGCAACAACCTATACCCATGGGTCTATTGAATGGACTACCCTGTGCCCTCTTTCAGGGAGTTATAATCCTCCATATTTTATCACACTAGATTCAACCCATGTTTTCATTGAGACTATGTATCCATCTGTTAATAATGTATTCTTATGAAAACCTGTTGTGTATATTTTCATGATGCTCAATAAAAAATTCTTTAAATAAAAAAATGTCCCTCAATTGCCCCCATAATATAGTATACAGTTCCTTGTATATAAAAAAAAAATAGCATCTTTATTTTTTGCAAAAAAAACTACAAAAAGCAGTTATAAGGGGTTAAAGTGAGGGGATGTGGGGTGTTAATAAAAAGTGCCTTTACATAGTGTTCTATGGGGACTGTGTTTTAAACTGCAAATATATATGTATATGCTTATGTGTTAATGTGTATATACACATATAAACACATACATATATATGTATATATTCATATACAGTACATATATATTTTAAATTTGGTGCCCAACAATGCGCGACTTACCACCTGAACTGCGCTAGGTTCTGTGCTGTGTCTATAGGCATCAGAACAAGGCTCCCATTAGGCTCCCCTATGGAAGCACGCTTTCATGAGCACAATGCTTACAGGCAATGTGAACTCAAGGCCACTTATGCATTGCACTTAACTTGTAATACCAGCGTACATATGCGTGCGCTGGTATTACTGAGTAAAGCACAAATATCACTCTCACGAAAGCGCAATTTTGCTCTCCACTCAAAATCTAGGCCTATACCATTTACTTTTTGCACTTGTATGTCACTTTAATATATAAATAGAAAAGTTAAAACATATTTTAATAATTAATTTTGGAATGCAGATGTTCCAATGATCCAACAAATAGTAAATTAACTGGAATTAAATGAGATGTTAGATTAAATGCACAACAAATGCACTCAAACAACAATTGATCTATCAGGATTGGTTACTCTGCTCAGGATACAGCTATGGGGTCAAAAAATAAATTAGCCCATAATTGAGAGTAGCTTGTTTTACGCATGACCCCCTTTGATCCACCCCTTCCCAACATGTAAACTGATATATGTTCCATTTCTAAAATAACATAAGGAACAATAAATTCTGGAAACGTTTTTTTTCCACATATTCTAGGGATTATTTAGCAGCCTTACAGGTGCATTTCTGTCAGAGTTGCAATCTTATATAATCTAGTTTTTGAAAATCAGGAAAAGCCCTACAAACAAATGAAAGAAAGAAAATAAATAATTGAAAAGGATTTATAAAAGAATAAGGCCTAGATTTGGAGTTTGGCGGTAGATGGGCTGTTAACGCTACGCGGGCTTTTTTCTGGCCGCACCATAAAATTAACTCTGGTATCGAGAGTCCAAAAAAATGCTGCGTTAGGCTCCAAAAAAGGAGCGTAGAGCATTTTTACCGCAAATGCAACTCTCGATACCAGAGTTGCTTACGGACGCGGCCAGCCTCAAAAACGTGCTCATGCACGATTCTCCCATAGGAAACAATGGGGCTGTTTGAGCTGAAAAAAAACCTAACACCTGCAAAAAAGCCGAGTTCAGCTCCTAACGCAGCCCCATTGTTTCTTATGGGGAAACACTTCCTACGTCTGCACCTAACACTCTAACATGTACCCCGAGTCTAAACACCCCTACCCTTACACTTATTAACCCCTAATCTGCCGCCCCCGCTATCGCTGACCCCTGCATTATATTATTAACCCCTAATCTTCCGCTCCGTAAACCGCCGCAACTTACATTATCCCTATGTACCCCTAATCTGCTGCCCCTAACCCCGCCGACCCCTGTATTATATTTATTAACCCCTAACCTGCCCCCCACAATGTCGCCGCCAGCTACTTACAATAATTAACCCCTAATCTGTCGACCGCAAAGCGCCGCCACCTACGTTATCCTTATGTACCCCTAATCTGCTGCCCCTAACACCGCCGACCCCTATATTATATTTATTAACCCCTAATCTGCCCCCCTCAACGTCGCCGACACCTGCCTACACTTATTAACCCCTAATCTGCCGAGCGGACCTGAGCGCTACTATAATAAATGTTATTAACCCCTAATCCGCCTCACTAACCCTATAATAAATAGTATTAACCCCTAATCTGCCCTCCCTAACATTGCCGACACCTAACTTCAATTATTAACCCCTAATCTGACGACCGAATCTCGCCGCTATTCTAATAAATGTATTAACCCCTAAAGCTAAGTCTAACCCTAATACTAACACCCCCCTAAGTTAAATATAATTTAAATCTAACGAAATAAATTAACTCTTATTAAATAAATTATTCCTATTTAAAGCTAAATACTTACCTGTAAAATAAATCCTAATATAGCTACAATATAAATTATAATTACATTGTAGCTATTTTAGGATTAATATTTATTTTACAGGCAACTTTGTAATTATTTTAACCAGGTACAATAGCTATTAAATAGTTAAGAACTATTTAATAGTTACCTAGTTAAAATAATAACAAAATTACCTGTAAAATAAGTCCTAACCTAAGTTATAATAAACCTAACACTACCCTATCAATAAATTAATTAAATAAAATACCTACAATTACCTACAATAAAACCTAACACTACACTATCAATAAATAAATTAAATACAATTTCTACAAATAACTACAATTACATAAACTAACTAAAGTACAAAAAATAAAAAAGAACTAAGTTACAAAAAATAAAAAAATATTTACAAACATAAGAAAAATATTACAACAATTTTAAACTAATTACACCTACTCTAAGCCCCCTAATAAAATAACAAAGACCCCCAAAATAAAAAAATTCCCTACCCTATTCTAAATTAATAAATTTAAAAGCTCTTTTACCTTACCAGCCCTGAACAGGGCCCTTTGCGGGGCATGCCCCAAAGAATTCAGCTCTTTTGCCTGTAAAAAAAAACATAAAATACCCCCCCCAACATTACAACCCACCACCCACATACCCCTAATCTAACCCAAACCCCCCTTAAATAAACCTAACACTAAGCCCCTGAAGATCTTCCTACCTTGTCTTCACCTCAACATGTATCACCGATCTGTCCTGGCATCCGGTGCTGAAGAGGTCCAGAAGAGGCTCCAAAGTCTTCCTCCTATCCGGCAAGAAGAGGACATCTGGACCGGCAAACATCTTCATCCAAGCGGCATCTTCGATCTTCTTCCATCCGGTGCGGAGCGGGTCCATGTTGAAGCATCCGACGCGGATCCATCCTCTTCTTCCGGCGTCTCCCGACGAATGACGGTTCCTTTAAGGGACGTCATCCAAGATGGCGTCCCTCGAATTCCGATTGGCTGATAGGATTCTATCAGCCAATCGGAATTAAGGTAGGAATATTCTGATTGGCTGATGGAATCAGCCAATCAGAATCAAGTTCAATCCGATTGGCTGATCCAATCAGCCAATCAGATTGAGCTCGCATTCTATTGGCTGATCGGAACAGCCAATAGAATGCGAGCTCAATCTGATTGGCTGATTGGATCAGCCAATCGGATTGAACTTGATTCTGATTGGCTGATTCCATCAGCCAATCAGAATATTCCTACCTTAATTCCGATTGGCTGATAGAATCCTATCAGCCAATCGGAATTCGAGGGACGCCATCTTGGATGACGTCCCTTAAAGGAACCGTCATTCGTCGGGAGACGCCGGAAGAAGAGGATGGATCCGCGTCGGATGCTTCAACATGTACCCGCTCCGCACCGGATGGAAGAAGATCGAAGATGCCGCTTGGATGAAGATGTTTGCCGGTCCGGATGTCCTCTTCTTGCCGGATAGAAGGAAGACTTTGGAGCCTCTTCTGGACCTCTTCAGCACCGGATGCCAGGACAGATCGGTGATACCTGTTGAGGTGAAGACAAGGTAGGAAGATCTTCAGGGGCTTAGTGTTAGGTTTATTTAAGGGGGGTTTGGGTTAGATTAGGGGTATGTGGGTGGTGGGTTGTAATGTTGGGGGGGGTATTGTATGTTTTTTTTTACAGGCAAAAGAGCTGAATTCTTTGGGGCATGCCCCGCAAAGGGCCCTGTTCAGGGCTGGTAAGGTAAAAGAGCTTTTAAATTTATTAATTTAGAATAGGGTAGGGAATTTTTTTATTTTGGGGGTCTTTGTTATTTTATTAGGGGGCTTAGAGTAGGTGTAATTAGTTTAAAATTGTTGTAATATTTTTCTTATGTTTGTAAATATTTTTTTATTTTTTGTAACTTAGTTCTTTTTTATTTTTTGTACTTTAGTTAGTTTATGTAATTGTAGTTATTTGTAGAAATTGTATTTAATTTATTTATTGATAGTGTAGTGTTAGGTTTTATTGTAGGTAATTGTAGGTATTTTATTTAATTAATTTATTGATAAGGTAGTGTTAGGTTTAATTATAACTTAGGTTAGGACTTATTTTACAGGTAATTTTGTTATTATTTTAACTAGGTAACTATTAAATAGTTCTTAACTATTTAATAGCTATTGTACCTGGTTAAAATAATTACAAAGTTGCCTGTAAAATAAATATTAATCCTAAAATAGCTACAATGTAATTATAATTTATATTGTAGCTATATTAGGATTTATTTTACAGGTAAGTATTTAGCTTTAAATAGGAATAATTTATTTAATAAGAGTTAATTTATTTAGTTAGATTTAAATTATATTTAACTTAGGGGGGTGTTAGTATTAGGGTTAGACTTAGCTTTAGGGGTTAATACATTTATTAGAATAGCGGCGAGATTCGGTCGTCAGATTAGGGGTTAATAATTGAAGTTAGGTGTCGGCAATGTTAGGGAGGGCAGATTAGGGGTTAATACTATTTATTATAGGGTTAGTGAGGCGGATTAGGGGTTAATAAGTGTAGGCAGGTGTCGGCGACGTTGAGGGGGGCAGATTAGGGGTTAATAAATATAATATAGGGGTCGGCGGTGTTAGGGGCAGCAGATTAGGGGTACATAAGGATAACGTAGGTGGCGGTGCTTTGCGGTCGGCAGATTAGGGGTTAATTATTGTAAGTAGCTGGCGGCGACGTTGTGGGGGGCAGGTTAGGGGTTAATAAATATAATACAGGGGTCGGCGGGTTAGGGGCAGCAGATTAGGGGTACATAAGTATAACGTAGGTGGCGGTCGGCAGATTAGGGGTTAAAAAAATTTAATCGAGTTGCGGCGATGTGGGGGGACCTCAGTTTAGGGGTACATAGGTAGTTTATGGGTGTTAGTGTACTTTAGGGTACAGTAGTTAAGAGCTTTATGAACCAGCGTTAGCCCAGAAAGCTCTTAACTCCTGCTTTTTTCCTGCGGCTGGAGTTTTGTCGTTAGAGCTCTAACGCTCACTTCAGAAACGACTCTAAATACCGGAGTTAGGAAGATCCCATTGAAAAGATAGGATACGCAATTGACGTAAGGGGATCTGCGGTATGGAAAAGTCGCGGCTGAAAAGTGAGCGTTAGACCCTATTTTGAGTGACTCCAAATACCGGCGGTAGCCTAAAACCAGCGTTAGGAGCCTCTAACGCTGGTTTTCACGGCTAACGCCGAACTCTAAATCTAGGCCTAACTGTCCCCAACAAAATACATAACTATTCTCAATACAAGAACAGAGTCTAAATAGCTAAACATTAATGTCATGCATAAAAAATGGGTTTGAATTTGAAGAATGATAATATAAAATGCTATTATCTAAATACTTAGTATGAATTCTCTTTAAGTAGAATATTAAGTTTTGGGAACCCCACCTTGAAAATACACTATGGAATTGAAGTTCAAGGAAGTTAAATTTCTTTGTAGAAAAGTTTTTTTGTTTGCTTTGAGCGTAAGGAAATGGCAAGGAATTAACTGTATGCATCAGTAAATGTTAACAGGAACTGTAAATTCAAAATATACTGTATTAAAATGTAACCATGTAAGCTGAGAAAGTAAGAAAGTTAGAATGTTATTGTCTAAAAAGGTCCATTAATAGTATGGCATATCCAAATGTTCTCACCTCTAATGGCTCCCAGGGGGAATTTCTAAAATGTGTCTTATTCTTCCATGTCATTTAGTGTTAAATGAAGCACCCACAGAGGCACCTACAGACACAACACAGGCAAGCACACATATAGTCACCCATAGGCATCCATATACATACAAACACACAGGCACACACAAATATCTGCATGCACAGCCACACATGCAAATACATAGCCACCTGTAGACATTCACATGCACAAACATACACATGGACAATCAAGCAAAAAAAACATACACAAGCAACCACATGAAATGGTGATCGGGTTAATGAATGTTTTCAAAATAGAATTCCCAGGCCTCTTCTTTACAATTTACTTTGAGATTTGACTTTCAGACAGATTTAGCAATGCAGAAAATAGTGCACTATCCCCCTAGAATTTAAACATTTCCTTTTAATATAGACACCAGCTCAACAATTTAGAACTTTACAGAGTATTATGTTTAAAGAAAGCCAGAAATAAAAACATACCTTATATACCCCCTATTTGAACCTAATATTTAATAAATGGGCACTTTAAACAATACATGAATGAAAAATTATAAAAGTTGCTTTATGAACAGAGAGTGGTAAGAGACAACCAGCTTCATCAAAATAAAATTAGTAACATCAACAATAATAAATGAGTTACAAATAACAATGTTGAACAGCCACATACAGTAGGTTCATATGAAAGCTAGTTACCAATATCAAGCCAATAAGAAACATATAGCTGTAAATAAAATGATTTGTGATAGTAATAGGAATAATATAATTCCCTCTAGATACAGGGTTCTGACTACTGGATTTAACAGGTGAAAGAAAATGTAATAGAAGTATAAGTCTGCCTGTGGACTTTTGCTGTTGGTGTTATTTTAAACATTTTATTGTAATACCATTTCTGTCTAACGTCTTTCGAGATACATGCTCCCTTTCCTGTTATATTCTATATCTCTTTGATTTAAATCCAAGTTTCTGGACAGATTATATAACATCACAATTAACTGGCAGCTATGTAATCAACTCCTGCTTCTTCACAAAAAATTAAAGTGAGAACATTTTGCAAAGAAGAGTGTAAAATACTTCCCATAAATTTCTATTTTTTTTTAGATGTCTTTGACACTTTTGACCACTCCCTACTTCTGCGCACACTATGTTCCCTGACACGGCCTTTCCATGATACATACACTCACCAGGGGCCCCATCCGATATGCAGCGTCGCCCGAAAAAAGCCGGCAACGCCGGTTTTTGCGCGGGTTTGGTATCCTATATACAGCACTGCATATAAATGCGGCACGTATATTTCACCCGTTGGACGTAGTTTTTTCCCCCATAGACTAACATATAAAACCTGCGCAATTTGGTATCCAATATCCAGCGCAAGGCCTTACGTGGAGAAAATGGAGAAATCTTACTCCATTTTCACCTCGCCATAAAATGCAGCCGTAGCAGGTCTTGCGCTGAGTATGGGAGCACCGTAACTCCCTAAAATGCCTGAAAAAAAAAAAACTAACACCTAACGCATGCGCAATGTCTATCTACCTGTCAACCGCAATCCCCCACCGCAATACCTAATAAAGTGTATTAACCCCTAAACCGCCGCTCACGGAGCCCTCCACCACCTACATTATATGTATTAACCCCTAAACCACCGCTCCCGGACCCCGCCGCACCTAAATAAAGTGTTTAACCCCTAAACTGCCGCTCCCAGACCCCGCCGCCACCTACATTAAATGTATTAACCCCTAATCTGACCCCCCTACACCACCGCCTCCTACATTAAATATATTAACCTCTAATCTGACCCCCTACACCACCGCCACCTACATTAAATGTATTACCCCCTAAACCTAAGTCTAACCCTAACACCCCCTAACTTAATTATTATTTAAATAAATCTAAATAATATTAATATTATTAACTAAATTATTCCTATTTAAAACTAAATACTTACCTATAAAATAAACCCTAAGATAGCTACAATATAATTAATAATTACATTGTAGCTATTTTAGGATTTATATTTATTTTACAGGTAACTTTGTATTTATTTTAGCTAGGTACAATAGATATTAAATAGTTAATAACTATTTAATAGCTACCTAGTTAAAATAATTACAAAATTACCTGTAAAATAAATCCTAACCAAAGTTACAAATACACCTAACACTACACTATCAATAAATTAATTAAATAAATTAACTACAATTATCTAAAATAAAATACAATTAAATAAACTAAACTATATTACAAAAAAAAACACTAAATTACAAAAAATAAAAAAATATTACAAGAAGTTTAATCTAATTATACCTAATCTAAGCCCCCAAATAAAATAAAAAAAAGACCCCCAAAATAATAAAATTCCCTATCCTAAACTAAATTACAAATAGCCCTTAAAAGGGCCTTTTGCAGGGCATTGCCCCAAAGTAATCAGCTCTTTTACCAGCCCTTAAAAGGGCTTTTTGCTGGGCATTGCCCCAAAGTAATCAGCTCTTTTACATGTAAAAAAGAAATACAATACCCCCCCCAACATTACAACCCACCACCCACACCACCTACTCTAAAACTTACCCGATCCCCCCCTTAAAAAAACCTAACACTACCCCATTGAAGATCACCCTACCTTGAGCCATCTTCACCCAGCCGGGCACCAGTGCTCATCCGATGGGGCAGAAGAGGACATCCGGACCGGCAGAAGTCTTCATCCTATCCGGGCAGAAGAGGACATACGGACCGGCAGACATCTTTATCCAAACGGCATCTTCTATCTTCATCCATCCAACAAGGAACGGCTCCATCTTGAAGACCTCCGGCGTGGAACATCCTTCACGGCCGACGGACTAACGACGAATGAATATTCCTTTAAATGACGTCATCTAAGATGGCGTCCCTCGAATTCCGATTGGCTGATTCTATCAGCCAATCGGAATTAAGGTAGGAAAAATCTGATTGGTTGATTTAATCAGCCAATCGGATTGAAGTTCAATCCTATTGGCTGATTGGATCAGCCAATAGAATGCAAGGTCAATTCTATTGGCTGATCCAATCAGCCAATAGGATTGAACTTCAATCCGATTGGCTGATTAAATCAACTAATCGTATTTATCCTACCTTAATTCCGATTGGCTGATAGAATCCTTTCAGCCAATCGGAATTCAAGGGACACCATCTTGGATGACGTCATTTAAAGGAATATTCATTCGTCGTTAGTCCGTCGGCCGAGAAAGATGTTCCGCGCCGGAGGTCTTCAAGATGGAGCCGTTCCTTGTCGGATGGATGAAGATAGAAGATGCCGCTTGGATGAAAATGTCTGCTGGTCCGGATGTCCTCTTCTGCCCCATCGGATGACCACTGGTGCCCGGCTGGGTGAAGACGGATCAAGGTAGGGTGATCTTCAATGGGGTAGTGTTAGGTTTTTTTAAGGGGGGATCGGGTGGGTTTTAGAGTAGGGGTGTGTGGGTGGTGGGTTGTAATGTTGGGGGGGTATTGTAGTTCTTTTTTTTACAGGTAAAAGAGCTGATTACTTTGGGGCAATGCCCTGCAAAAGCCCTTTTAAGGGCTGGTAAAAGAGCTGATTACTTTGGGGCAATGCCCTGAAAAAGGCCCTTTTAAGGGCTATTTGTAATTTAGTTTAGGATAGGGAATTTTATTATTTTGGGGGGCTTTTTTATTTTATTAGGGGGCTTAGATTAGGTGTAATTAGATTAAACTTCTTATAATATTTTTTTATTTTTTGTAATTTAGTGTTTGTTTGTTTTTGCAATGTAGTTTATTTAATTGTATTTTATTTTAGATCATTGTAGTTAATTTATTTAATTAATTTATTGATAGTGTAGTGTTAGGTGTATTTGTAACTTAGGTTAGGATTTATTTTACAGGTAATGTAATTATTTTAACTAGGTAGCTATTAAATAGTTATTAACTATTTAATATCTATTGTACCTAGCTAAAATAAATACAAAGTTACCTGTAAAATAAATATAAATCCTAAAATAGCTACAATGTAATTATTAATTATATTGCAGCTATCTTAGGGTTTATTTTATAGGTAAGTATTTAGTTTTAAATAGGAATAATTTAGTGAATAATATTAATATTATTTAGATTTATTTAAATAATAATTAAGTTAGGGGGTGTTAGAGTTAGACTTAGGTTTAAGGGGTAATACATTTAATGTAGGTGGCGGCGGTGTAGGGGGGTCAGATTAGAGGTTAATATATTTAATGTAGGTGGCGGCGGTGTAGGGGGGTCAGATTAGGGGTTAATAAATTTAATGTAGGTTGCGGCGGGGTCCGGGAGCGGCGGTTTAGGGGTTAAACACTTTATTTAGGTGCAGCGGGGTCCGGGAGTGGCAGTTTAGGGGTTAATACTTATAATGTAGGTGGTGGTGGGCTCCGGAAGTGGCGGTTTAGGGGTTAATACTAGGATAGGTTTATTGCAGTGTGGGCTATGGCGGTTTAGGGGTTAATAATTAGGCTTATTGCATTGTGGGGGGTTGTCGGTCTAGGGGTTAATACATTTATTATTAGGAGTGAGAGGGGGGATTGAGGATATAGGGGTATACGTGTTGGGCTTATTTTTGGGAGGCGTGTTAGACAGTTACGGGAGATTTAATACTTTAGTTACGCCTAGATTTAGAGTTCTGCGTTAGCCGTCTAAACCAGCGTTAGGGGTTCCTAACGCTGGTTTTTACCGCCTGCTGGTATTTAGAGTCAGTCATTAAAGGGTCTAACGCTCACTTTCCAGCCGCGACTTTTCCATACCGCAGATCCCCCTACACCAATTGCGTATCCTATCTTTTCAATGGGATCTTTCTAACGCTGGTATTTAGAGTCTTGGCTGAAGTGAGCGTTAGAAATCTAACGACAAGACTCCAGCCGCAGGAAAAAGCCAGGAGTTAAGAGGTTTCTGGGCTAACGCCGGTTCATAAAGCTCTTAACTACTGTGCTCTAAAGTATACTAACACCCATAAACTACCTATGTACCCCTAAACCGAGGCCCCCCCACATCGCCGCCACTCTATTAAATTTTTTTAACCCCTAATCTGCCGACCGCACACCGCCGCCACCTACGTTATCCCTATGTACCCCTAATCTGCTGCCCCTAACATCGCCGACCCCTACATAATATTTATTACATCCTAATCTGCCCCCCCCCAATGTCGCCGCCACCTACCTACAGTTATTAACCCCTAATCTGCCGACCGGACCTCACCGCTACTATAATAAATGTATTAACCCCTAATCCGCCTAACTCCCGCCTCAAAAACCCTATAATAAATAGTATTAACCCCTAATCTGCCCTCCCTAATATCGCAGGCACCTAACTTCAAGTATTAACCCCTAATCTGTCGACCGGACCTCGCCGCTACTCTAATAAATGTATTAACCCCTAAAGCTAAGTCTTACCCTAACCCTAACACCCCCCTAAGTTAAATATAATTTTATTCTAACGAAATAAAATATTTCTTATTAAATAAATTATTCCTATTTAAAGCTAAATACTTACCTGTAAAATGAACCCTAATATAGCTACAATATAAATAATAATTATATTGTAGCTATTTTAGGATTTATATTTATTTTACAGGCAACTTTGTATTTATTTTAACCAGGTACAATAGCTATTAAATAGTTAATAATTATGTAATAGTTACCTTGTTAAAATAATTACAAAATTACCTGTAAAATAAATCCTAACCTAAGTTACAATTAAACCTAACACTACACTAGCAATAAATTAATTAAATAAACTATCTACAATTATCTACAATTATATCAACTAAACTAAATTACCAAAAAAAACAAACACTAAATTACAAAAATAAACAAACACTAAATTACAAAAAATAAAAAAAAGATTACAAGAATTTTAAACTAATTACACCTACTCTAAGCCCCCTAAAAAAATAACAAAGCCCCCTAAAATAAAAAAAATGCCCTGCCCTATTCTAAAATAAAAATTGTAAAGCTCTATTACCTTACCAGCCCTTAAAAGGGCCTTTTGCGGGGCATGCCCCAAAGAAAACAGCTCTTTTGCAATTAAATAAACATACAATACCCCCCCAACATTACAACCAACCACCCACATACCCCTAATCTAACCCAAACACCCCTTAAAAAACCTAACACTAAGCCCCTGAAGATCTTCCTACCTTATCTTCACCAGGCCGGGTATCACTGATCCGTCCAGAAGAGGCTCCGAAGTCTTCCTCCTATCCGGCAAGAAGAGGTCCAGAAGAGGGTCCAAAGTCTTCCTCCTATTCGGCAAGAAGAGGACATCCGGACCGGCAAACATCTTCATCCAAGCGGCATCTTCTATCTTCTTCCATTCGGCGCGGAGCGGGTCCATCTTGAAGCAGCCGGCGCGGATCCATCCTCTTCTTCCGACGTCCTAACACCGAATGAAGGTTCCTTTAAATGACGTCATCCAAGATGGCGTCCCTCGAATTCCGATTGGCTGATAGGATTCTATCAGCCAATCGGAATTAAGGTAGGAAAAATCTGATTGGCTAATTGAATCAGCCAATCAGATTCAAGTTCAATTGGATTGGCTGATCCAATCAGCCAATCAGATTGAGCTTGCATTCTATTGGCTGTTCCGATCAGCCAATAGAATACGAGCTCAATCTGATTGGCTGATTGGATTAGCCAATCCGATTGAACTTGTATCTGATTGGCTGATTCAATCAGCCAATCATATTTTTCCTACCTTAATTCCGATTGGCTGATAGAATCCTATCAGCCAATCGGAATTCGAGGGACGCCATCTTGGATGACATCATTTAAAGGAACCTTCATTCGGTGTTAGGACGTCGGAAGAAGAGGATGGATCCGCGCCGGCTGCTTCAAGATTGACCCGCTCCACGCCGGATGGAAGAAGATAAAATATGCCGCTTGGATGAAGATGTTTGCCGGTCCGGATGTCCTCTTCTTGCCGGATAGGAGGAAGACTTTGGACCCTCTTCTGGACCTCTTCTTTGCGAATAGGAGGAAGACTTCGGAGTCTCTTCTGGACGGATCAGTGTTACCCGGCGTGGTGAAGACAAGGTAGGAAGATCTTCAGGGGCTTAGTGTTAGGTTTTTTTAAGGGGTGTTTGGGTTAGATTAGGGGTATGTGGGTGGTGGGTTGTAATGTTGGGGGGGGTAATTGTATGTTTATTTAAATGCAAAAGAGCTGTTTTCTTTGGGGCATGCCCCGCAAAAGGCCCTTTTAAGGGCTGGTAAGGTAAAAGAGCTTTACAATTTTTATTTTAGAATAGGGTATGGCATTTTTTATTTTGGGGGGCTTTGTTATTTTTTTAGGGGGCTTAGAGTAGGTGTAATTAGTTTAAAATTCTTGTAATCTTTTTTTATTTTTTGTAATTTAGTGTTTGTTTTTTTTGTAATTTAGTTTAGTTGATTTAATTGTAGATAATTGTAGATAGTTTATTTAATTTATTTATTGATAGTGTAGTGTTAGGTTTAATTGTAACTTAGGTTAGGATTTATTTTACAGGTAATTTTGTAATTATTTTAACTAGGTAACTATTAAATAGTTCTTAACTATCACACCCCATAACAATCAAATTGGGTGAGGCTACTACCCCCCTTGTCAAACATTTCAGGAATGTACACCATAAAAGAAATGACACCTTTAGATGGCAAGCCATTGAGTATATTAAATCCCCCCTTAGGGGAGGTGACAGGGATAAAATTCTTGGCAAACGTGAAATGTTTTGGGTCTTTAAATTAAAAACTAGGGTACCCAAGGGACTTAACTCGGAGTACGATTTAATTAACTATTGGAAATAATAATAATAATTTTACTGTGTTGTTTTTTGTTTGGAATATTTGTGTATATTTATATACAATTGTGCAACTCTATTTTCAATTGTTGATTGTTGACTGCTCTGAGGTAAGTTGTCAATTTGATGATAAAAAAGATCAAAGAGCCTAAAGGCCTTTACAGAATATGACAATACCTTTACTGGGATAACTACTAGATGGATTGTAATTTTATTTAGTCTGAGAACCATGTAACATTTGGGCTTTTGGTCTGGTTCACGATGCCAACAAAGATATGATTATTTGGCTTTATTGCAGCCATATAAGGTTGATTTCCCCTAATTGTGACATAACATTTATTACTATTTTATTATGTTGACTGTAGATGTGTATTTAATTCTCTACTGATTCATACAATTTTATTTATTTATTTTTTTAATATGGTGTGTATTGTCACAATTTTAAGGGGAACACATTTTTGATTTTTGATGCTGGATTTGAGCGTTAAGCAAGCCTGCTGTTATTTGATATAGTTTCTATCTTAGACAGTAAATAAGTAGTCTATTTTGTTGACACCGTGCACTTTTGCATTCGTTTGCATTATCTTGCATTATTTGCATTAGTGTGTATTATTCTCTCCTATTTTCGATTATTTGTTAAACATATTGAAACAATCTTTAGAACAACATTTATGAACAATATAATTGTTTGAACTGCTTTTGCTTATATATGCCTGATGTACTTTTTTATATATGTATGTTTCTCTATGTATATTTATTTAAGTGTTTATTAAACACTTCATTGTTTACCATCTTATCTATTGGATTCTCTATATCTAATTACTTAAAATTGTCAATGAGATTGAAACTTTATTAAGGGTTAATCCTAAAAGTTGGTAGCTAGGCTTCACAGGCATTGGTTGTATCTACTGACCAATTATTTTCTAGTTTTGCTTTTAATTAGGCACCACAGGTATACTGAATTAGCTATGATTACGGCTGTCTAGCCGAAACATGTTAGCTTTCAGTTTGCCTGTGCTGCCTTGCTAACCTGAATATGGACCCTCCTGGAACCTTTTAATCGTTTGTGAAATAAAGGAAATTGTTTTTAACTTGCCCTGGATTGTCCGCTCTCTTCATTCATTTTATATATATATATATATATATATATATATATATATATATATATATATATATATATATATATATATATAGTAGGGAAATAGTAATTTCAAGTAAATAGCTTTTGCCTAGGCAAATAGTTTTTGAGACATTGTTTAAGCTTTACAAACCAATTACCTAGGCAAAAGCCTTTTCTTTAACTACTATTGAGGAAAATAGTATATAGAAAGTCAAATTAGCTGTGCACAGTTTTTTCCGCTCTTTAAAGGCAACCTGGGAAAGTAGCCCCTGCTTGCCAATATGCCACCAGGCACCCTTGGAACGTGTCCCCTGCTTGACAATAAGTTCCCAGGACCCATGGGAAAGTGGCTCCTACATGCCAATAAGATCACAGGACCCTCAGGAAAGTAGCCCCTACTTACCAATAGGCACCCTGGGAAAGTGGCCCCTGCTGAACAAAGGACTGTCAGGAACCTCGGGAAAGTGGCCCCTGCTCACTAATAGACTCCCAGGCATCCAAAGAAAGTGGCCCCTGCTTGCCAATAGACTCACAGCCACCCTGTGAATGTGGTCCCTGCTTGCCAATAGGCTCCCAGGCACCCCACAAATGTGACCCCTGCTCACCAACAGACATTGTTTTAGCTTTGAAAAACATTTGCTTAGGTAAAAGCCTTTTGCCAAAGCAAGGGCCACATTCTTGGGGTGCCTGAGAGTGCTTTGGTGAACAGGGGCTACTTTTACAGCTGCCTGTGAGCTTATTGGTGAGCAGGGGCCACCTTCCCAGGATGCCTGGGAGCCTATTGGCAAGCAGGTTCCACTTTCCTATGGTGTATGGGAGCCTATTATTGAGAAGGGGACACTTTCCCAAGATACCTGGGAACATATTGGTGAGCAGGGGCCACTTTCCTGTGGTGAATGGGAGCCTATTGGTGAGAAGGGGACACTTTCCCAAGATACCTGGGAACATATTGGTGAGCAGAGGCCACTTTCCTGTGGTGTCTGGGAGCCTATTGACAAGAAAGGGCCACCTTCCGGAAGTTTCTGGGAGCATATTGGCAAACAGGGGCCACTTTCCAGGGTTGTTTTGGAACCTATTGGCTCTGTCAAGAGTCTTACCCACTCCTTTTTCTACTGAGGGGAGCTAAATAACTCCAGAGCAAGCCACACAGAAATGTAAGCACCCTGTGCGGGCTGATCACACAGCAGGACCACTGATAGGCTTTCATTTAGTGTATTGTAGGAAGTGTTACTGCCCATTAGTAGAGGATCTCACTATCCCTCTAACCAGACTGTGCTCCAGCTTCTCTAACCAGCAACAGAAGCAGTGTTTAATGAAGCATTCTGTTCCCTTTCCGGGGGAACTTAGTGCAGAAACTCCGGATCAGCCAATAGAATGCGAGCTCAATCTGATTGGCTGATTGGATCAGCCAATCGGATTGAACTTCAGTCTGATTGGCTGATTCAATCAGCCAATCAGATTTTTCCTACCTTAATTCCGATTGGCTGATAGAATCCTATCAGCCAATCGGAATTGAAGGGACGCCATCTTGGATGACGTCCCTTAAAGGAGCCTTCATTCGTCGGTAAAGAAGGATGTTCCGTGTCGGCGGGATGAAGATGGATCCTGAAGAAATAAGATTGAAGACCCCGCTTGGAAGATGACATCGCCCGGATAGAAGAATCAGCGCCGCTTGGAAGATGACATCGCCCAGATGTAAGACTTCTTCAGCGCCGCCTGGAGGATCACTTCATCGGATGGAAGACTTCTTCAGCGCCCCTTGGAGGATCACTTCTGCCGCTCCGGATCTCCTCTTCAGTTCCATCGGTGGCTCGGCTGAGTGAAGACGACTCAAGGTAGGATGATCTTCAGGGGATTAGTGTTAGGTTATTTTAAGGGGGGTTTGGGTTAGATTAGGGGTATGTGGGTGGTGGGTTTTAATGTTGGGGGGGTTGTATTTTTCTTTTACAGGCAAAAGAGCAGTTTTCTTTGGGGCATGCCCCACAAAAGGCCCTTTTAAGGGCTGGTAAGGTAAAAGAGCTTTGAACTTTTTTAATGTAGAATAGGGTAGGGCATTTTTTTATTTTGGGGGGCTTTGTTATTTTATTAGGGGGCTTAGATTAGGTGTAATTAGCTTAAAATTGTTGTAATATTTTTTAAATGTTTGTAATTTATTTTTTTTATTTTTTGTAACTTAGCTTTTTTATTTTTTGTACTTTAGTTAGTTTATGTAATTGTATTTAATTGTAGTTATTTGTAGTTAATTTATTTAATTAATGTAATGATAGTGTAGTGTTAGGTTTAATTGTAACTTAGGTTAGGATTTATTTTACAGGTAATTTTGTATTTCTTTTAGCTAGGTAGTTATTAAATAGTTAATAACTATTTAATAACTATTCTAACTAGCTAAAATAAATACAAAGTTACCTGTAAAATAAATATAAATCCTAAAATAGCTACAATGTAATTATTAATTACATTGTAGCTATCTTAGGGTTTATTTTACAGGTAAGTATTTAGTTTTAAATAGGATTAATTTAGTTAATAATAGAAATATTATTTAGATTTATTTAATTAATATTTAAGTTAGGGGGGGTGTTAGGGTTAGTGTTAGACTTAGGTTTAGGGGTTAATAAATTTATTACAGTGGCGGCGGTGTAGTGGGGGGGGCAGGATAGGGGTTAATAAATGTATTATAGGTGGCAACGGTGTAGGGGGGGCAGATTAGGGGTTAATAAATTTAATATAGGTTGCGGCAAGGTCCGGGAGCGGTGGTTTAGGGGTTAAACTATTTATTTAGTTGCGGCGAGGTGCGGGATCAGCAGGATAAGGGTTAATAACTTTATTATAGAGGGCGGCGGTATAGGGGGGGCAGGATAGGGTTTACTAGGTATAATGTAGGTTGCGGCGGTGTCTGGGAGCGGCGGTTTAGAGGTTAATACATTTATAAGAGTTGCGGCGGGGTCTAGGAGTGGCGGTTTAGGGGTTAATACATTTATAAGAGTTGCGGCGGGGTCAGGGAGCGGCGGTTTAGGGGTTAATACATTTATAAGAGTTGCGGCGGGGTCAGGGAGCGGCGGTTTAGGGGTTAGTAACTTTATTGTGTTGCGGGGGGCTCCGGGGGCGCCGGTATAGGGGGTAGAACAGTGTAGTTAGTGTGGGTGCTTAGTGACAGGCTAGCAATAAAGCTGGGAAAAAGACGAAGAGCAGCAAGATCGGATGAGTGATAACTCTCACAGTCTGCTGCTCATCGCCCCATACTTGGTGCGCGGCTTTTTGACAGATTTATTGATAACTTAGGCGAATGTTTTCAGGTCCGCGATGGTAGGCGAGCTTAGGTGGGCGTATTGGGCCGGCGAAGGCAGGAAAGTTGACACGTTGATAACTACCCCCCATGGTCCGCAGAGAGCATCTAAAGCATCAGAGGGATCTCATTGTTAAAAGGTATCAGTCAGGAGAAGGGTACAAAATAATTTCCAAGGCATTAGATATACCATAGAACACAGTGAAGACAGTCTTCATCAAGTGAAGAAAATATAGTGCAACAGTGACATTACCAAGAACTGGATGTCCCTCCAAAATTGATGAAAAGACGAGAAGAAAACTGGTCTGGGAGGCTGCCAAGAGGCCTACAGCAACATTAAAGGAGCTGCAGGAATATCTGGCAAATACTGGCTGTGTGGTACATGTTACAACAATCGCCCATATTCTTCATATGTCTGGGCTATGGGGTAGAGTGGCAAGATGGAAGCCTTTTCTTACAAAAAAACCATCCAAGCCCAGCTAAATTTTGAAAAAACACATCTGAAGTTTCCCAAAAGCAAGTTGCAAAAGGTGTTCTGGTCTGATGAAACCAACGTTGAACTTTTTGGCCATAATTCAAAAAGATATTTTTGGCGCAAAAACAACACTGCATATCACCAAAAGAACACTATACCCACAGTGAAGCATGGTGGTGGCAGCATCATGCTTTGGGGCTGTTTTTCTTCAGCTGGAACTGGGGCCTTAGTCAAGGTAGAGCAAATAATGAACAGTTCCAAATACCAGACAATATTGGCACAAAACCTTCAGGCTTCTGCTAGAAAGCTGAACATGAAGAGGAACTTCATCTTTCAGCATGACAACGACCTAAAGCATACATCCAAATCACTAAAGGAATGGCTTCACCAGAAGAAGATTAAAGTTTTGGGATGGCCCAGCCAGAGCCCAGAAATGAATCCAATTCAAAATCTGTGGGGTGATCTGAAGAGGGCTGTGCACAGGAGATGCCCTCGCAATCTGACAGATTTAGAGTGTTTTTGCAAAGAAGAGTGGGCAAATCTTGCCAAGTCAAGATGTGCCATGCTGAAAAACTCATACCCAAAAAGTGCTGTAATAAAATCAAAAGGTGCTTCAATAAAGTATTAGTTTAAGGGTGTTCACACTTATGCAACAATATTATTTTATTTTTTTATTTTTATTTCCCTTTACCTAAAAGATTTCAGTTTGTTTTTCAATTGAGTTGTACAGTTTATAGGTCACATTAAAGGTGGAAAAAGTTCTGAAATGATTTCTTTGTCTCATTTTTTTACATCACAGAAACCTGACATTTTAACAGGGGTGTGTAGACTTTTTATATCAACTGTACATATAAATATAATAACTAATTTAAATGGGCAGTAAAGTAAAAAAATAAGCTTTCAAGATTGATTGAGATTGAGCATGCGATTTTAAACAGTTTTACAATTTACTTACGTTATGTAATTTGCTTTGTTCTTAGAGTATCCTTTGCTTAAAAGCATACCTAGATAGACTCAGAAGCAGCAAAGCACTACTGGGTGGCTGCACATATATGCCTCTTGTTATTGTCTCACCAGATGTGTTCAGCTAACTCCCAGTAGTGCATTGCTGCTCCTTCAACAAAGGATACCAAGAGAATGACGAATTTTGGAAAGTTGCTTAAAATTTTATACTTTATCTGAATCACAAAAGAAAAAATTGTGTTTCCTGTCCCTTTAAATTATACAGCAATTATATTTAGTATACCAATACTATTTGCTCTAAATATACACGTTGATCGAGTTATATTATTTCTAATGAGCTGACTAAAATATATATAGGAAAATTAGAAAATAATTAATATTGTAAAGACAGAAGTATCATTATTACCAATACATAACAGGAACTCTAAAAACTGTGGGCTTTCCAATACCCCCGACTTTCTTTTATATAGTTTGTTATATAATATACATATTATATTATAGATTTACAACCCTGTTCACTTAACTTATATCACCTACTGAGGCCAGTTAGTAACAGGTATAAAAGATCAAATCAAAATTTCAATTCTGGGGGGCGGAGCTAACCGCCGAGCTAGACAGTCGCAGGGGTTCAGAGCTCCGTGAATTTTACCCTTATAAGTTAAACTTTTGTATGTATACTAAATTTGTATGCATTCTACTATAGCTGCTAATCTAAAGGGACTCAAATGAACAGTATTTGGTGACAATTCTACTACGAGAAAACAAACTGGAGGCAGTTATAGAGAGATTCCAGCACCCACATCTGGAAAATTAGGCCTGAGGAATCAGGCCCTCAGTCTCATCGCATACACCGCTCAAAATGGAGGCAGATTACATGGCCATACAAGACCTTATGACCGATTTTGAGCTACGGATGTGTAGCAGATTTGACCGCCTCCTGCACCTAATGGAGTGTACCCATATGCGAGTGAAAACTTCTGAGCCAGTAGCGGAAGAGGCGGCGAAGCCGGCAACTCAGAGTGATGTCAAACAAGTTGCCCTTGAAAGATCTTGGAGACCTGTATTGGCCCCGGAGCGGAGAGAGGCGGTCAGCTTGCTGGGGGTGGTTGAGGACGGCTTCCATGTTTGGAGGAAGAACTATGCAGATGCGGCGATGAGTCTGGGAGCCGATCCGAAGAAGCCTTTGTGTATCGGACTGACTCATGCAACTGTAGGAATCTCTCTGATTCACCCTTGCGGCAGCCTGGTTCAGCGGAGCTGATCATCACTCAACACGCCACACGACGAACCTGTTTGGGCAGAACTGGTATAGGGTAAACCTATCTTTATAGACCGGGCTTGTTTGTGAGCACTTTGGTTTCATTGGCCTAAATGACAGCTTCGTAGCCCGAAGGATCATATGAGACCCAATCTGCGCTGCCAGGCTGTTAGTTAGCAAGACGGATAGTCTTTTCTATTTCATCTCCTCCATGTCATATATACCACGTACAAACTTTTATTTCATAATCATCAGCTTCCCCAGAGCAAGTGTTTCCGAGCCTGTATGTTTATTGATCTGACACCTATGCTGAGTTTGAGCCTTTCTTACTACTGTTGACATTTATTTGTTCTTCAAGCTTCCACAGATCAGGTGTTGGTTGGGAACTATGAGTATGGTTAAAGCTAACTATATTATGAAAACAGATGCTTACGGCTTTCAACAGAGTCCTTACGTACTAAAGACTGCCCACAGCATTTGCACCATGTGGATAGCTGTTTTTTTTTTTTGCCCTGTACATTCTGCTGTATGTTTATTTCTAAAACACTACTAGAGTCCCCTCTGGATATTATATACGACTAGGAAGAAGGGAATGTACAATATAGGTATTGATTAGGTTGAGTGCTATGTTTGGTGAAGGGGACCCTATATCCAGATTTTCACCCGCCCCCCCAAACCCTAAAACCCCTAATGTGTGGTAAGGGATGAATAATTTATCATCCACATTTTTTTTTTTTGGCAGAGTTCTGAAGTCTCTGCCCAGTTTGTAGATCCTCTGTTAGAGTTTGCCCTTATATTAGAGTAAAATTGGCTCTCCAAATACCCATAAGGTCAGACTATTATGACCACTCTCCTGTGTTATATTGCTAGCAGACTCTTCAGCTTTTAATTTTACTATGACTGCTGGTTCAAATGAAAGCCTCTTGACAGTGTTAAGGCTATAAACCTGACTTATATAGTTGTGCCTTGATGATACATTTGTCTCACTCCCAACCCCTATGAAATCATCTCGCATATAACATATTTAAGGGGTATGGGAACTATATATATATATATATAAGTGTGTATCTTTTGATGTACATAATAGCAATCTATGGATTGGTCTTTATCTGGGCATTTTAAACTCTATAGTCCTGTACTCAGTCTACAAATATTAACTGTTATAGTCCTTATAAAATTCGCCCTGAAGGTTGGTGTATTTATTTGGGAGTTCTCAGGCTCCCCCAGAGTTCATTAATCCTGGCAGTTCTTTATATCATATTAACCTTTAAATTTTAAGAAATCTCAGCCTCTTAGAATTTCTGTTTCTTCAAAACTGTGTGAACTATAATGGTGTTAATAGTTATGAGCCTACTATATTAGACCTCAAACCTCTCTGCTTGCATTGTTGTTTTTTTGTTTTGATTTTCTTTTGACAATATGTTAGTTGTCACTAAAGTAACTACTGTGAGTCTATATCATGATATTTTATTTGTCCTCCTTCAATAGTTGTATCTGATTTCTGGACCTACTCAGGGTCCTGGAAGACATTTGAAGGAGAGAGTTTAGTGCAGGCCCAAAAGTGACCTGTGTTATCTAAAAATCCTCTGATTAGTAAGTCAAATTCATTGGAGCCCAGGAGTGGCCCCAGCTATTATAGAGGAAAAAGAGGGTGATGTTAGGTTTGCTCCCTAAATAGTATGCATTTAATTGATATTCCTAGTGTAGAATTACATGGAATTGTTATGCCAAGAGCTTTAGCCTTATATATAATTTCTGTATCCTAACATTCCTGTTATTAATCTTATTATTTAACTTATGTGCTTTGTTAACTGTGCGAACTGTACTTGTATTTGTATCTGCTTGACCCTCAATAAAAAATATTTAAAAAAAAACAAACAAAAAAAAACAATTCTTAAAGGGACACTCAAGTCAAAATTAAACTTTCATGAATCAGCAATTTTAAACAATTTTAAACAACTTCACAGTTTACCTCCATAAACAAAATGTGAACAGTCTTTTTATATTTACAGTTTTTTAATCACCAGCTCTTACTGAGCATGTGCAAGAATTCACAGAATATACATATCTGCATTTGTGATTGGCTGATGGCTGTCACATGATACAGGAGGAGTGGAAATAGACATAACTTTGAAATTTGTCAAAAAAAAATCTACTACTCATTTGTTTAGACATAGGGGCCTATCTATCAAGCTTCGAATGGAGCTTGATGGCCCGTGTTTCTGGCGAGTCTTCAGACTCGCCAGAAACAGCAGTTATGAAGCAGCGGTCTAAAGATCAAAGATCGAAAGATCAAATCAAAAAGACTTTAACGTAGACATACATACATATACATTTCTAAATATGTATATGTGTGTACATATGTATACATAGGAGCCCTTTGCAGTAAAGTAAAGGAAAACGTTAAATATGCAATATGTATATTTAAAGTGATAGTCTAGTCAAAATAAAATTTTCATGATTCTGATAGGGCATGCAATTTTAAACAACTTTCCAATTTACTTCTATTATCTAATTTGCTCAATTCTTTAGATATCCTTTGTTGAAGAAATAGCAATGCACATGTGTGAGTAAATCACACAAGGCCTCTATGTGCAGCAACCAATCAGCAGCTACTGATCATATCTAGATATGCTTTTCAGCAAGTGATATCAAGAGAATGAAGCAAATTAGATAATAGAAGTAAATTAGAAAGTTGTTTAAAATGACATGCTCTTTCTAAATCATGAAAGAAAAAAATTGGGTTTCATGTCCCTTTAATAAAGGTTTTAACTATGAATTTAATATGCAATTTCCTGTATAGGTAACCAGATCTTCAGGAAAAGCAAGAAAACTAGAATCATGACTGTAACATCTAGAAATGACAGAATCACGTCTTTGTGCCAAGGATTTCACTGTTTGCCGGTTCTGTCTTGTTTGATGCTGACCAAGATGATTTTTTTTTTTACCCACACGATTATGGGCACAACAAAAAACAGTATTTACAATATTCAGAACCTTGTGTCTCAATCTACTTATAGTAATGGATATTGCTCAAAGACAAAACCTTTGTGATTTTCCAATTTTGGCTAAATATTTGCTGCTGCATTATTGTAATGGAGGAAACCTTATCACTAAGCGGTTTTATGATTTACAGTGTGAGAACTGTAAAAAAACTTTTTTAGAAGATAATTTGAAGCCACTTCCTTCTAACAGAAACCCTTAAAGTTCTTTTTGATTTCAGATGTAGATCTCACCAAACCGGAAAACAGTTCTGTCTAATCAACAATTGGAAATAAGGGGGAAAAAATACTTTAAAAATATTAAAAGTGTCACTATATTCATTGAGTAAAAGTGGTAGTATACCCATCATACCTATATACAAATGGCATTCAAATTGTTTACTAGTTGGATTACAGAAAACCACAATTAAAAGCTCTTAATTTACGCAAAAAAGGAATTTTGCTAAGGCTTATAGGTTTAAAAGGGGGATAAAAAATAATAATAAAATAGTGAAATAATAATAAATAATATTAATTGGAAATATTTTCACACACACAACTGGTTCAAATTGTTAAAAGTATAAATTAATAAATTTATTAACATCCTCAAAAGCGGTGTAAAGATACGTTCATATAAACACACTATGCCCTGCAATGAAAATAAGCAACTATGTCTCAAAATAGTTTCAAATCCGCTCTTCGTAGTGAGAGAGTTAACTTCCTTAATATTATTCCTTTTCCAGGGAAGATGATAGCCCCAAAGGAACCTCCAAATTATTTCCAAAGGATAGGTAGGTAATGGAAACCGTAAGCCGTCTATGTAGAAAAACAAAATCGGCTAATTAGGTAGATATCGACAGCTGTTTGAAGCTTAGTACACCAGTACTTACGCATAAGTAAAAGGATATCGGCTTAGTCTCCCCAGCTCTCCGTCTCTCCGGCGGCCCTTTAGGAATCCTCTTGCACCTCTCACCACAGACGCCGTCTGGAAACACAGCTTGGCCACCGTTCAGGAAAGATCAAATGAAGAAACCGGTGAGCGCCAAACGAACAGCACCTGAGCAGATTACAAAACTACGGAAGTCCTTAGAATCAAGATCAGGTGTTACAAGCATTCATGAGATCACTGAACAACGTGTTTAAAATCTTTATCAAGCTCAGTTAGCAAGTCAACAATACCGGCTATTTATACCCAATTTCTTAAAGGGGCAGCCTGTATTAAGTTCATATTAGATTCATACAATGATGTTCGGACTTGGAATTTTAAGCAAACATATGCAAAAATGCAAATGGTAGTAATTCAAAAATAGCATACTTAGAAAAAACCATGTTACAAAAAACTTACTAAAAATAATATTACATTAAAAAAAAAAAAAAAACAATTGCATTTGTAAAGGAATACTTATGTGAACATCTTTTGGACTAATCACCCTTACGTTTCAGTGAGTATATTTAGAGAGTGAAGTTGTCATTGCGTGCAACCAATTAGAAATCAGTAGAGACGAAGCCGCTTCAGGGAACCCTATCAGACGTAAGCATCAGGATACGCCCTGAATATACAGCGGCTTATTGGTGCGATGATGGGCGTTCCTAAAGGACGAAGCGGATTGGTGGGGATAGAAGCTGTTAGCACTATATAAGAGGGTGGCACCCGGGCCTCGGTTTGCTCTAACACATTGACAAAGGCTGATCAACACAGCCGAAACGCGTTTGTGACAATTGTAAGCACTTCGGTGCACATCTATATTGGTTTTATTTGCTGTCCCTTGTCCCTGTCACCTGAAGCAGAGGGAGCTGCTATCGGCCAGGAAACAGGGGGACAAGGTGTACAGCGATTTAGTGGGTACTATAAAGGTGTTTATTCTCCTTTTTTTACCTTTAATCAGAATAAAAATTCAATTTTTTAAATCACTTCAGTAGGAACTAGATTAAACCCTCAACCTTAGGTTCCCTTACCTGTTAACTTGTACTATGCTTTAAACAGCTGTCGATATCTACCTAAGTAGCCGATTTTGTTTTTCTACCTAGACGGCTTACGGTTTCCATTACCTACCTATCCTTTGGAAAGAATTTGGAGGTTCCTTTGAGGCTATCATCTTCCCTGGAAAAGGAATAATATAAAGGAAGTTAACTCTCTCACTATGAAGAGCGGATTTGAAACTTGTTCTATTTTGAGACATAGTTGCTTATTTTCATTGCAGGGCATAGTGTGTTTATATGAACGTATCCATTATTATCGATTGTGTTTGAATTGTGTTTGTTTTTTGTTGTATTTTAATGTATTAACTTTTTATTTTTATTTTATCAATTTCTTGCATATCAAGTAACATATACATTTTATTGCTGAATTATTAAAGTACATTTGTTTGGACTTTACACCGCTTTTGAGGATGTTAATAAATTTATTAATTTATACTTTTAACAATTTGAACCAGTTGTGTGTGTGAAAATATTTCCAATTAATATTATTTATTATTATTTCACTATTTTAATTGTGTTTTTCTGTAGTTTGGAGGTTTTGGGAGTACTCCTTTCTTAATTTCTGTTTGCTTGTAGGTCATTGTGCGCTGGTCTTTTACTCTTTGTTACTAGTTGTATTACAATAGGTTAATCTCACAACTGTAAATCATGATTCCCTTACATACTGTACAAAGGAGTTAATCCTAAACAACTCTAACATAACTTTAAGATGTGTGAAACGGCCATTGTATAAATGCAGTTTTGGCTGGATTCCCGGTAACAAACACTTAACAACAAAAACATATTTTCAGGAACTTTTCTAGTGAAAACTTGCTCACAGCTGTGGATTTTTAGCAGCCAAATCCAATATGGATTTTGATAACTGGAATACAGGCTTCCAATATCGACCAAAACCAAAACCTTGTTACCGAAAGCTGATATTGGAAAGATTAGAATCAACCCCAAGGTTAGGTATGGGGATAAAGGTTGTGGTAATGTAATGCTTGTGAGATATTTTCCTATCAGACCAAACTTGGCCAGTAGACTTCTTATCCAGGTGTCAAGTAGAAGGATAAGGAAATATCCCAGAACAAGAGAACTGGCAAGTAAATGAGGTAAGCAGTGCTCACAGTAGAGAGGGCAATCCTTCAAGGCACTACAGAGGATAACTGGATAGTCAGGCGAGCAGAATTCGGCAATAACAAGGCAATCCAGAATATCAGCAATACAGGGGTTAAACAGTCGAGATGTCTGGAACAGGCAGAGTTCAGCAACAATAAGGCAGTCAGCAATTCAGGGGTTAATCAGCAGATTTGTCTTGAGACAGGCAGATTTCAGTAACAATAAGGCAGTCAGCAATTCAGGGATTAATCAGCAGAGTAGTCTTGAGACAGTCAGAGTTCAACAACAATAAGACATTCAGCAGTTCAGGGGTTAATCAGTAGAGTATCCTTGAGACAGGCAGCATTCAATAAGCAATCAGCAGTTCAGGGGATTATCAATAGAGTAGTCTTGAGACAGGCAAAGTTCAGTAACGATAAGGCAATCAGAAATTCAGTTTAGAAAAATAAACACCCAGGAGCACACACAGTAACACCTATACTTGGGCAAAGTGAATAAAGTGAGAGGTACTTACATAGGCACAGGTTCGTGCCAAGAACAGCAAACAGGAGAGCGGCATCAGAGGCCAGAAGCGGCGTGCAGCGATGACATCATCACCACAACAACTGCAGCAACTATGGCAACGGCCGTGGTAGGAGAGTGCAAAGCTGCTGCCAAGACGGAGTGGAGTGACACAGCCCCCATCTCAAAGGGTACCTCAGAGAGGCTTGGAGGGTTGAGCAGTATGAAACCTGGAGACCAAAGATGGAGCATGCACATCACAAGCTGGAATCCCCCACAGAGTAACCCTTCCAATGCACAAGGTATTGAAGTGGCCCATGCCTGTGTCTCGAGTCTAGGATCTTAGCGACCTCATATTCTGGTTCACCATGAATCAAGAGCAGAGGAGGAGGAGGTCTGAGTTGAGTATATCTGTTTGTGATGTAAGGCTTTAGCAGTGATATTTTGAAGACTGGGTGTATGCACAGGGTTCTCGGCAAACAGGAGAAAATCTTTTAAGGACCTTGTAGGGGCCGATATACCTAGGCCCTAATTTATGACAGGGTTGACGTAAACGAACATGTCGGGTAGAGACCCAGACCCATTCACCTACTGAAAAGGCACGAACAGTTGCTCGATGATGATCGGCAAACCTCTTGTATCTGGAGACAGCTGAACGTAACTGAGAGCAAATATGTTGTCAATGAGTAGTGAGGTCAGTAAAGCGATGTTCTGAAGCAGGAACCCCTGTAGGCTGAGCAGAAAGAGGAAAGACACAAGGTTGGTAGCCTGCAGCGGCTTGAAAACATCATAGAGAAGAGTGCCAGTGAGTGTTCTTTGCCAGTTCGGCTAGGGGTAACAATTCAGACCAATTGGCATGTAGAGAATTGACATAGGCTCTGAGATAGGCCTCGAGATCTTGGTTCGTTCTCTCCATTAGCCCGTTTGGGGATGGTAGGCAGAGGACAAGGAAACAGTAGTTCAAATCAGCTTGGAAAAGGATCTCCAAAAGGTAGAGATGAATTGAGGACCTCTGTCAGAAACAATATTCACAGGAATATCATGAAGTCGTACCAATTGGAAAAGAAAAAGAGTCTATAATTCTTGGGCAGAAGGTAGCTTGGTTAAGGGTATGAAATGAGCAAGTCTAGAAAATCGATCCACCACAACCTAGATAACCGTATGATGGTCAGAAGGAGGGAGATCAACAACAAAATCCATGGCTATATGAGTCCATGGCTGTTTGGGTATAGACAATGGTTGAAGTAGGCCATGAGGTAGGGATCGAGGAGTCTTATTAACAGCAGAAGTCTGACAAGCCTTGACTCCTGAGAGTTTGACTTCATGGTAAGCCACCAAACATGTTGGTAAAGGAGTTCTTGTAAAACGAGCATAACCTGTTAGCTTGCTGCCCTGAGCCCAGGAAAGCACAGGAGTTCGAAGATTTAGAGGAACATAAAGGACATCAGGAGCTGCAGGGGCTTCAGAAGGTTTTCTTGACTGGACACGTTGCAGTCTTTGGAGAAGAGAGGGGTTAAGTTGAGCAACCACACAAGAGGGAGGAATGATTTGGTCAATAGGAGCATAAGAAGAGTCATTGGACTGAGGAAACTGAAGGGAAAGTGAATCAGCCTTTTTATTCTTGGTCCCAGGAAGGTAAGAGACTATAAAGTTAAAACGAGAAAATAATAAGGCCCATCTGGCCTGTCGGGGATTGAGTCGATGAGCAGTTTATAAGTAAGTTTGAATGGGGTTGGCGGTGCCCTCCAGCCAATGTCACCACTCAGTAAGGCCCATCTTAATGGCTAGGAGCCAATTCCCCACATCATAGTTCCTCTCTGCAGGGGTAAAACGTTTGGAGAAAAAAGCTACAGGATACGATTTGGAGGTTGAAGGATCCCTTTGAGTCAAGACAGCACGAGTTCCTATCTCTGAGGCATCAACATCTAAGATGAAATGACGAGCTGTATCAGGATGGCGTAATACAGGAGCAGTACAAAAGGCCTTTTTTTTTAGAGAAAAAGCATTCGTAGCTGCTCGAGGCCAATTATTGCAGTCCATGTTTCATTTAGTTAGATCATTGAGGGGAGCAACAATCTTGGAGAAGTTCTTTATGAACTTGCGGTTATAATTAGAGAATCCCAAGAATCTTTGTAGCTCCTTCAAAGTGGTAGGTTGAGGCCATTCCAAAACTTCTGTTAGCTTTGTAGGATCCATGGAAAAAGCCTCCTTTAAAATAACATATCCGAGGAACTGTGGAAAATATGAGGATGTCATCCAAATAAACAATGACATTACAATTAAGGAGGTCACGGAAGATTTCATTGACGAAGGCTTGAAAGAAAGCAGGGGAATTGTACAACCCAAAGGGCATCACTAAGTATTCATAATGACCTGATCTCGTGTTGAAGGCAGTCTTCCACTTGTGTCCTGGGAAGATACAAATGAGGTTGTATGTCCCAAGAAAATCAAGTTTTGTAAAGTAACAAGCATTTTGGAGTGAGTCATAAAGTTCAAGGATCAATGGGGATAGGGTAACGGTTCTTAATCGTGATGTTGTTCAGAGCTCTGTAGTCAATGCATGGGGGCCTATCTATCAAGCTCCAAAAGGAGCTTGACGGCCTGAAGACTCGCCAGAAACAGCAGTTATGAAGCAGCGGTCACAAAGACCACTGCTCCATAACCTGTCCACCTGCTCTGAGCAGGCGGACAGACATCGCCGGAAATCAACCCGATTGAGTACGATCGGGTTGATTAACACCTCCCTGCTGGCGGCCGATTGGCCGTGAGTCTGCAGGGGGCAGCGTTGCACCAGCAGCTCTTGTGAGCTCTTGTATTGCTCTCCGCATTCAGCGATGTCCGCAAGACCTTTGTTAAACAGAGGCCATGGTCTCAAACCACCATCCTTTTTGCTAACAAAAATAAATCCTGCTCCTGCATGAGAGGAGGAAGGGTGAATAAAGCCTTTAGATAGATTCACTTGGATATAGTCCTTCATAGCTTTAGTTTCAGCCTAGGACCGCACATAGGTCCTTCCCTTAGGAAGCAGGGCTTCGGGAAACAATTCTATTTTGCAGTAGGATAAGAGGTACTGAAATCATATTGGCTGTTCAAAACAGCCAATAGGATAAGAGCTACTGAAATACTATTGGCTATTCAAATCAGCCAATAGGATGATAGCTACTGAAATCCTATTGGCTGTTCAAATCAGTCAATAGGGTTTCAGTAGCTCTCATCCTATTGGCTGTTTTGAACAGCCAATAGGATTTCAGAAGCTCTCATCCTATTGACTGATTTGAATTTGAAGAATCAAATCAGTCAATAGGAATGCAAGGTACGCCAATTTTGAAACAACGGCTACCTTGCATTGAAGCTTCAGTGTACGGCGGGGGCCGTATGAAGAGGACACTCTGTGCTGGATGTCTTCTCTGCTCTGCGCCGTTGTGATCAAGATAGAAGACGCCACCGCAATGGATGAAGATGTCGCCGCCTGGATGAAGACTTCTCGCCGCCTGGATGGAGATGGATGTCCGGACTTCAGGAACCATGAGTAGATATTTTGGGTTTAGTGTTAGGTATTTTTTTTATTTTTTGGGCTGTTTTTTTCAGATTAGGGTTTGGGCAATGCCCATACAAATGCCCCTTTAGGGGCAATGGGTAGCTTAGGTTTTTTTAAGCGTTAGGTTTTTTAATTTTGGGGGGATGGTTGGGTGGTGGGTTTTACTGTTGGGGGGACTTTGTATTTTTTTTACAGGTAAAAGAGCTGTTTAACTTAGGGCAATGTCCTACAAAAGGCCCTTTTAAGGGCTATTGGTAGTTTATTGTAAGCTAGGGGGTGTTTTTATTTTGCAGGGAATTTTTTATTTTTATAGGGCTATTAGATTAGGTGTAATTGTTTTTATTTTTGATAATTTTGTTTATTATTTTTTGTAATTTAGTGTTTATTATTTTTTGTCATTTTAGATTTTTTTTAATTTTTCGTAGTGTTAGTTTTTTTAAATTAGTAATTTAGATTTTTTTAATTTGTAGTATTTTTTATTTTATTAGAAAAGTAATGTTAGGTTAATTTATAGTTTAATGTTAGGTTTATTTTTATTTCACAGGTCATTTTTTATTTATTTAAAGAAAGTTATATTGTAATTTTAATTTAAAATTAGGGGGTGTTAGGTTGAGGGGTTAATAGATTAATTTAGTGTTTTGCAATGTGGGGGGCCGGCGGTTTAGGGGTTAATAGGTTTATTTAGTTGTGGAGATGTGGGAGGCCGGTGGTTTAGGAGTTAATAGATTTATTTAGTGTCGGTGGTGTGGGAGGCGAAGGTTTAGGCGTTAATAGCTTTTATTAGTGTCGACAATGTCAGGGAGCGGCAGAATAGGGGTTAATAACTTTATTATAGTGTCAACGATGTCGAGGAGCGGCGGAATAGGGGTTAATAACTTTATTTAGGTGTTGCCGATGTCAGAGGCAGCGGATTAGGGGTGTTTAGACTGGGTTTATATTAGGGTGTTAGGTTTAAACTTAACTTTTTTTTCCCATAGACATCAATGGGGTTGCGCTACAGAGATTTTTCATTCCGCACTTCTGGTGTTAGTTTTTTTTTCTAACACTCTCCCCCCATTGATGTCTATGGGGGAAAGCATGCACTAGCACGTCAAAGCAGCACTTGGCTTTTGTGCGGTATGGAGCTTAACGCACAGCACAAGGAGGCTTTTCAGTAACTCGTAATGGCAGCACTATGGAGAGTGAAATAACGCAACTTTTTTGGCATTCGTTTCGCACCCTTTTTAGCGCAAAACTCGTAATCTAGGTGTTTGTTTCTTTGATTTTATCAAAGTTAGTGAGCACAATACATCAATCAATAATTAATACTGGCACTTTTTTTTATTTGCAGTGCCTTTTTTTAAAACAAAATAAGCACTGTATTATATACAGTATATATATATATATACAGTGGATATAAAAAGTCTACACACCCCTGTTAAAATGTCAGGTTTCTGTGATGTAAAAAAATGAGACAAAGATAAATCATTT